>NW_022196895.1:41330934-41344049 GCF_008632895.1 Mastomys coucha | reverse complement strand
TCCTGTATTTCTTTGAGGGTGCTATTTATGTCTTTCTTAAGGTCCTGTATCATCATCCTGATAAGTGACTTTAGATCTGAATCTTGCATTTCCGGTGTGATGGTGTGTCCAGAACTTGCTATGGTGAGAGAATTGGGTTCTGATGATGGCAAGTGACCTTGGTTTGTGTTGTTTATTTTCTTACACTTGCCCCTGCCATCTGGTTAACTCTAGTGCTATCTGCCCTTGTTAAATCTAACTGGAGTCTGTCCCTCCTGTAATCCTGGTTGTGTCAGAACTCCTCAGAGTCAAGCAGTCTCTGTGATCCTGTGATTCTGGGATCCTGGGATCCTGGGATCCTGGGCTTGTTAGATCACCTGGAAGTATGGCTTTCTCTGTGTGTTGTGTGACTGGCTGCAGAGCTTGTGCCCAAGGTCTGCTCTGGACCCCAGACCAGACAGACAGGAAGGAACCCAAGTCACTGGGCTGGCAGAGTTCCTGTGTGCCTAGTCCCTCTGGTCCCAGTTACTCCCCGTGTTGGGACAGATGTTGGTTCCTGCTCACCTCTAATCCAGGGTGTGTCAGAGCGCCTGGGAGTGGAGCTTCCTCTGGGTGTTGTGGGACTGGCTGCGGAGCATGCGCCCAAGTTCTGCTCTGGACCCCAGCCCAGACAGACCGGAAGGAACCCAAGTCACTGGGCTGGCAGAGTTCCTGTGTGCCTGGTCCCGCTGGTCCCAGTTACTGAGATTGCTTTCTTAAACAGATCAGTTGTAAAAATATGATGAGGAAAGGGTGGATCAGTAAAACTGGTTAGGTATAGGAATGAAATAAAATAGGAAAATAGTTATAAATCTGGATATGGATATTGCTAAGTTTGGGGACAATGGTTAGGGTCTTAAGCTAATTCTTTTAGTAACAAGTCCTGGCAACACATCATTTATATTTTTAACATACTGACTCAGACTACACTGCAACCAGCCTTCCTTTTTTTTTCAAGATAAGTTTTCTAGATCAGTCACCTTATTATTGATCAACCAAGCCAACCAATGGAAGTGTGTCCAGCTTACTCTCATATAAAGGTAACTTCTCTGTGCAGTTGGGCTTAACGAAAACTATTTAGACTTCAAGTACTTGTCTTGTTGATATGAGGGAGCTAAGCACTTCTGTGACCCATCCACAGTAAATTTATCTTTTAATGTGGTCAGGTATATTACTAAAAAGAACTAATGCTGCATGAGTGAACTGTACTTCTTCAAAAAACTTCATAATCAGCAGTATATTGCAATGGAAAGAATTTCTAGAGCAAATTGGTGGATACAAAGAATATTCTGCATTCTGTCTCCATAAACAGTGACAGGCCCTGGCCCTCTGTCTTATAAGTGTCTTATCAACACTTTTGATTTCAGTGTGTACAGTGGGTGCTAATTCTATGGTGACCTCAGCCTTCCTCTCATTGAACCATGAACCAGAACTTACATTAAGGGATATATACTAGTTGAAATAGAACACTTAGATGGGTGTATTATTTAAGGGAGGACAGTTCAAAGTCCTGGTCTCATGATGAAAAGGGAAAGGGTTTGTGCAATCCTCATGTCTGAATGAATGTCTGGAACAGTGCTCACTTTACTGGGGCAAAATGTCTTTTTATGCTGTCAGTTAGTAATAATGTAGTAATTGTCACAGATTTCTGGATTATAGATCTAACTGTTAACAAAACACCTGGAGGAATGATACTACATGTATTATATTTATCACAATTTATACTGAAGTCTTTAACAATATAGCACAGATAATATAACCGCAAGAAAAAGAATACCAGCAAATGCCCGGGGCACAGCAGTGGTTATGCTACATAGCCTTGAACGTCAACAATCTCCCTTTCTGCCTTTCTTCTGTTCTCCAATCTCTGCTGATAAGACTCAGAGAAGATCCCTGGCTTCTTTTGCTCCACACAAACTTAATAAATACAAGACTGGAGGAACAATAGATTTTTATTGGCAAACAAATGGTACCTACACTGCTGGAGCACTTAGCTATAAGGTATAATGTCTGGATATAAGGTGAAGAGAAATGAAACAAGAAAAAGACATCTCAGGAAAATATCTTGCTTTTTGGAAAAAGGGAAGCAAGGACTCCAAGATGGGGTATTTTCTTTTCTCCAATTTATGAACTCATTCTAAAAATGTACATTCATATTCTATGTTTGATGCTTGGATGTGTCAGAAGGACGAAATATTCAAGGTGTTTATTATCCAGAATAGTTTTATTGGTTATTTTATTTATATTTCAAATGTTATCCTCCTTCCCAGTTTCCCCTCCAACTCCCACATTCCAGCCCCCTCCCCCTGCCTCAACAAGGATGCTTCCCATCCACCCACTCCCACTCTACCACTCAAGATCTTTTAAAGATAGGCTTATACAATAATATATGCATATACAAATAACTGTAAATACTGTTTAACTGCATGTTTTAAGGGTCAACTAAGAGGAATAAAAATATGATAGGTTCTGCAGAAGAACATTCTAGAGAAAGAAAATGACATACAGCCAAGTAGGCTGAGTAATAGAACAAATATGAAGTCATAAAGGGAGCCAAGATTCTGTTCTGAAGGTTAGAGAAAGACACTGAGATTTAATTTCAAGCAGGGAACTAAGGTGGACTGATTTAATTTTTGGAAACATCTCTCCAAGGGCTGAGCGATGAGTGGATGGGTGACTGCAGGGTGAATGAGCCATATGGGGGGGGCAGAAACTTTGAAAAAAAAACTGGTATCTTGGAGTGGAGCGATAAAAATTAAGATAGCATAAAGGGATGCAATTTTGTCAATGTTTGAGATAGATCTGAAAAGACTTTCTGGTGAATTGCATGAGTGTTGGGAGAAGAAAAAAGAAAGATGCATTTGAGTAGCTTTGTTTCTTTTTTCCCCTTCTACGCTTTTGCACAAGTATTGAATTGCCTAAATGGCAGCCAACAGAACACTGATTTACAGCCTTCAAAATTAATTTGTATCCCCCTGGCCTTCAGATGCCCCAAATTTATGTCTCTATTATCCTTACTAGCATGTTAAAACACATTAAACTATGTTCAATACCAACTTATTGCAACTACCCTCTTGCTATATGCTGGCCATAACTCTAGAATGGATATCTTATTAGTGTGCAACGGTTATCATTTGTCTTCAGGACAACAGTGAAGTTCTTCATAGCTCACCCAGGCCCTTCCTGATCTGTTTCCTGCACCTCTCAAAGGCTTTCTAATCTCTCATTGTGTGGTCTCTACTCCACAACCTCACACTTCACTTAGGCCATATGGCAAGCCCTTGACAGTTTTCAGAACAACCATGCTATTTTTACATTCCTATCTTTTATATCCAAATTTCTCTGCTCTGCAATCAACTGATTTTTCCAATATTCTGCCTTTTTATTCAGTCTAATTTAAGAGTATAATACCTGTGCATAC
Organism: Mastomys coucha; assembly: GCF_008632895.1. Classification (NCBI taxonomy): domain Eukaryota; kingdom Metazoa; phylum Chordata; class Mammalia; order Rodentia; family Muridae; genus Mastomys; species Mastomys coucha. The sequence continues at coordinate 41,340,610 of NW_022196895.1, read as the reverse complement.
TATTCTGAAGTATAGTTGTGACACTTGATTGTACTGCACTTTTTTTCCACATAGGATTTCTCCTATATACATGATATTCTCCCTACAGACAAGCAACTGATTTTTTTTTGTTTTGCTGTTTGTAACCCATGCATTTTTCATGGTGACTGATACACGTTGAATGATAAACATTAATTGAATAATTAAATAAAAAGCCTCTTTTTTTCTGTTTGGTAGACTTTGAGCATCTGCATAGATATAGTGATTGTGTATAATATCCCTCAATACACATCTTCCATTTTTTTCTGACAATTCTTCTCCATTCACTAGTCATAGGGTGTCTTTCCTATGCTAGTTTTAAACAGTTGGTTAAATTTCACAATTCAACTAACCAGTGAACTAGCTGGAAACTCTGGATTCATGTTATTATTTTTAAGGTGAATGAGAAATAAGGAAATAATAAAGAATCTGGGTGTAGAACATTTTCTAAAGAATTATACAGGTTGAGTTGATAAAGACTAGTATTAAATTGGAGGATTGTATGCCACTTAGAGAAGAGATGACATTTAAATTGACATTTACATGATGGAAGAAGAAAAAAAAATCAATACTAGGAAAATTTGGGAAAGAGGGCTCCAGGTCGAAGGACTAGCTACTTCAAAGTTCCTAAGTTAGGGATGTACACCATGGTGATTATGGGGTAGAAAGACAGAGGGGTAAACAATCATGGCCCCTGGAATGACTAGGCAAATATGGGTGTACATTGGTGGTCAGAGTTAAAGAAGACTGTGCAAAAGGTAGGAGTCTAGAGTTCACATTTCAGGACAATAGAATGAAATTGGAGGACTGTAATCTGGTTAGTGGCTACATGTTAAAAAAGGGCACTTAGGCTACCATGAAGAGACTAAATTTGTAGAATATAAATAGCAACAGCAAAGCAAAGAGAGGTGAACATGTTAGTTACAATGCCTTCAAAAAGCAGAGCTACACTGAGATGTGCAAGCCTGGGAGAAGCTTTATATATAGTAGTAAATCATCCTACTGAGAAAACAAATACACAACTCTTACCTGATCACCCTACTAGCAAAGACAAATACAAAATTCTTGACTGATCATTCTACTGGCCCCAGGTCACCTTTCTTGATTAGATGAGAAGACTATTCACTTCCCAGCATGAGCTAGATTTTTTTCTTTCACAGTTGCAGAAGCACATCAACCTTTCTGGAACCCAGGAGACTCAAGAAATAGCTTTTCCTGTGTAGTTCACATAATGAAAGAAAACCCACACTTTATGCTGTTGACATATGAAATCTATGAGCAGTATTCATATGATTATTCTCATCAAAATCACTCCATCTTTCCATAACTCTCCTGTTCTCACCACCATACATTTCTTCTTATTATTCATATCTATTATGTCTGCTTAAGTTAACTAATGAACTCTTTAGACAGAAACAGTCCTAGAAAGATCCACCAGAGTGAAGACTAGGAGTGGAAAAATTTAAGAGAGAGGAAAAAAAGACTACTTAGATTTTAATTTGAAAAGAGAAGGGATTCTCCCTCCTCCTCCTTTTCCTCCTCCCCTCCTCCTTTCCCCCCTCCTCCTCTCCCTCTTTTTTCCTCCTCCTCTCCCTCCTCCTCCTCCTTCTTCATCACTTGTGAATTAAAACATTTCTGTGCAGTACCAAAGCCTTTTGAATATCAAAGACTCTTTGTCCATCTTGCGGTTATGTTACAGAAATAATGTATGTGCTAATGTGAAGCACATTAAGTCCATAAAATGAAGATGTGATACAAAGCAATATTTAGAATTGACTGTAACTATATCCCGGTTTAATTATTTAGATCTGTTAAGATCCACAGCTCTGTTACCTGAATTTGGGAGCTATCTTTGGCATCCCCACATGTTACCTGGCTTTATCTACTTCCTTTTTAGATTTTTGTCTCCACAGAAGGGAGACAACTCTCTGACATTTCTTCAGTAGATCTTTTTCTTCAACTCTATACTCCACTCCAATTATCATCTTTCTAATTATAAAAGAGTCAGGGTAAATTGAAAGACTTTTCTCTATTATACAGTTCTGCCATTTTACATGATGTGCTTAAACACAAACAACTTTTTAAAGTGAGAGAATAATAGTGGACATTTTTGAGTTAACAGAAATCCAACCATATAAACTTATCAGATTACTTCAGTTTTTCTTTTAAAGCCAAGCTTGATAGTTACAGGGTAGTGAGTATATACCAGTCAATATAACTTTGAACCTACTTTGTAGAGCTAATTATAAATACTGTCAATCATACTTCGCCAAGCAAATGAACAGATTTTACTTAAAATATTTTTAAAGTTCATTTTAGAAGATGATGGGATATAAGGATATACATAGTTGATATTCTTAAAGAGGAGAGGAAAACTGTTTTTATGAAAGGCTAAGTCTAAGTGTTATATTAAATATAGAATACATTTATAAGCTAAAAAAAAACCCTTACGTCTTTCAGGACTGCTCTTTTTAAAACAAACAAACAAACAAACAAATACAAAAAATATGTACTGTGATAACAACTTTGAGAGCACTAACTTACACATAGAAATCACTTCAGTTCAGCCACATGGCTCTATGAATCAAGCTTTAGAGAAGAAATTGGAAGACATATTGGGGTGTAGTCTAAGTGTATCTGTCAGATACCACTTTTAAAGAAATGAAAACCATTTTTCATTTTTAGATAAACTGAAAGCTGTTTCCTACAATCTCATGAGCCATATATAAGTCTGTACCTACAGTGGAGGAAGATAATGCTCTTTGAAAAAAATTTACATTCATGTGCAAACATTTAAAGTTCTCTTATGATACACATATTTAAAAATATAAAGAGCAGAAAGAAACTGATATTTTCTATCTTTCTATGCTTTATATTGATATTGGCCCTCACTTAAATAATCTATAGCAATATATTATGATAGATTTTTTGATTTAATTTCATTTCCAGAAATATGTTTACAAGATGACAGCACAACATAGCATTTTTGTCAGTGAGTCTCTAAAAAGGATTTTAAGTTTATTTAGTAACATTTCAGCTATCAAGTTTCTCTTATTAAACCTTTAGCCCTTTCTAAATGACCATATTGATGAAGTACATGTGCCACAAAGTTGTTGATTAAATACAGGTCCTTAAAGCACAATGCAAAAAAGGCATTAATTAGTTGCAAAATAAGTACTTGGCAACCATTTGACAAGCATTCAACAGCTTTATATAACATTGCAAATTTTTATGAAAAATTATCATTAAATTGTCATGATCTGTATATAGAATGTCAATTGCATAAAGCAAAGTAGAAGTGGAACAGTTATGATGGATACAGTAAAAATAAAACCAGATTTTTTCCTTTTAAAGTATCGTTTCTAAGCACTCCCAATAAATAAGGGAAAAATAAAGTAGCATTGTCAGTGCTTATTTCTGGGACCTTAAACTTAGCAGCCCTGGCTTGTCTCCCTCTGCTTCTGCTATGCGCCTCAGCAGTTATGGTCTCTCCGTCCACTCCCAACAGCTTCTCTTATCTGCCATGAGTCCATAGAGTAGGCTTCTCTCCTCTGGGCATACAAATGCTAACTTTTTTCTTATTTAGAAAGCCCAAGACAATCGTCCAGGTCCTTTGTTGCCTCAGCATGGAGCATGGAACGCAAGACTGTCCTACGGTGTGGCTGAGAGAAGACAAATTACTTTCCTTTATGAGTAAAAGAATCAAAAGCCCCATGTCGACTTCTGTCAATGTACAGAAAGGCTATGCTTGAAGGTTGACACCAGACAGAAGCAGAGCTCTTAGGTGTGAAAGCTTTTCTATTCAGCCAAGGGAAAGGCAATACTTTCAGAAGAAATGTGAGTGACAGAGAAGCTGCCTCTTGAATAGATGGGATGGGTCAGGGAAATGCCTGCCACACTGACAGCACAGGACATCACTTCTATTTTTCCTGTGTAGCAGCCATTCTCACCTCTCTCTCTCTCTCACTATCTCTCTCTCTGTGTGTATGTGTGTGTGTGTGTGTGTGTGTGTGTGTGTGTGTGTGTATGTGTGCTTGCACGCTCTTCTTTCTTTATTCCTCTCTTCCTTTCTAATCACACCATGAAAACATCAAACTTTTACAAAATACATTTTTTCTGGCTATACACATTTAGGAGACCTATCTTAGGAAGCTTTGTGTATAAATATCAATTTTGAACATTTATTTCTGTTCTTCTCTGATAATCAAACAATCTTTAAATGGGTCTAATGTGGTGAGAAATGCCTGTAATCACTTCAGGGGAAGTAGAGGTGAAAGGTTCATGAGTTCAAAGCCAACCCTGAGTATGCTGAGTATGTAAGCAGTTTAAGGTATGTTTGGGCTACACGAGACAGATGCTCAATGAGAACAACAAAACCTATTTTGTTTTACCTTTCTCCCCATGGGGAGATTTATGAGTCTCCCTTTGAGCCTTCCTTTTAACTTAGCTTCTGTACTAAACTACTAGATTATACTAGATTGTACTGTCTTATTTTTTTGCTGAATGCCCATGATAAGTCAACTTACAAGCAATGAGTCAATGAGGTAATACTATTAGAAGTATTTTAATATGTAAGAAGCTGAAAAATGGCTAAAAGCACAACGATTTTATAATATCATCTCTCTAGTTACACATAACAAAAATGTCAAAAAGGATTTATACTTTCTGGGAGGAAAAACAAAGGAAATGGTTAAATATAGCAAAATTAAGAAAATGCAAACTAGGGGAAGGGACTGGAGACAGAGCTCAGTTGTTGAGAGCCAGTATTGCTCTTCCAAAGGACCCAAGTCCGTTTCTATCTCCAGGCGGCTTATGACTGCCTGTAACCCTACCCGCAGAGGATCTGACACCTTCTTCTGGCTTCTGTTAGTACTCCAGTCATGTGCACATACCCACACAAAGAAACACACACACACACACACAATAGTAATCATCATCATCATCATCATCATCATCATCATCATTTTTAATGTAAAATACAAGAATATGAGAAAATGTTGATTTTTAACACATCTACTGCAGTTTTTTTCTTTTTTTTTTCTTTTTTTTTTTTGTTTGGTTTTTTTTGTTTGTTTGGTTGGTTGGTTTTGAGACAGCCCTGGCTGTCCTGGAACTCACTCTGTAGACCAGGCTGGCCTTGAACTCAGAAATCCACCTGCCTCTGCCTCCCAAGTGCTGGGATTAAAGGCATGTGTCACCACCGCCCGGCTGTAGTTTTTTTCTAAAGATTTATTTATTTTATGTATACAAGTACACTGTCACTTCAGACACACCAGAAGAGGGCATTAGATACATTACATGGCTGTGAGCCACCATGTGGTTGCTGGGATTTGAACTCAGGAACTCTGGAAGAGCAGTCAGTGCTCTTAACCCCTGAGCCATCTCTTCAGCCCTGCAGTTTTTAATATTAAGAATTTACTGAATATTATCAAAGAAAAGACTAGGTGAATTAGTTTGTTCTTCAGTTAAAAATTACCACCGATAGTAATAGTAATAATAATAATAATAATAATAATAATAATAATAATAATAAACATTTATTTATTATTTCATTGCCAGGTATCATTTTTTTATATTTCATTGAAATCTTAGGAAAATTCTTTGTGGTAAGTATTCCTTCACTCTCACTTCATGTATTATAGTCTCATAAATAACATAGCTAAATTTACTCCAAGCTCTATTTAGTAAACCTTTGAGTCTTTATTGTGCAGCCATTTTCTCCTCATTGAAACATCCCCTCTTGGAGGGAGAAAAGCTCACAAATCCCAGGAAGCTCCCAAAACTTAACAAAACTCACAAGAAAGTCTCAGGACTCACAAGGTCAATTGTTGGAAGTAGGAGAACACAACTTGTGTCCTACAAATTGTGTGGGGAATTCTAGGAATGAAGTTCATATATGCTACTATCAGCTTTTTAGTGATGTAGTTTCTTGTGAGTAACCCATGCTTCAGTTCATAACTCCAATGAGGTAGACATGGGTGCAATACTCTTTTTAGTATGGTTCACATCTCTTCAAATGGTGAAAGGTGTTTGGCTATTATGGTAAATGTCACCATAGAAAGTGTTGAAGAAAGACTTTGGGAAACTAGAGAACAGCTGTTACTTATAGGTGCTTCCAATTATCTGGAGAATCTAGACATCAAAATTTTTTAAGAAAGCCATTCAGTTTTAGAGTAGTGTCTAAAAAGTATCTTGCCCATCAACTATATGAGCATCTTGTGCACCAACTACCCTCAATGTATCCCTAAAAAGTGTTAACTGGCTTAGTTACTACAATAGGAACTGACAATGTACTCAACACCATACATGGGCAGCGAATCATCTCTAGGTATCTGGAGAGTAATGTTAAACTTTTTTTCAAGTAGTACCAAATTGAAACATGAGACTTGATAACCGTCAGAATAGTGTGACTATTGGTGTGGTATAAAATAGACAAAGACATGGATTACTTCACAGACTTTTACCTGCCTTTCTTCAGGGGCCATAGACTTCATTATACCATTGATAAAACCCAATTACTAATCGTCTCCTGTATGCCATTTTTATCAAACTCACTGAGACATGCCCTGTGCACTCTACCTTTTCATATTACCAGCTGACATTTCCATCCCAGTCCTGGAAATGCCTATAATTATATTCTGACACATAAAAGCAAATGCAGCAGGCTTTCATTTCTACAACTCTGGACTCACAGAACTTTGAAAATGAGCTCAACACTAGGCAAGAACTCTTTCTCCTCCTCAGTAAAATGAACTCTTCATTCTCCTGAAACTATGTAGGGGGGCTGTGAAAAACAGCAAAAATTCCTACAACAATTTCACAATGACAAAACTCTGTCATGTTCTCCAATCCTAAACCCAAACCTGTAGGATAGGAGAAAGCACACCGACTTCTGGGATGGGCATCCATCATACCCTAAAAGAACTTGTTTGTAATGCCCCTTTACTAATTTTATCCACAGCACCCAACCCACCCATTATTCCCTCTATTGTTATAAGAATAAGACCAAACATTCTCAACCTGTGGGTCATGACCTCTTTGGTGGTCAAGTGTCCCTTTTATAGGGGTTGAATATCAGATATCCTTCATATAAGATATTTACATTATGATGAGTAACAGCAGAAAGTTAACGTTATGAAGTAGCAATGACACAAAGAACTGTATGAAAGGGCTGTAGCATTAGGAAAGTTGAGAACCAGAGATATCAAGGGAAGAAGGCAGAGATGCAGGCTCTCATTAGCTAAGTTGTTTCAGTTCTAAACTCGGAGTAGAATTCTCTTTGTATATTGTAAACATATTTATCAGACTAACATATAAAGTAATGGATTTGATTCTGGTGTTTTCAAACATTGCTGTCATTGGAGGTTGTTCTAACATCTTGCCTGAATTGTTGCTCCTCCCCTAGGCACCTTTCTGTATTTAAGAAACATGACATCATTCTCCTCTCTTCTTCCTTTCCCCACTTACGATCTTTCCCTCCAATCTCCCAACCTACTTTTTAATGTCATGACATATAGATTATTCTATATATGTGCACATGTATGTGTTTATAGAGAGAAACATGTAAATATATAATCACACATATATGTAAATGTCTATTACACACATAGAAGCAAACCATGGCAATTGTCCTTCTGTATCTGGTTTATTCTACTGTCTATAATGATTTTCAATTCTATTGATTTTCCTACAAATGCTGTAATTCATTTATCTTTATAGCTGAAGAAAGTACCATTCTTTAGATATAAACATATGCAATTATGTATTTTAATACATATATATATACATACATACATATAAACATATATTTTTAATTTTTATTTATGCATTCATCTGCTAACATGTATCTGGACTGGTGGTATATTATAAGCATTGTGGTTAGTATAGTAATGTGAATGAATAAGAAAATATCTTAGTGCTATGTTGACTGTATATCTCTAACAGTAGTATATCTGGGTCATATGCAAGTTTATTTTTACTTTCTAGAGAAATCTATATATTTATTTCCATAGTAGTTGTACAGGTTATTATCTTTCTTTAGTCTGTTATTTGATTGGATGATTCAAATTTTTATCTCGTTCAATTTTTCAGTAACATATGATACATAATAAATAATTATATAATATATAAAGTATTCTAAATATTAATATATTAATTCTCTATCTGATATGCAACTTCCTTCCAACTAAAACCTTCCCTACTGGAAGGATAAGGGAGGTTTATGAAGTTTAGGAAGCAAAGAAACCTCAGAAGTCCCAGAATGTGATTTAACCAGATTTACAAGCCACACCCCCAGAGTTAGAGAAACAATCAACAATAGCTGGAGAGAGGCAAATCTCTAACTTATCTCATTTCCTGGAAAGGACTGCCTTGTGGAGCTGACACTTAGTTGTTTAGGAAGCTCTGTAAGGTATCACTGGATTTTCCATGGTGCAGCAGCCTTTGAGACGTAACACTTCTTTGACTAATTTCCATCCATAGTTAAGTTATAGCCATGAGCGCATCAGTTCACTGAGTTGTTCTTTGAGCTGTTGTTAGTTTCCCATACGAAGTGAATGGATGCCCCTTCACTTATCCATTATAAAAAAAAATTCCCCAGGAATATGTTCAGTTGACAAAGAGTCTGTCTTCCTTTGCATGTTCTTTAGTAGTTGTTTTGCTTACTGTGTTTTTCAATTTCATATAACCCAATTTGTCAAAGGCTGGGATGGTTTCTTCTGCTATCAGAGTCCTTTATAGAAAGCCCTGGCCTATTAATAAATACCAGTGTTTTACTTGTGCTTTTCCTTTAGCAATTTCAGTTAAGATCTTTGACAAATGCTGAAGTGATCTTAGCACAGGGTAAGCAGCATGAGTCTAGTTTTATTCCGTTACACATGGAAATCCAGTTTTCCCAGAAGCATTTCTCTTTTTTTAATTGTTTAAATTTATTAGACATTTTCTTTATTCATATGTCATACAATATCTCCTTTCCCAGTTTCCCCTCCAAAAAACCCAAAAAAACCAAAAACCAAAAACCAAAAAACAAGAACAAACCCCTGTTCCTTCCCCCTCTTCCCTCCCCCTCCCCCTGCTCACGACCCCACTCCCTCCTACTTACTAGTCCTGGCATTCCCCTACACTGGGGCACAGAACCTTCACAGGGTCAAGGGCCTCTCTTCCCATTGATGACCCACTTGGCCATCCTCTGCTATACATATGCTGCTGGAGCCACTAGTCCTACTATGTGTACTCTTTGGTTGGTGGTTTAGTCCCTGGGAGTCAGAAGCATTTCTTGAAGAGGTTGTCTTGTATCCATGATATGCTTTGGATATCTTTGCAAAAATTAAGGTAGCTGTCTCTATGTGTTAGTTTTCCTGGAACCTTTATAACATCCCATCGCTTTAATACATGTATCATGCCATTTTTGTTACTAACCCTATTTGAGATCAGGTATGGAGATGCCTCCAGCATTGGGCTTTCTGCTTCAGATCACTTTAAATAATAGTTCTATAAACAACTGATACTTTGACGAAAATATAGATTTTTTTGATGAAAATTTAGATAGCTTTTACTAACATGGCCATTTGCACAACCTCAATTCTGCTAATCAATGGACATGGGGCAGCTTTTCACTTACCAGCGACTTCATTATATTTTTGTGCCTTGGCTTGTTGGG
>NW_022196895.1:41317435-41330924 GCF_008632895.1 Mastomys coucha | reverse complement strand
ACCATCTTAATGTTTTCACAGTAGAGGTCCTTTACTTCCTTTGTAAAGTTTGTTTCTTAGGTATTTTTTTTTAAAAATTAGCTGTGAATGAGAATTTTCCAAGACTTCTTTCTCAGTGAGTTCATCTCCTTAAGTACAATTTGGTATATCAAATAGCTGTTGTATGTTGTATGTCGATTTTATATACTGCTACTTTAGTGAAAGTGTTTACCAATTTTTAGAAATTATATTGTCCATCAATTGGGATAATTTGACTTTTTCCTTTCCTATTTGTATCCCTCTTAGTGCTCATTCTTCTCTCATTACACTATAATTGAACAGGATACAGAGTAAGAGTGGAGTTGGCATCCTTATTTCTTTCCAGACTTTAAAAAAATGTTCTCAGTTTTTTCCCACTTAATATGCAACTATAGGTTTATGAAGTACATATATATTCTTATATATATTCATATATATCCTCATACACATTCACATGTATGTATATTCTTTCTTACATTATGGCATTTCCTTTTTATCACTAATTTTTTCAGGGTTTTTACTGTGAAGGCATGTTGAGCTGTGTTACAGGCCTTTGCTGTAATGATTGAAATGACCATGTAAATTCTGTCCTTAAAACTATTTATGTGCTATATAGCTTCTGATTTCTAAACTTTGGCCAACCTTGCATCCTTGGAATAAGACTACTTGGTCCTAGTGCACTATCTCATCACTGTGTTCTCGCACTTACTCTGCAAGAATTTCTACATCTGTGTTTCTAGGGGGAACTGGTCCATAAATTTATTTTGCTGTTTTGTCCCTACCTAGTTATGATAGGAGAGTAATGCTGTGGTTTTGCCCTGTCTATTTTATAGACCAGCACATGGAGCGCTGGTGATAACTCTTCTTGGAAGTTTTGTAGAATTCAGCCATAGATTTGTTTAGTCCTGAGATTTTCACTGTCTGGACACTTTCAATTAGTATTTTATGTTATTGGTTGCCAAGGGCCTGTTCAAGTTGTCTTTTATGCTTGATTTATGTGGTGGTTGGAATAATGGTCTGCATAGGCTCATGTATTTCAAAACTTGGAGGAGTTGTTTTGAAAGGATTAGGAGGAGTAGCTCCATTAGAAGAGCTAGGTCTCTGGAGGCAGGCTTTGAGGTTTCAAAGGCCCATGCCAAGCCTAGTTAGCTCCTTCTGACTCCAACTTGTAGATCAAAATGGAAGCTCTAAGCTCCTGCTTTAGCTTCACACCTGCCTGCCTGCTGCCATGATCCTCATCATGAAGGTAATGCTTTCTAACCCCCTGGAACCATGAGCCCAAGATTAAAGTCTTCATTTTATATGATGTCTTGGTCACTATCTTAGCATAGCAATAGAAAAGAAATTATGAGTTTAATTTTTCTCAGATACATCTAAGAATTCACACATTTCTTTAAGATTTTCTGGGTTCTTTTCTGTTTTTTTATTTTAATATACATTTTAAAGGTGTTTTCTAATGACTTCCTAGATTTCATTGGAAACTGAAGGAAACCCCTTTCAGTTTTAATTTTATTGGTTTGATTCATCTCTCATTTCTTTGGTTGTTTTAGCTCTTCATCACTTGTGCTTACTTGTTTTCAAATAACAAACTTTGATTTTATACATTGTTTTTTTAGTTGCTATTTCATTAATTTTTGTACAGATTTTCTTTTAAATTTTTTTCAGTTCTCAGCATTTGGGTTTGGATTGTTCTTCTTTTATGAGACCTGCAGGTACACCATTATGGTTTATCTAATGTAAGTACATAGCTATAAACTTTGCTCTAAGATGTTCCTTAGTTGTATCCTCAATTTTCTCCTTAGTTTTCTGAACCACATATTTATTGCAGGACATATCATTCAGTTTCCATGCATTTCTGTGGTTTTCTGGGTCCTTTTTCTATAAAATCTTAGCTTTATTCCGCTACAATCTGAAAAATTTCAAGGAATTATTGATATATATTAGTATATGGAAATATTTCATTTGTAGCCCAAAATATGGTCACTCTTAGACCAGTTTCTAGGGTATGCTCAGAAAACTATATATTCTTTATTTGTTGGAAGGGCTACTCTGTAGACATATGTAAGTACATTTGATCTATGGTATAAATTAACTATAATGTATCATTGCTGATTTTCATTTGGTTGAAGAATCTGAGGTTGGCAAATTTTGTTATTATTATACCAGTATTTATCAGAATTTTTATGCCCATTAATGTTTGTTTTATAAAATTTTAGGGTACATATATTTAGCAATGTAACATATTTTGATGAATTATTTTCTTTATTAAACTTTAGTAGCCTTTGTCACTATTATCTACTTTGACCAATTTTTATTTGAAGTCTACCTTATCAGATATCAAGTGCTGCACCAAGTTCTTTTCCTCAAAACTGTTGTGGAATGTGCTGTGAAGTTGAATTGTTTGTTTGCAGTTGAGAGAGAGAGACAGAGACAGAGAGACAGAGACAGAGAGACAGAGACAGAGAGACACAGAAAGACAAAGAGACAGAGATTATGAAGTTAGATGAGTAGAAAGTGAGAAAAGGACATACGGGATGGAAAGAATATGGTCAAAATATATTGAAGGAAGATTCTCAATAAAAAATAAACTAAAACTTAGAAGAAGAGTGTGGAAATAGTAAATGAGTGAGGTAAGGCAAGATGGCAGGGAAAAGAGGACAAAGAAGAGGAGAAAGAAATTATGTTAGTAGGGATCATTTTAGCTATGTATAAGTTACCTGAAAAGCCATGGGGTTAGCTCTACATACTCACATCAAAACCCCAGACAATGACTTCATAAAATTCATAGGCAAATGGATGGAACTTGAAAATATCATCCCGAGTAAGCTAACCCAGTCACAAAAGAACACACATGGTATGCACTCACTGATAAGTGGCTATTAGCCCAAAAGCTTCGAATACCCAAGATACAACTCACAAACAATATGAAACTCAAAAAGAAGGAAGACCAAGGTGTGGATGCTTCAGTGCTTCTTAGAAGGGTGAACAAAATACTCACAGGAGGAAATATGTTGACAAAGTGAGGAGCAGAGACTGAAAGAAAGCCCATCGAGAGACTGCCCCATCTGGGCATCCATTTCACATACAGTCACTAAACCCGGTTGCTATTGTGGATGTTGGGAAGTGCTTGCTAATGGGAGCCTGATATGACTGTCTCTTGAGAGGTTCTGCCAGAGCTTGACAAATACAGAGGCAACCACTAGCCTGAGCTTGGGGTGCCTGATGAAGGAGTTGGAGAAGGGACCAAAGGAACTGAGGGGGTTTGCATCCCCATGGAGGGAGCAACGGTGTCAACTGGCCAGACATCCCCCAACCCCCAGGAGCTCCCAGGGACTGGATTACCAACCAAAGAGTACACGTGGAGGAACCCATAGCTCTGGCCACACATGTGGCAGAGGATGGTCTTGTTGGATATTAGTGGGAGGAGCAGCCTTTGGTCCTATGAAGGTTCAAAGCCCCAGTGTAGAGGAATGCCAGGGCAGGAAGTTGGGAGTGGGTGGGTGGAGGAGCACCCTTATAGAAGCAGGGTGAAGGGGAATGGGATAGGGGTTCCAGAGGGGAGACCTAGAAAGGGGATAACATTTGAAATATAAATAAAGAAAATATCTAATAAAAAATTTGCACTGAATACACTGGGACTTTTTCTTGTCATTTTCTCAGAATAATACTGAAGTGGAAGTTTCCAGACATGACAGGTGATGCAGATTCACGTGGTAATTTTCCAATACAGACTCCCATGCTGTGTTGCTTAGGCAAGACCCATGGGAGGGCATGCGATGTTTGGAGAGAGTATACATAAGACTCATGGGGCACTAACAGCGTGCTTGCATAGTTAGTTTTGAAACACTTCATTGGTCCCGTGTCTTTGGTAATCTTAGCATCATTGACAGGTATGATAGAGAACTTCTTTAGATATCCCTGGATAGTCCTTGTTGCTCCCGCTGACTTATGTTGATTCAGCAAAGACTTGATGGTTTCTGCTGGGCTGTGCCCCTGCTGGGGATTCATGTTTTGTATCCTGACACGACTGAACTGGACTGCTGGTATCCTGACAACAGAGATTGGAAAAGGCCCAAAGAGCTACTTCTAAACAGGTCCACATCCCCTTGTCCTATTTTCCATCATTTCTCCCCTACAGTTGGAGTATGGGCTAGATAGGGAGTTGAAGGGTTTGAGAACACTTATGAAAAGTAGGTTTAAAAAAATCTAAGTCTACATAATACTGTACTACAACTGGGTACATAGTATCCACATTGAGTAAGGTATACAAATGATTTAAAAACAATTTAAAATGTAAAGGAATATGTTTATAGAGTGTTGTATATAAGGGAATTGAGCACTCAAGGATTTTGGTATTAAAGTATTAAAATTTGTAATCAATAGATTCTAAAGAACAACTACAGCAAATGAAACAACAGGCATAGGGGATCTAGATGACACTGCATGAGTTATGGTAAAAGCCCCCAGCAGAGGGCATTGTTATAAACATTGCCAAGTCACTAAGTCATTCCTATAATATTAAAGATGGAGCACATCTCTGTGCACCATTCCTGCCAGCAGAGAGCTTGTCTCCAGGGAGTGCTCTGATCCCTGGGACTCAGGTGAGATCACCATATTCTCTCAGGTGACTGTCTAAGGCAGGACCAGCCATGAGCACAAAGGCCACAGAAGCTGCTCTATCTGCATATGTGGCAGAGGATGGCCTAATTGGTCATCAATGGGAGGAGAGGCCCTTGGACCTGTGAAGGTTCTATGCCTCAGTGTAGGGAAATGTCAGGGCCAGGAATCAGAAGAGGGTGGGTTGGTGAGCAGGGGGAGTGAGGAAGAAATAAGTGTTTTTTTTTTCCAGAGGGGAAAGGGGATAACATTTGAAATGAAAATAAAGAAAATGTCTAATAAAAAAAGATGAAAAAACATAAAGATGAGGCACTACATTTCAGACCTTTTCTTACTTGTGTATCCTCTTTATATTTAGATCCATTAAATTTTAATAGGAAATATGCATTGAATATTCCTTGGTGAAAAACAAAATAAAATCATTCAGGTCTTTTGAGTGTTAGAATAATAAGAAGAGGGGGAAGAGGAGAAAGGAAGAAGTTATTGGTTTAGATTTTATATTTAATCTAGCTCTAACTCATTCCTAATTTTAATATTCTCACTTCATCAGCAAAAAGTTCCTTTTGGAAGTCATGGGTGAATGCTCAAGGTAGTATATTGTACATCAAAGAATGGTGTCCATGAACGATTGCATAATGTCTTCTTATAAGAAAAGGCTCTCGTTGCTTAGAAATCATAGGAACAGAATGCCTTGCTACCCAGATTTTGATTGTCTGCACTCTCTTTGTGTTTTATTTAATGCAGAACTTTATTTCTATAGAACCAAGTTTCTGAGAAGTCCCTACCAACTTAACTCTGAAAGGCATGTGGCACCCTGTGTCTGGGTCACCTTGCATTGCAGTGTTTACTGGGACTGTATTTGGCTTCACCTGCTCTTTTGGCATCATGTCTTAAGTGAACGCTCCTTTTCAGATGATTCCAGACTAAACAGTCCCCTGAATGGTTACTGCACACGATCTCACCCCATGGAGAACAATGCAGTCTACAAGGTGGTGTGAACAAATACATTTTTATATTACTATCATTATAATTGAAGTGAGCCAGGGAAATTATAATGGGCAATATTCATCTGTCTTCTTAAGGCCAGAAATCAACATTATAAGAAATTGTTTGAATCCAATTTCAATGATACATTTTGTTTGTTTGTTTGTTTGGTTGGTTGGTTTTTCAAGACAGGGTTTCTCTGGATAGCCCTGGCTGTCCTGGAACTCACTCTGTAGACCAGGCTGGCCTCGAACTCAGAAATCCGCCTGCCTCTGCCTCCCAAGTGCTGGGATTAAAGGTTTGTGCCACCACCGCCTGGCTCAATGATATGTTTTATTCTCTGTAAATAAGTATGACACTATTCTCTGTTCTCTCAATAAGACTAGAAAAATTATACATTTTTTTTTACATTGGCTGACAGGATATAGCCAAATTTATTGCAAAACCTATGTAATCCTTAACATTCTACCTTGACTATGTATTTCCTCTCTAGCTTTCATTGTTCTTTGATCTATATTACCTATGATTGTTACCTATTTCACAAGAATTTATTTTATATGAAGTAGAATTTTTTCCATGTGACAAAACTTCTCATTAGCTTTCTCAAAGCTCATTGAGATAAATTAAGAGATATTATAAGCATCTAGTCTGAACTTCTGCTGAGGCAGATCTGCATGTCTGCCCCTCACCCTATCCCACAGTTTGCAGGACTCCTAGGAGATCTGCTATAACCACGGATACAGGTGAGACCCTGCACAGAATAATCACCCAGGCTGGGACCCCCCACAGAGACCACCCAGTAGTCATGAAAACCCCTCCAACCCCTCCCCACACACACACAAACCCTATCTCCCTTCAGGATATCCAGGACTTCCTGTGATGGGATCTGATGGTGTTGACTTGCTTTAGGGTCTGTCTATTATGTTCTTGTGCTTGCCTCTCACCATCTGGTTATCTCTTGTGTTAACTGGCCTGGGTGTCTCTGTCTGGAGCCTGCCTCCTTGGAAGCAAGTAGAGCTCAGGATCTACCTTCACCAGGGCAGATAGGCCTATCTGCTCCTCTCCACACCCCACAACCTGCAGATCTCCCAGATGATCCACTATAACCAGGGACATAGTTGAGACTCCTGCCCAAATACCCACCCCAGCTGGGACCCACACAGAGCCCAGTGGACATGGGACCCCTCCCCTCTCTGCAATCTCCACATCCCTTCATGTATGCACCTCCACTGGTGTCTGATTACAATGCCAGCTCCTCCCCTACATCCTACATCCTGCCTGTCTCCCAGGAGATCTGCTGTAACCAGGTACAGAGCAGGGCTGCACTAACCAGGGACACAGGATACCCCCTCTAATCAGAAACACAGGAGTCTCCCCTCCCCCAACCAGTACTGCTTGCCTACAGGATGCCTGCTTTAAGCCAGGTCACTGAGCTCTACTTGCCTCCAAGGAGGCAGGCTCCAGACAGAGACACCCAGGCCAGTTAACACAAGAGATAACCAGATGGTGAGAGGCAAGCACAAGAACATAATAGACAGGACCTAAAGCAAGTCAACACCATCAGATCCCATCCCTGGATACCCTAACATACCTGAAAATTATGGTGCTGACTTAAACTACCAGCTCATGAAGATAATAGAAGTTTTTAAGGAGGATATAAATAACTCACTTAGAGAAATACGGGAAAACTCAGGCAAATAGGTTGAAATCCTTAAAGAGGAAACAAATAAATCCCTTAAAGAAATACAGGAAAAGGCTAGAGAGATGGGTCAGAGGTTAAGAATACTGAGTGCTTTTCCAGAGGAACTCTTCCTGAGTTCAATTCCCAGCAACCATATGGTGGTTCATAACCATCTGTAATGGGATCTGATGCCCTTTTCTGGTGTGCCTGAAGACAGCTGCAGTGTACTCACATTCGTAAAATAAATAATTTTTTTTTAAAAAAAGAAATAGAGGAAAACACAATAAAACAGGTGAAGGAATTTTAAAAAGCTGTCTGATGGCTAAAAAAGGAAGTAGAAAAAAAATAAAGAAATCAGAAATGTAGGCAACCCTGAAGATAGAAAACCTAGGAAAGAGAACAGGAACTGCAAGCAAGAATTAATAACAGAATACCAGAGCTAGAAAAAAGAACCTCAGGTGTAGAAGATATTGACACAATGGTCAAAGAGAATACAAAATTTAAAAAGCTCCTAACCCAAAAAATTCAGGAAATTCAGGACACAATGATAAGACAAAACCTAAGAATGACAAGGAAAAAGGAGAGCAAAGATTCTCAGCTCAAAGGGCCAGAAAACATCTTCAACAAAATCATTAAAGAAAACTTCCCTAACCTAAAGAAAGAGCCTACAAGAAGCCTACAAAACACCAAATAAGTTGGGCCAGAAAAGAAAATCCTCCAGTCACACAATAATCAAAATGCTAAATGCATAGAACAAAGAAAAATATTAAAAACAGTAAGAGAAAAAAACCAGGCAACCTATAAAGGCAGACCTATCAGAATTATATCAGACTTCTCAAAAGATTCTAAAAGCCAGAAGATCCTGAAGAGATGTGATGCAGACCTTAAGAGAATACAAATGCCAGCCCGGGCTACTATAACCAGCCAAACTCTCAATCATCATTGATGGATAAGTCAAGATATTCCATGGCAAAACCAAATTTAAACATTTATCTACCAATACAGCCCTACACAGGATTCTAGAAGGGAAACTTCAAAACAAGGAGGTTATCTGTATCCAAGAAAGAACAAGAAATTAATCATCTCACAACAAACCCAAAAAGAAGAGAATCACACACACATAATATTATGTCCAACAACAAAAATAACAGCAACCAAAATCACTAGTTTTTAATATCTCTCAACATCAATGGACTCAACTCTCCAATAAAAAGACATAGGCTAACAGACTGGATATGCAAGCAGAATCCAGTATTTTGATGCATACATGAAAGACACCTCAGTGACAAAGACAGACACTACCTCAGAGTAAAGGACTGAAAAAAAGTTTTCCAAGCAAATGGTCCCAAGAAACAAGCAATAAAAGAGACTTTCAGTCAAAGGTTATCAAAACAGATAGGGAAGGATAATTCATCCTCATCAGAGATAAAAAATCAACCAAGATAAAGTCTCAATTCTGAACATCTATGCCCCAAATGCAAGGATACCCACATTCATAAAAGAAACTTTGCTAAAGCTCAAAATACACATAGAACCTCACAAAATAATAGTGGGAAAGTTCAACACCCCAATTTCACCAATGGACAGGTCATTAAAACAGAAACTAAACAGAGACACAGTGAAACTGATGAAAGTTATGAACCAAATGAACTTAACAGATATGTACAGAACATTTCACTCTACAACAAAAGAGTATATATTCTTCTAAGCACTTCATGGTACCTTCTTCAAAACTGACCATATAAGCAGTCACAAAACAAGCCTCAACAAATGCAAGATAATTGAAATAACCCCATACATCCTATTAGATCACAATGGACCAAGGCTAGATTTCAATAACAAGAAAACAACAGAAAGCTCACATACTCATGGAAGCTGAAAAACTCTCTACTCAAAGGTAACTGGGTCAGGGAAGAAGTAAAGAAAGACTTTTTGGAATTCTATGAATATGAAGACACAGCATACCGGAACATATTGAACACAATGAAAGCAGTGCTAAGAGGAAAATTCATAGCTCTAAGTGCCATAGTAAAGAAATTGGGGAAATTCTACACTAGTAACTTAATAGCCCACCTGAAAGCTCTAGAACAAAAAGAAACAAACATACCGAAGGGGAAGGAGTAGATGGCAGGAAGTAATCAAACTCATGGTAGAAATCAGCAAATTAGAAACTAAGAATCAACAAACCCAAGAGCTAGTTCTTTGAGAAAATAAACAAGGCAGATAAACCTATAGCAAGAATGATCAGAGACCATAGAGACAGTATCCAAATTAAAATCAGAAATGAAAAGCAAGTCAAAACAACAGAAACTGAGGAAATTCAAAAAAACATCAAATCCTACTGCAATTGCCTATACTCAAAAAAACTGGAAATCTAGATAAGATGGATGATTTTTGTTTTTAGAAAGATACTGCATACGAAGTTTAAATCAACAGCAGGTAAATGATCTAAGCAGTCCATAACCCCTAAGGAAATAGAAGAGGTTATTAAAAACCCTCCAAACCAAAAATCCAGGGCCAGATGGTTTTAGTGCAGAAATATGTCAGACCATCAGAGAACTAATACTAATACTCTTCAAACTATTCCATAAGCTAGAAGTGTAAGAAACACTACCTAATTCATTCTATTAAGCCATAGTTACTCTGATAACCTAAATCACACAAAGACCCAACAAAGAGAGAACTTCAGACCAATTTCACTTATGAATATCAATGCAAAAATACTCAATAAAATTCTTGCAAACAGAATCCAAGAACACATCAAAATGATCATTCACCATGATCAAGTAGGCTTTATCCCAAGGCTGCTGGGATGGTTCAATATAAGAAAATCCATCAACTTAATCCACTACATAAATAAACTCAAAGGGAAAAAAAATCACATTATAAACTCATTAGATGCTGAAAAAAAAAAAAAAAAAACCTTTGACAAAATCAAACACCCCTTCATGTTACAAGTCTTGGAGAGCTCAAGAATTCAAGGCTCATACACAGATATAATAGCAATATACAGTAAACCAATAGCCAATATTAAATTAAATGGAGAGAAACATGAAAGAATTCCACTAAAATTAGGGACAAGACAAGGATGACCACTCTCTCCCTATTTATTCAATATAGTTCTTGAAGTTCTAGCTAGAGTATTAAGACAACAAAAGGAAATCAAGTGGATACAAATTGGAATGGAGTCAAGATATCGCCATTTGCAAAAGATATGATAGTATACCTAAGAAACCTCAAAAATTCTATCAGAGAACTTCTATACCTGATAAACACCTTCAGCAAAGTGTTTGGATATAAAACTAACTCAAACAAATCAGTAGCCTTCCTTTATATACAAGATAAATGGGCTGAGAAAGAAAATAGGGAAATAGCACCCTTCATAATAGTCACAAATAATATAAAATATCTCAGTGTAACTCTAACCAAGCAAATTAAAGATCTGTATGTTAAGAACATTAAGTCTCTGAAGAAAGAAATTGAAGAAGAACTCAGAAACTGGAAAGATCTCCCATACTCATGGATTGGTAGGATTAACAGTATAAAAATTGCCACCCTACCAAAAGCTATCTGCAGATTCTATGCAATAGCTATGAAAATTCCATCACAATTCTTCACAGATGTGCAAAAAGTAATTCTCAACTTTATATTAAAAAACAAACAAAAATAAAAACAGCATAGCGAAAACTATTCTCAACAATAAAAAACCTTTTGGGGGAATCACCATCCCTGACCTCAAGCTGTACTACAGAACAATAGTGATAAAAATGGGATGGTATTGATACAGAGACAGACTGGTGAATTAATGGAATTGAGTTGAAGACCCAGAAGTAAATATACACACCTATGGACATTTGATCTTTGACAGAGAAGCCAAAAACCATACAGTGGATAAAAGAAAGTATCTTCACTAAATGTGGTGCTGTTCTAACTTGAAGTCTATATGTAGAAGAATGCAAATTGATCCATATTTATGTCCTAGTATAAAGCTCAAGTATTAGTGGATCAAGGACACCACATTAAACCAGGTACAGAAGACAAATTGAGAAATAGCCTTGAATACATCTTAATTATTATTCCAGCACTTACTTGCAAAATAAGGGCACTCTGCCATCTTTGTAGGCAAATCTACCCCATGGATCACAAGATACCAACCTTACTGGGCTTCCCTACTGTAAATACTACATATTGTGATTTCTAATTATGAAATTTTCACTGTGTGGCCAGAAGAATTACCAAAAACAAGTGAGGAAAGAGGTCAGATTTTTATAATTATTGGAACCACAAAGATGAATTCAGATAGCACAGAAATCCAGCTAGGTTCTGCCTTGTATCCTTATAGTGCAGGGCCTATATGGTCTCACTATGGATGGAGTACAGAACCAAGAGTTATCCTGGGATTAGCCAGGGTGGAAAGTGAGGTGATAATCCAAAAGTATACTGCTACAGAGAATCTACCTAAGTGTATGCTTTAGCTGGAATTTTCCAGCCCCAAGATGACGTATTGCCATCATGTACCTGGGGCAATGAAATTCCCTGAGGGAAGCCTTACTGGGAATGGTCTGCACAAAAGGACAGAACTAAGCCACCCTGGCAGCTGGCACCAGTTTTGTGTTTCCTCTTGAACACTATTACTTTGGCCCATTCCACAGCATCCTCCTACTCAATCAGCTGCCACTACCCCAGGGAAAGAGGCTGGTCTCCTCTGCTCACATCACCAGACTCAGCTCCTGCTGCCTGAGAAAGGCAGGAGAGTTGTTCCCATGCTGTTTATCTTTCTTGTTCTAGCTGACCACAGCACAACAGAGCCAACCTAGCCGGTATCTATTCTCTGTCAAAGGGAAGATATCTACCCAGGATGGAAATTTATCAAAGTTTTTTCAGAGTGGAAAAGTTTCAGAAAATGCACTTTGGAATTATTAAAAAGGCCCCAGAGTTGTATGAACCCCTTTCTGCCAATTAAATGAGACACCACAGAAAATTGTCCATCTCTCTTCTCCAAAGCAGATAAAATCCATCCTAATTACACTTCGTGAGCAACTCATAAAGATATACTGCCACGT
This sequence comes from Mastomys coucha, assembly GCF_008632895.1. Taxonomy (NCBI): domain Eukaryota; kingdom Metazoa; phylum Chordata; class Mammalia; order Rodentia; family Muridae; genus Mastomys; species Mastomys coucha. The sequence goes on along the minus strand of NW_022196895.1, from coordinate 41,318,561 downwards.
TGAGGAGTACCAACAGTCCTGAGCACAGCTGCAGCAGAGGCAGCCAGGACCTACACACCTTTAAACTAAACTCTCATATTTGTGAGTAGCACATTACTTGCTGACTAGACTTTCCTTAAGGCCTATTTGGGCCACTTAGATTCTCTTGCTCTTGAGAAGAATCTCACCCAGAAGTAGAAACACTCTTAAAAGCTTTCCAAAGACATCACCCAAGATGGTTTCAGCACGATATTTCAATTCCTGACTACGTCTCTTTATCATTTGTAAAGCAAGAAACCAAGTAACTGCATTTCTTACAGCACCCCAGCAAAGCCACAAACTGCAGCTACAGTTCAGGAAAGTAATTTTCTGTGTTATTCCCAGGTGCCATTTTAAAATTCTGTCTTCAGACACAGCTTTGTGGTGTGTGTGTGTGTGTGTGTGTGTGTGTGTGTGTGTGTGTGTGTGTGTGTGGTATATGAAGGTCAAAAGTCAAACTTGGATATCTTTCTTCAGCCATTGCCCACTTTATTTTTATTGACACAGTCAGTCTCTCACAGGCTTAGAGATTAACAAGAAGGGTGGCCTTGCTAGCCAGTAAGGCATGCGTCTCTACATTACCTGTGTTACCACACCAACCTTTTGTATGGTTTTCCTTTTTTTTCCCCATTTTTATTAGATATTTTCTTTATTTACATGTCATATGATTTCTCCTTTCCCAGTTTCCCCTCCAAAAAACAAACAAACAAACAAAAACAACCAGAACAAACCCCTGTTGCCTCCCCCCTTCCTCATGCTTGCCACTCCACCCTCTCCCACTTATTGGCCCTTGCTTTCACCTACACTGGGGCACAGAACCTTCACAGGACTAAAGGCCTCTCCTCCCATTGATGATCGACTTTGCAATCCTCTACTATACACATGCTGCCAGAACAATCAGATCCACCATGTATAGTCCTCGGTTGGTGGTTGAGTCCCTCGGAGCTCTGAGGGTACTAGTTAGTTCATATTGTTGTTCCTCCTAATGGGCTGCAAACCCCTCAGCTCCATAGGTCCTTTCTCTAACTCTTTCATTGGGTACCCTGTACTCGGTTCAATGGATGGCTGTGAGCCTCTACATCTGTGTTAGTCAGGTACTGTCAGAGCC
>NW_022196895.1:41271977-41316816 GCF_008632895.1 Mastomys coucha | reverse complement strand
GAGTTTTTTATCCTAGCCAATCTGACTGGTGTGAGGTGGAATCTCAGAGTTGTTTTGATTTGCATTTTTTTGTATGCCATGGGCTTTGTTTTATAGTATTTATTTCAGTTTTGTAGTATTTATTTATACAAAGGATGTTAAAAGATAAAATTGTTGCATCTTTTCTGTCTTTTTTTGTCATCTATTTATTTATTTTACACTCCAGACTTTATTCCCCTATCCCAGTCCATCCTCCTACTGTTCCACATCCCATACCTCCTCCCGACCCCTGTCTCCTCGAGGATGTCCCCACCCTCCACCCCCCACTCAATCAGACCCATAAATTCCCTGGAGCCTCCTGTCTTTTGAGAATTAGGTGCATCTTCTCTCATTGAACCCAGACCAGACAGTCCTCTGCTGTATATGTGTTGGGGGCCTCATATTAGCTGGTGTATGCTGCCTGTTTGGTGGTCCCATGTTTGAGAGCTCTTGGGGGTCCAGGTTAATTGAGACTGCTGGTCCTTCTACAGTGTTGCCCTCCTCCTCAGGTTCTCCCAGTAAAATATAATTATTAATAATAGGAAATGATCAACATAGATAAGGTTACAACCAAGCAATGGAAAATGGTAATGCTTGAAATCAATGTGGATGGGAAATAAATGGAATTAGACTAATGGCCGTGTCAGTGTCCCAGAGACTCTGATTTACTTCCAGAACTCAGTGAAGGTGAATTTACAAATGAATGAGTGACTTTCCAGAGTAATGGTTGTAAACATTGCATGGAAGGAGCTCTCAGAGCAATCTTAGGATGCTAGAAGTGCAAAGAGTAGCACAGAAAATGAGCCATGCTCAGAGATCAGAATGCCCTGTGGAGGCATTGAATGATGCTTGCTTCATATATTAAAGCACATGATGAGAAGGGCAGCATATGTCAGACTATTCTAATACACTTCTTATAAATAAAAAAAAGTCACAGGTTCTAAATATTCATAATATTTCAAATTATAGAATAATGAATAAATATTTTACTGGTTTTTATTTTTATGTGTTTATATTTGATTATAAGACAAATAAACTTTAGTGAAATTGTTAAGATTCATGGGAAAATTATAATATCCTTAGAAAATTATAATTTTCTCACTTCCTGAAATATACACACATATATTATATGTATATATCTACATGTATATGTATGTAGAAATGTATGTATGTATATATGTGTATATGCACATAGATATATAGGTGTATGTGTATATATGGATGTATGTGAATGTATGTGTATAGGTGTATATGTATAGAGGTATACAAGTGTATTGTGTATATTTGCATAGTGTGTATATACGTATATAGTATATAGGTATATGTGATATGTGCAAGGGTAAGTGTGTAGGTATATAGGTATATATGTATATATGTGTATAGGTGTATATGTATAAATAAACACTCTTTCTCTGTCTCTCTGTCTCTTGGTCTCTCTGTCTCTCCATATATATGCATATACATATGTATATATATGGAGATTAAATTACCCTATATTGGGATGACAAAGACTCTATGAGGAAACAGAGGTTAACAAACAAAAAATCCAGTGCTAGAAGCTCAATACTGGAGTTGTTGACCAGTAAAATAACAGACCCACAAACATTACAGGGTATTGCCAATGTTCTTCGTTATCCTCTAGAAATTGATAGTATGACTCGATGTGTGGAAGATACTAGATATTGAATATGGAACACTGAAGCATGTTCTGACTTGGAAGTTTTATCCTACTTTTCATAATGCTGGGAGTTGCTACGCATGGTACCAGGGGAGAAAAGTAATTATCTCATGAAGGACCACTTCATAAGATGAAACCCACACCTGGCACTCCTATCAGGGGAAAACATGTGAGATAAACAGGCCTTGGGCCCTAGGAGAGAATATACTAATGTTAATCTGCTAAATGGACATCATATCAAACTGGCTCCCAATGACTTTTTATACCCACAGATTAATGCATCTCTCAATCCTGATTATGGAAGCTCTTTTTTGCTATAGATAGTAATTAACACAGAGACTCAACAACTCATACAAGTGCAGAGAATAAGAGACTGTGCAATCCTCAGCCCTAAATAGGCATTTATATTACAATGAGACATTATCCTTCAAGGAGATCACGGTGGAAAGGGGGAACAAAACAAACAAGAGAGGAGTAGGTCTGGGAGGAGATGGGGGAAGATAATCATAATACATTGTATCAATTTTTTAAGGAACCAAAAATGTATTAAAAAGAGGAAAAACGATTTTCTTACTATGCATTATGATGACTTTAAGTTTCCATGCTCATCGTTATTATCCAGTAGTAGTGTACAAAGTAAAGACAAGTTGTATCATTTTCTGTTTGTATCCTTTCTTCTTAATTAAAGCTGGGACTGACTTATATGAGAAATGCAACAACCTCCTTTTCTCTATTCTTATCTCAAACCTAAAGCACTTAATTTAGCTCATATCTGATAAATTCCTCATGAAACCTGGGTCTCAGGAGTTTATTTCACAACTGCACTGTCTTAGTTAGGATTTCTATCACTGCAACAAAACATCACAACCAAAAAGCAAATTGGGGAGAAAAAAGGTTTATTTGTCATAAACATCCATATTGCTGTTCAGTAGTGCAAGAGGTTAGGACAGGAACACCAACAAGGGAAAATCCTGGTGGCAGAAGTTAATCCAAAAGCCATGGATTGGTGCTGCTCACTGGCTTGCTCCCAATGACTTATTCAGTCTGCTTTCTTGTACAACCCAGGACCATCTGCCCAGGGATGACACCACCCACAATGCCCTAAGCCCTTCGCATTGATCACTAATTGAGAAAATGCTGGAACTCGTGGAGTCTTTTCCTCAACTGAGGTTCCTTTCTCTCTGAGGACTCTAGCTTGTATTAAGTTGAAACACAAAATCTTAGCAGGTCTTAAGTTGCCATACTAGTAGGAATATGGAAGGCAGGGTGCTGAGGTTAATTTGAACTGTAGGAGCCTGGCTCAAGAAGTTTTAGAGGAGAAGAATTTTAGTATGTGGCTGTAGTGGCTATTCCTGGTTGTCAGTTTGGCTATATCCGGAATGAACTACAATCCACAATTGGAAGGCTCACCTGTGGTCCTAATGTGGAGGCTGAGAGATACGAGTTTGTGACCTCGATTTTGGCATGGAGACCTTGAGGCATAGTGGCTATGGATCCCAGAAGATTAAGATAGGGAGATCTCTTAGTTCAAGGTCATCTGGGATTAAAGGCATGGTGGCACACACCTTTAATCTCGGCCACACCTTCGCTGGAGACTTATATAAGGACATTGGAAGAAGAAAGTTTTACTCTTTCTCTCTTCTTGTCTGCTTGCCTTGTGGGACTGAGGAACTCTTAGATCCTTGGACTTCCGTTCACAGCTGCTGCTGACCATTGTTGGGAGTTGGACTACAGAGTGTAAGTCATCAACAAGTTCCTTTACTATATAAAGACTATCTATAAGTTCTGTGACTCTAGAGAACCCTGACTAATACAGTGGCCTACAGACTGTACTTTATTTTAGCTAAGAATGTGGCTATTTTTTGCCCTCATTGGAAAAGTCTGCTGAGTTTAAAGTGATGAGTTTAGATTGATTGTATTGACCAAGGAAATCTCAAAACCACTTAGTTCAGACTCTGTCATGTGGTTATTAGTGTTCACTCTAATGAAGATGTATAAATGAAAAGGAGCAAGCTGAGCAAGTAAAACTACAAAACATACAGGTCAGGAGAAAAGGGGCACCAGAAAGTGGAATTGAAGATGCATCCTATGTTTAAGGAGATAAACAAACTAAAGAAGAGCCCTATGTTAAATGGGAGTGATGACTTCAGGGCAAGACCCTACCCAGCTAAGCTTCCAAGGAATTAAGGAAAAGCTTAGAACCAGGTATGGTGGTGGTGCTTTAAGCCCAGGACTCAGAAGGCATAGGCTGGGGTACCTCTAAATTCAAGGGCAGCCTGTTCTACAGAAGAGTCAAGCTTAGGCAATGAAGGAAAACTTTGGAAACAGAAAGTAATGAAGATGTACTTGAATGAGGGGCAATGTTCCAGTTTCAGCAAGCAGCAGAACTTGGCATCTTTGGTCATGTGATTCTGGCTTTAGAGTCAAGGATAGAAGAAAGAAGTTATGGAATCTCCCTTTGTGACTAACAAAAGTCACTGAAGTCTATGTTGGGGGTATCTTTGTATGGAGGCCCAGGAAGGCCAGTGGATGAAGCTCTTAAGATGAAGCCTGGATCACCTTGGAAACCTGACAATGTTGGAGATGCCACAGCCTTGGGATACTTCCCGAGGAAAGTTGCTAAAAGGGAGTGGAAACAGCCCAAAGAGAAAGACATATGTTGCAGTCAACAAAGCTGAAAGGAGTTGGAGATCTGAAGAACACTTTGACGTTACAGTGGAGATGCAGAGTTTGGAGTTTTGCCAGCTGGTTTTAAGTCTTGCATTGGTCCTGGACTTCTTCATTATGCTTACTTCCCTACCTTGTTAGAAGTACATGATCTGCTTTTTGTTTTTGATTTTTCAGGAGATTACACTTTAAGAGATTGCATTAATCTCTGAAGAGACTTTGAACTTTTGACTTTTAAGCAATGCTGAGGATGATATAGCCTCTGGGGGCCTTTGAGGTTGAACTGAAAGCATTTTTGCACTATATTTTGGCTATAAGCCTAGGGGAACTAGGGAGTGGAATGTGGTGGTTTGAATAGAAACGATTCTCATAGACTCTTGAGTTTGAATGTTTAGTCATAGGAAGTAGCACTATTAGGAGGTGTGGCTTTGTTGGAATAGGTGAGGTCTTTTTTGGGGGTCACGTTTCACTGTGGAAGTAGGCTTTGAGGTCTCATATGCTCAAGTGACACCTGGTGTAGTACACAGTCTCATTCTGCTGCCTGTGTATCAAGATGTAGAATTCTCAATTCCATGCATCATGTCTGCCTGCATGCTGCCATGCTCTCCATCATGATGAAAATATACTGAACCTCTGAAACTGTAAGCCAGCACTAATTAAATGATTTCCTTTATAAGAGTTTCTGTGACCATGGTGTCACCTCACAGTGATCAAAAAAAACCTTAACTAAAACTTGAGCTTCACCCATATCAATTCACTTTCCATACACACACACACACACACACACACACACACACACACACACGCACACATACACACACACAGAGAGAGAGAGAGAGAGAGAGAGAGAGAAACATACACATACATACACAGAGAGATACATAAAAATTCACACACACACACACATATACACACACTGGTGTAGGGCTGTAGCCATCATCAATACATTTTTCCAAGGAAATAAGACAAAAGCTATATGCAAGTCAATGAACATAGCAGTGGCCCATCACAGAAGGGTCTATGCGTGCATGTTCTGAGAAAGTTTAGGCTACTGAAAAAATGTTAGCAACATTATTTTTCCAGTCAGCCTTTTGATATCTAAAGTAGAGCTAAAATTTACTTTGAACAGAACTCATGATAAAAATGTCTCCAGAAATTATTAAAGATATTACTTTGTGTTAAACTTAAGTTTCAGTATTGATCACATCAGGGTGCTGCCAATAACTGAACAAAGGTGCAAAATCTAATTGATAAAAAATGTATAGTGCCTTCTTGAAAATTTGTAATGTAATTGGCTTTTCTGGAGTGTTTGTGAGTAGACAGTGTCCAAAGTCTAGTTATGTATGTGTAGCGAGAAGTATTGTAAGAGGAGTAAGTTTATCTTTAGCCAGTGGGCACAGATATTCCATTATTATGGACATTGGACCATTCCTGTCCTGTTCACTAAAGAGTGATATAATCCTATCATATATAGAGTGGGAATATCATAGAAAGTATACTCTAACCAAAGTGTTATTTTCTTGAACTTCTTAGTGAAAACTCTTCTAATTTATCACTTTAGATCTCAGAAATTACTAACTTTGACAACAAAGGCACTGTTTTATGGAGGCTTATGAAGGAAGGAAGCAACAGTTGAAAGTTAAAAGCCAGTCAGCTTTGGAAATATCCCAGACATGATGTGTATCATAAATACTTAATGAGTCTTCAAATAAATGTAAAAGTAAGACTCAATGGTATGATATAAAATATTAAGTTCTTTGTGTTTTATGATGACGTTTATTCAACTTGGCATAATAATAGATCGTTATAAGACTTATAAGACTTTTGTGAGTCAATTTTGCTCATAGATTCCCAAACATTATTATAATATCCATGTATATGCATGGAAAAATGCCCTTGGCACTATATTTCACTTCTAAAACTTTAGAAATGCAATTATTTGCCTACCTAAAAGCTGACAATGTTCTTGCTGCTCCATATAATCTGAATGAAATAATGCCTTCAAAACACAGGAGGACTGACACACGTATGGATCACAGACACTGTGGGAACATGCACAGGACTAAGGCAGACAGATTCCCAGAACCAGGAAAATAAAGCAGACATGAGCTCCCATCCCAAACCAGGGAGCTATCTCCAGTTGACAACTGCTTATGAAAGAAAATTTAGCTTTTACTATGGGAGTCTCACTGGGAATATAAACTGCTCTTGAGGGTAGGCCCATGCATGGTGGTAGATGGCCACCAAAATATGTTATTTTGGGAACTTTTTTGTCTCTTATTGCTTTTGGGGGACATTTTAAAAAAGTTTTGGCTTGTACATTATGATTTCTGATTCTGTGTTTTGATGGGTTTTGCTTTTGTGTATATGTGTGTTTCTTGTGTCTTTTGTTTTGTGTTTTGATTTTTTTATTCTTTTAAAAATTGCTTATTTGTTTTGTAAAGAGAGAGGAAGGAGTGCTGCTGGCTGAGTAGGAAGGTCGTAGGAATCTTCAAGGAGATGGATTTGTAAAACGGACGTGAAGATGTGGTCAAAATAGATTGTGTGTGAAAAAATATTTTCACTAAAAAAGAAAAAGATTCTAGTAAAAGAAAGACACAGAAAGAGAGAGACAGAGACAAAGACAGAGACAGAGACAGAGAATCTGAATCTTTGACATGCCTCATAAATAACATAAAATGAAATACAAACAAGTTCTTCCTAGCATCTTTAGTGTTAGGTCTATCTTTATCTCAAGAAAATACTTGAGCATTTACTGAGGTTGTTTTTCCCCCAAGGAGGATCCTCCACTTCTGAAGCCACAAGTCTAAGTGAGACAGAATAGTATCCTATTTTTACTATTCATGGAATGTTGGTTCCAGTTATCCTGGATACTTTAATCTTCACTCATTGTTTGAAGGATTTAAATAGGTTTCTCAGTATCTACTTTTGTCTGGTGAATTGGTTCACAAATGGCTGAGCAATTTAATTGACACGTCGATTTAACAGCTAAAGCTTTATGAGCCCCACTATATCTTGGCTTTTTTACTGAGTAATTTGATAGTCATTAACGTTTTTGCTTTATTTCAAGGAACAGTTACACCTGTGTAGATACCATTAAGTTAGGGAATCAATCAAGAGTTTGCAGAAGTCCTAAATAAAAGCATAGTTTCAAATGAAAAGCAAACCCACCAAGGAAAGCAACTTCTGGTTGTCATTTAGAGCCCCATACCCCGAAAATTAAACTCAATGAGTAAAGCTTCAAATTACACCATTATTTGAAGACATAAATGCAAAGCCTGGAGGCTGTAAGCTGTGGCTGCCTACAGAGACTGCACTGAGGAAACACAGCTGCCTTCCTGTTTGGAAAGCTGTTTCTTTACCCTCCCCTCTTCTCTCTCTCAAGTTGAACATCTTTCTTGTGCATTACCATCCACACTTGAACTTTTATGAGACCTAGGAGTCTATTTCTGTCCTGTTCTTATAGGAAAACAGCGCAGTCCACCCTCTCCTCTCCTTTTCAGGAGACCCTGGAATCTGAAGTCAGCACAAGCAACAATGAAAGCATGAAGCTTATTTCCACGTTGTTTTCATTTCTGGACTGGGGGGGGGGTGTCATTCAGCAGCTTTCTCCCTGCCTTTAAGTTTAGGTGGCTAACCTAAACGACAGGTTTGGCTTCTGGGATGGACTCGGACTCCACTCGGCTTCTGGTTACCCCCATGGAACTCTTTCTTCTGGGATCTACAGAGCTTGATGACAGGAATGTAAATGTCTTTGTAGTAATAGAGCTTATCTGTACAAAAGCTGGATCACTTCATGTTCTCTACTACCCAAAGCAAAATCTGCTTTTGTTGTTTGTAATATCAAGTAAACATACTCTGAAGCTGGTATACCACATGGTTTAATTGAGATCATATGCTCTTTTATTTTCTCCTTCAGGATTTAAAATACCCTTCCTCTAATTCACAATTTAATTGACTTAGATTTAGGAGCCAATTGTCCAGCATAAGATATGTTCCAAGAAATGTTTAATTTTGTATGTTCTGACACCTCTCACTAAAGCAGAGACTATTGTTCATTAATGTATAGCCAAGTAACTAAATAGATTTTGATGAAAAAAATATATGGCTGATCTGATTTATCTGATGAAGTATAGATACATATGTATATATGTATATACACACATATATACATATATATGTATATGTATTTTAACGAGCAGGAAAAGAAATGTTTCTTCGATAAAACATATCAAGACTAATTTTTGCCAGTTTTTGTAAAGCGTATGTTTCTTCTCCTGAGATTAGTTGAAACAGAGGAAAGGACACAATGAATAATGTTTTCAAAAGTTAATAATCAGCCCTCATTATGCTGCATTCTCCCCAAGGAATCCAGCTGCTGCTGCTTTTTTCCTTCTATTCTCTACACTGACAAAATATATTCATAAAGTAACTTGTCTTTTTCTTTGCCTTTCTCTCTCTGTTTTTCCTCCACCTCCCTTTAACCTATAGGCATAATGATATTGTGACCTGTGTAAAGACTGCCTTTGTATTATTCGAATACTGACTTCTGAGCCCTCATATCTGGTTGCAATCCTTATTCTGAGAATCTCCTGGTTGGTCAATAAAGCTACCTGATGAACCAAAGTCTGAGCAGGGAAGAAAATAGGGCTGGACTTTTTCCTAGCCAGGGGAGGAGGGAGCCAGAGAGAGGAAGAGGGGATTCTCCACCCAGAGAGAGTCCACTAGACTTCATGTGAAAACACTTGACTCACAAAGAGCCAGATGAACACTAAAATGCAAGTATCACTGGAATTTGGGCTGGCGGGTAGCCAGATTAGCTTAAAGGTTTAAAATAGAGTAATACTGTTGTTCCCTTAAAGCTTGATAAATGAATATAATTGGCCAGTCTACTATTTGGGAGCTAGCTGGGTAAGAGGAAAACGGTCACACAATCTTTTTAAACAACACTAGCACTGACACTAATGCTCAGTCCTGACCTTTACTCAGAAGTTGCTTTTCTTTTTCACAAATATACTTTCAAAAACTTTAGAATACAATAGTGTCTGGTCGTCTATTTACTTGTATTCTTACAAGTCATGATATAATAGCTTTGCATATATCTATATTTTTATTAAGACATGCTCATCTTTCTTTTCACATTCATGAAATTTTGGCTGTCCTTGAAGAGTCAGCTTATTATATGAATCATTTAAAATAATTCTTACTTATTCCAAAAGGAATCCATTGAAATGCCAAATGGAATGACATTAAATTATGCAATGCTTTTGGAAGGACTGATGTTTTGTGACAACAAACCCTACCTTGATGCTTACATTTTATTTGAAGTCAATTATGGTTGTGTTTTTTGTCTGTCTGTTTGTTTTTGCAATTTTTTATTGGCTATTTTCTTTATTTACATTTCAAATATTATCCACTTTCCTGGTTTCCCCTCCAGAAAGTCCCTATCCCATGCCCCTACCCCCTGCTTCTATGAGGGTGTTCCCCTACCCACTCACCCACTTCTGCTTCCCCCTGGCATTCCCCTACACTGGGGCATTGAGCCTTCACAGGACCAAAGGTCTCTCCTCCCATTGATCCCTGGCAAGGCCATCCTCTGCTACATATGCAGCTGGAGCCATGGATCCCTCCATGCGTACTCTTTTTGTTGGTGGTTTAGTCCCTGGAAGCTGTGAGGGCATCTGGTTGGTTGATATTGTTATTCTTCCTATGGGGTTGCAAACCCCTTCAGCTCCTTCAGTCCTTTCTCTAACTCCTCCATAGAAGCCTGATATAGCTGTCTCTGTCAAAACCTGACAAATACAGAGGCAGATGCTAGCAGCCAACCATTGGACTGAGCACAGGGTCCTCAATTACATTTTTAATACTGCATATTTTCCACATATATTTTTATGTTTGTTTTATGGTTTGTTTATCTTTGGATCAGGATCAATATAAACATGCATGCATGCTTTTTTTATTCCCAAATAACATGTAATAATTGAAGTGTATAAAAGTAACATCAAAACACTTTTGTGCTTTCACAAGACTCTAAGTGCACTGCAGCAATCCAAAATATTCCAGAATTGATTCAAGTATTAAGAAGTTATATAATAAGAATGAAGTTTAATTCAATGGGTAAAAAGGTTTTCTTTAGATTCTGCTGGATTTTACAAAAGCTATTAATTTTTATTTTATCCATTCATTTGAGCAATTATGTTATTCAGCATATAAGCAAGCTCTTAATTAAGTATTTGAGGTTATAATTATAATTATGTTATCAGTAAATAATTTTTATTCTTTTCAAATATTTACACTTATTAATTTTCATATTTTTTGAGAATATTATACTTGAGGACTATATTTATAGTATTTTCTTCTTTCTCCTCCAACTGCTCCTGCGTCCACCTTGCTCTTTTTCAAATTTATGACCTTTTCTTAAATTTTATGTGTGTATGTGTGTGTGTGTGTTTGTGAACATACACATGCAGACATAAACACATACCCAAACTACTGAGTCCATTTAGTGTTACTTATGTATATACGTGTGTCTAAGGCTGACCTCTGGAGATCGGATAACCTATCACAGACATTGGAGGACACTCAATCTCTCTCTCTCATCAGATATTGATTGTCTGTACCTCTTATCAGGGTTGGACCTTGTAAAGTTTCCTTCGTCCATGTTATTTTTGTATTATTACAAGAGCTAATAATTCTCTAAAATGCTATTAGATAATAGTTGTCATAAGCAAATATTTCTATATATTATTGCCATTTAGTGGTTTTGAAAGAACTTTTCTTTTTTGAAGCCTAAAAACATTTATTGTTTACATTATTTTTATTTTACATTGTATATTATATTACTATAAACATTTACATAACCAAACTTATCATATGTAAGCAACTTCCACCTCTTATTATTTTGTAAGAATTTATTTGGAACTTTGTCAGTGCTTCTCATCTTACAATATAATTGAAAAATTGTAATATATACATTTTTATGAAATACATTTTGAATGGTTTATTTGAATTATGTTTGCTTTTCTAAGATTGATTACTCATAGGTTATTATTCTTTATAATAATACATGGCTATTTTAGATTATCCATTTCATTTATATAATGATCCACATTTGATTTTCAAAATTTCCATGAATATTTAGAAATAAAAGTAAGCTTTCTTGAACTTAGGGAGTATTAGCTCCATGATGTTTTGGTATTAAAGTTACAATGTTTTCATCAATAGATTACAAAAATTTTGATTTTTTTTCTCTATTCTATGGACAATTCAAATAGTGCATGCATTGTAGTTAGGGTTTCTATTTCTATGAAGAGACATCATGACCAAGGCAACTCTTACTATGGCAAACATTTTATTGGGGCTGACTTACAGTTTCAGAGGCTCCATCCATTACCATCATGGCGGGAAGCATGGCAGACATGTTGCTAGAGGACACGAGAGTTCTACACCTTGATCTAAAGGCAGCCAGAAAGAGACTCTTTTGCAGGCAACTAGGAGGAGGCTCCCTCTGCACTAAGTAGAGCTTGAGCGTAAAGACCTCAAAGTCCACTACCCACAGTGACACACTTCCTCCAACAAAGCCACACTTACTGGTATTACCACTTCCTATGGACCAAGCGTATTCAAACTACCACAGGCTGGCTTATAGTTCAGAGATTTAGTCCATTGTTTTCATGGTGGGAAGCATGGCAGCATGCAGGCATGCATGGTGCTGTAGAGATAGCTGAGAGTTCTACATCTGTATCAGGAGGCAGCAGGAAGGGAAAAAGGGCGAGAGAGTAGATACTGAGGCCAGTTGGTCTGTTTGAAACCTCAACACCTAACTCCACAGTGATATACTTCTTTTGATAAGGCCACACCTCCTAATAGTGCCACTCTAGGAGACCAATGGAGGCCATCTTTATTCAAATCACCAGCATGAACTTGAATTTTGCTATATAGTTCTCTCAGTCAAATGTTTTGACAGCTTTGAACTCTAATCACCTTCCTAATATCTCCTTTGCATATTATTGTCTGCCCTTTAAAGCTGATAGCTCAAAGCTTAACATCGGTGGCACGAAATAGAGAACTCCTAAGGTTTCCTTAGAAAACACTGAAAGCATAAAAGATAGAAAAGTTCAAAGATCCACAAGAAAACCATCGGAGAGTTACTCAATCAGCTAACACTGCCGAGAACCTTCCTCAGCATGGGCAGGTGAGTAGCCATCAGAAGAAGCAGGGAAAAGAAGAAGGCAAATGATGGGACAAAAGAGAACTTTTATTGTGCTACTTCCCACAGGAAACACAGAATGAGTGGAGATGGTAACTCCCACCACCCTGTTTTTGATTCACAGATTCATTATGACTCAATTAGGCTTCATTTAAAAATTACACCAAGAAGTAAAGCCAGCGTTTCCTTTGCAGAGTGGTATTTTCAAAACAACTCACACAGGAGTTAGCCCTTAAATATATCCTTCTAAATTTTCAAAAAGCAGCTCCTTTCTGGCCTTACTCCTCCCCCCCCCCCAGCATTATGGAATGTTTTCTTTTGGAAGGGGTACCGCTAGAGGCTGAACTCATTCTTTACCACTAAACTATACCCCAGCCCCTCTTGATGGCTTTTTAATATGGTTGCTAATGTCAGTCATATCCCACATCACTGGGTTTATAATCTAATCTGTGCTTTGGTAGCTGAAACATCTTCCCCATTTTCCTTCCAGGCATGAACTTCTCTCCATCAGGCACTCCTTGTTATTTTGAGTCACCAAAAATCACCCCCCAAAGAGTCAACAAGCTCAGCAGTGGCCTCTTGCTAAAATGCTCCAGTTGTTTCCTATGCAGTCTTTACACATTGCCCTATCATCATCAACATAAAAATCAAATCTGCTGTTGTTTCAGAAAATGAAGCGTATTGAGTGTGCGGTACCACCAGCAGATGAAATAGAGGGCCGTAACCAGATGATAAGGACATTATCAACAAACTCAAAAATAAATTAAGTCAAAACAAATATTGTCAGGAACAGGGCTGGTGGCACGTGTACATGGTGTTCTCCTTCGTCAGCACAGCACAGGGAAACGTGCAAATGCTTCCTGAGCGAGGGCCTCTGCATTCTCAGTCATGAAGCATGAAGCTGACTGTTCTTGCTGATAAGCTCTTGGGCTAGAGGATTTACATTCAAAGCTGACACAAACAACTACATCTACTCCCTACGGTAGGACATGAGCAATTATATTTCAGGCTTCAATTATAATACAATAAAGACCAATAATGCAAGTTCAATGTCTTATCTTCCTTTCCTAAAAGAAGAGAGTTAGTAGTAGTCCTTATAGAGATGTCACACATTTTTTCAGAAAGCAAACAAACAGAACATGCTGGGAAGTTTTTTGGAAAGTGGTAATTTTCATGACGGCAGTAAAAATTATGATATTCTGCTGTAAGTGTAGTTACTGGGATCATTTTGCCTTCTTGCATTTAAAAACGCATTTCTTGCACTTGGTATATATGCCAGAGAGACTTAGCATGTGAAAATATTCGATATGGCGTTCATATACCCTAGTCTATCTTGCACTGGAGACTATGTGACTCAATTTGATAAATGGCGTAACAGCTCATTTAGGCTTAATTGGCTGAAGATTAAAATATACACCCATCTTTTCCTATGATGATACAACCTCAGGGATTATAGAGTGATAACTTATAACTACAAGACTGAAGTCCCTGTTTCTCTTGAAGGAAGTGAGCCCTGTGATCACATCATAATAAAGCATTGTCAGACCAACTCCTAGATTTGCGCTTTGGGTTTTATAGGTTATAGTTGATGGCAAGTTGTGTTCACAAATCTAAACAATACAATGCATGAACCAGGACATCTGCACAGAAATCCACCTCTTCCTTCTCTTACCCCACATCGGATATATTGGAATGGAGAGGGTGTGCAAACATTGACAAACATCTCATAACCCACTCCAGTGAGTGGATCTCTAAGAGAAACACTTGCACACGTCTACATATCCAATGATACTCATAGCTACATTGTTTCAACAGTATACAAAATACTCACTTGGGATAGTGGTCTTTCATGGAAGATTTGATGACTTAAGAGGTAGTATATATTTATATATTATATATGTATATGATGAACTAGCAAAGTATCCTTAAAAAATAACTTAAACTATTCTGTGTAACACAATAAAGTTCTTCATAAATTTAAACAAGCATATGTTCATTTATGTTAATGTACATGTAATATATGGACATATACAAAAGATACAGAAAAATTAAACAGGCTAATGATAATCCTGTGTTTCAGCATGTGATATTGAGCCTGACTTAAGGAGACAGGGGTGGGATAAATGGTAGATAGGTAAATGTTGGCCTTTAATGTTTATATTTTAATTAAGTTATTTGTTTACAGTACATTTTGATCTCAGCTTCCCCTCACTCCTCTCCTTCCAGTTCCTCCATCTCACCTCCCTTTCCTGAATCCCCCCCTCTCAGAAAAGCAATGGCCTCCCATGGATATCAACCACTTTGAGCATCTCAAGTTGCAGTAAGACTAGGCACATCTTCTATTGATGCTAAACAAGACTTAGGGAAAAGGGCAGGCAATGTAGTCAGAGTTAGCCCCTGCTCCTGCTTTAGGAGTCCCACATGAAGACCCAACTGCATAACAGTTACATATGTGCAGTGGGCCTAGGTCTATCCCATGCATTCTCTCTGGTTGGCAGTCCAGTCTCTGTGAGCCTCTATGGGCTCAGATTAGTCGATTCTACAGATTTCCTTGTTGTGTCCTTGACCCGTCTGGCTCCTTCAATCTTTTCCCCTCACCTTCCAGGTCTTTACTTTTAAGACTTTAGCTTTTACTTTAGTTTCTGGGTTTATGAATGAGTTATTACTTTTACGCAAATGGATGGAAAGATAGATAGATAGATAGATAGATAGATAGATAGATAGATAGATAGACATAATACACACATTCATGCATAACATAATATGTATGTGCATACATAGACAGACAGATAAATGAATAGATACAACACAAAAAATTAATGTGTGAACTGAGTACTGAATGGAGTTAATTCAGATCTGGGCCTGAAGTTTAATGGGACAAATCACAGGGATCCTAAACAGATCTTAAAATGACAAGGATAATGGAGCAAAACACTAGACATTGCCCTTGCCTTTGTAACTACTGGGCTACCTGTGTGTAAACAGCCACTATTAGTAGCTTTTGAAACAAGGACAACAAGGGATAAAAAATATGAGTAGTAAGTGATGAAAATGTAAGAATAACTAGATACCACCACAATTCAAGGAAAAATATGTGCTAATTAAGGTCATAGCCTACCACTGGCAGGATAGCCTTCTGGAGCTATATGGAGGGCTCCCTTCATTTGCAGGGCTTCTCCTTCTCTGACCTTGTCTTGGGAGTTCAAAGAACTCCACACCTCTACCTGCAGAATGTCAGGTAGCCCTGGTTAAGATTACAGGTTCAACTTCCTTTCTCCCAGGAAGAACCCATTCAGCTAGCACAAGGTATTTCTTAAAACTTCCCCATGCTAATGAGGCATTTTAGTACCCCCAAGCCTTTAGCCAATGACCTTCCCCTTCACACCCTCCCCCCAAGAGGCATATAATCTCTGAATAAAGTGTATGTACCTACATCCACCCCTAATAAATCCATATGAACTAGCCAGGATCATCTCAGAGAGCTGCTTCATTAAAGATCTGCCATGGGGCAGGCTGTAAAGAGCCATGCCTAAGATTCCTGAAGAACACTTTTCTCCAGCCCCTCTAGTACTTGGCACTCATTCCCAATCACACTAGCTCCTGCTTGTCCCAGGCTCTCAACCTTCCCCTCTCTGCCTGGCGTGTAGACTTCCTGCGGGAAAAGGTGGGCTTCAGACTGTTCCTGACTATACCCACAGCACTCAGGTAACGAGCGAGGAGATCAGGAACTACAGCATTCGTCCCAGGTTCTGCTGTTTCCCCCCAGGTCCAGCATGTATCAGTTTCTGACACCCCCAGTGAGAAACACTAGCTGTAGACTCTCTATTCCAGCCTTTGCTCTGCTTCCTGCCTGCCCATGCGCTGGAGATGTCTGGAAACCTCCGCAGAATAAAGTAAGACAGAAGGAAAACAGATAGACCTACATGGTTACAGGGATTCACATGTGTACCGTTATACCCCTCATGCAATCAGGGGCTAGAACTGACTCAAAACAATTCAATTTTAGGCAGCCTCACCTGCATCCTGTTCCTTATGTCATCCCAACACTACTTCTGCATATTTTACTAACTAGATTTCTGAGCCGGTGGGGCATCTTCAGCAAACCATCCAGCCTGTTTTGTATTCACTTCCCTCATGGTTCTTGGGAGTATTAGCAAAAAAGAATTCTGGGTCTGAAATATATCACTTTTCCAGAAAAATGTTAACTGACTTACAATCTTCGTAGATAAGAAGGAATAAAAAGTTGTTCTGATGCACATTCAGTGATGTTTCAAACATGCTAACCCATCACAGTATAGATTTAAATCTTTAAGAAGTGAACAGTTCACACTGAGGTCAGCCCTGGCCTCACAGTCAACACAGCACTTCCAGAAAGAATGACAATCACAAGAAGGACGTACTTTAGCACCTATCTTCCTTTGCTTTCTATCTATTGCTGTGCTAAAAGCAACACACAAAAGCAATCTGGGGAAGAAAGGGGTATTTCACCTTATAGGTTACAGTTAATTATCTCTGGAAGTCAGGTCAGAAACTCAAGGCAGGACCAGAAAGTAGAAGCATGGAAGAAGGCTGCTTAATGACTTGCTGTCCTTGGCTTGACCAGTCTTCTCATCTATGTAACCCAGGATAACAAGCTCAGGGTGGGTACCACCTACAGTGGGCCGGGCCCTCCCACATCAATCATTAATCAGGAAAATGCCCCAGAGTTGTGACCTCATTTGCATTTGATGAAGGCAGGTTCTCAGTTGAGTTCCTTCTCCCAGGAGTCTATTTTGTGTCAAGTTGTGTCTAGTTTGTGTCAAACTACACAACACAGCCTCACTTCCACTCTTCCCATAAATATGATCTTCTAGAAATGTGGAAAGATGTGTGTGCATATTAATAGTGATACAATAAATATACAAATATAGGTAAATATAAATACACACATACACACACACACACACACACACACACACATATATATATTGGTTACGATGGAAACTAAACATATAGATTAACAATGAGCATGGCTTCTATGAAATAATCAAGGCTCATTTATGTAATATTTTGGGTTTTCAGAGTAATTATTTTGTTCTACTTGGCATTTATAATGAAGGCAATAAATTTTTTTTTTCAGTTTTTCGGCTAGAGTTCCATTAAAACATTTACTAAAATTAGGGAATTTTTAAACCATGAAAGCTGAATTGCATTAATTATCCTTTTCACCCTCAACTGTTTTATAGTGAAATTAAATAATTGATGCAATAATGAAGCGAAGGACATGTCAGACTTCCATAGTTTATAAACTTGCTCAGGAGAGCAACCATGCTACTTTGCTTAGAGTGGCAGTTAGGTTACTCATGTTTATGAAAGAGAGAACCCAATTTCCAGGGGTCAGGAAAGGACTAAGTGGGGTGACTTTGAAACCAGGTTCTGGGTATGCTCCTCTGCTCTTTTGTGAGGAGTGAGAAAACAAAGGTTTTGAAAGAATATTCCTGTGGACAGAAAAGAGATGTTGTTGCAACACCCCCTGAAATAAGGTCATAGCTTAGTCTGCTGAGTGCTCATTGAGATAATTGAAAAAAAAAGGCTTTTCTAAGAGTCAGTTAATGAAATGAAAATGGACTTTTAAGGAAAGAGTGAAAAATACTACTTCCCTTGACCATTCTCTGCTTCGTAACCCAATCCAGGGAAGCCTACTTCTTACCAGACTGGCAGCTCTGCATGCCTTCCCTCAGGTATGCAGAAGCAGACAGTGGTTCGTCCTCACCTCCTTCTTCTGCACCTCCCCTCTCACATCTACACAAAATGCACCAAATCCTTAAGGCCTTGACAGTTTTCAGGGTAATAATAGCAGGGTGCACTGTTGGAACCTTATTCCTGCAGGCAGTGTGAGAAATCCATGAGCAATATGTACCCCAATGTATTACCATGCTTCAGTTCAGTGTGATGTGTTCACAGATAGAAAAGTCCTAGAGATTAATTTAAAAATGACTTCTGATCAAAGCAGAACATACTATATAAAATTCTAAAGATTTGGAAATTAAATAGAAGCCGTGAGCTCTTGTCTCTCGATCCAATCTGTGCCTCTGAGAAGACTTTCTGGCACTTATGAGTGCAAAGAGCAAGCCAAGGTCAGCTTTCCCTTCTGATTGGAAATGCTGGTGCTTCAATTTTCAATGGCAAGGAAGAGAAGTACTGTGATCTAGGGAAAGGCATACCTTCTGAGAGAAAGGGTCAGGAGAAATTAAACACCTGATGCTAACCCAGAGTAGAATGCAGAATGAACTTCGCAGGATTGTTTTCCACTCCCAGGAAAGTACAAGAGACAAGGTCTCTGTGGGGAAAAAAGTAGACTGCCATAAATAAGATCAGACAAATGCAGCAAGGATAGGTTTCCCCAAATCAAAACTTCTAGCCAAGTTACAATTCATACTGTGGGCTGCTGCAAAGACGCTTAATTGATGAAGTCAGTGAACCACATGGAAATGTCAAGTGATTTTAACAGAATAGGGAAGAATGGGACAAAAATCAAAATGTACACCACCAAATGGGTGATGAAGAAGATGGAGATGAAAGCAGAAATATACAAACAAGCAGTTTTCTGAATAATACACTCAATGTTTCCTGAGCAAATTAAAGTCTTATTATATTTTCATTGTGTCTAATCATGATTGCCTCAAATACTCCTATTGGCAAATTAAAAAACAAAAACAAAAAACAAACAACAACAAAACCAGAGAAAAGGCCAGTGTTTCTGAAATTTAACAGTAAAGACAACTATATACCTAACATATTTGTTCTATATGTAATATATACACATATGTATTATATATATATATGTATATATATATAGACACACACATGCACACACAGACATATATATGAAAAAGAAGACAAATATACACATACATAGGCATATACCATACATATATACATATGTACATACACACACACACACACACACACACACACACACACACATATATATATATATGTATGAAAAAAGTAGTTCTCACAGGAGACCCAAGACAGAGTTGGTTGGCTCCAGAATATCTAACTCTCACCACTCTTACCATCAAGAGAAAGGACCATGGGCCAATTTCTAAACTCCCATGATTGCTGCTTTCATGAATCAAGGCAAAAAAATATGTCCTATGTCACCCCCTTTCCCCACAGCAGCCTAAAGAATTCTTTTTCCCTAGCAGTCTCCATCCAGGCCAAGCCTGAATTCTTATCTTCCAGGAAGCAAAGAATTTCAGGATGAGCCAATAGGAAGCAAGGTGCATGTTTTAAATGTAGAAACGAATGTGCTGACAGAGAGGAGTCGGGGAGAGGGAGGAAAGGAGAGAGAGACTGTGGGAGAAAGAGACAGGGAAGGAGGGGAAAGGGAAGGATGGAGGGGGAGCTAAGATAATTGTGGGCTTTGCATGAAAGCATGATGCTTAGATACAATGAGTATATATAGGATTTTGATGATACTCTAAAAGTTACTCCCTTTTAAAAGAAATCACTCAAAAAAATGTAATTTGTAACAATGTCAAAAGCTGAAAAATATTTTCTCCTAAACAAAAGTGTGAGCTGGATTTGTGATGGGTCTTGCTTACGGTTTGGAAACATGGAGCAATGATCAGAGTTAAATATAATTTTGGACCTACGTAAGCATAAAATATTGACAGCCTTTGGCATCTTTTCAAAACCTTTGCTCAAGATCATAGAGTGTCTCATTTAGTAAGGTTTGTTCCTGGACCCTCTCTGCAGAAGAGTCAAGTCAGATCCCCAAAGGATGAGTCACAATTTTTTCTCAAGATTTCCTTCCTATATCTTCATGATTTTTCCATATGTTTCCTGCTTCACATAGACTTGGTGAGTAATCAGAGTATCTAGAATTTGTATATGAACATATTGACAAGAGAGCATAATCAAGGATTCAAATTGTCTGGTACTTATAAAGAATGGACTGTTATAAGAAGTAAACTCAATTTTTTGTTTGTTTGTTTTTTCTTTTTCGAGACAGGGTTTCTCTGTGTAGCCCTGGCTATCCTGGAACTCACTCTGTAAACCAGGCTGGACTCAAACTCAGAAATCCACCTGCCTCTGCCTCCCAAGTGCTGGGATTAAAGGTATGCGCCACCACCGCCCAGCGTAAACTCAATTTTAAAGGGCAAGAATCCAGCTGCTGCTGCTGCTGCTGCTGCTGCTGTTGATGATGATGATAATTACGATGACGATGATGATGATGATGATGATGATGATGATGATGATGATGATGATTAATGCATCTAGTAAAGAAGCAACTGAAAGAAATATAATTTCTGAGACTGGCAATAGGCTCTACCTTTCTGAGAGGGGTTTGTGCCCAAAGCCCTCGGCTCCCCACATGTTGGGGCGATGAATGGGGATGAGCTTCCTCTTATAAGGCCATGTATGATCAAAGTGCCAGATATTCAATTGAAAATAACCATGGCATTCCTAAGTCAGTTGTCATATGCATTGTGCAGTTTTCTCGACCAGTTTTCCACAGTTTGGAGGAGAACCTGGCATACCTTTCTCTTCATATTCAACAAATTAAAACAAATTCTCAATATTTTAGATTGGAAGCTGTCCTCTATCCCAGGCCTAGAGGATGTCACAGTCAACACGTCTCCTTTAAATGTCACTGCTGTCACAAATGAATCATCATTCTGAAACCAGTTCAGATCAACCACATCACAACCGTACACAAGACTCTCAACCACAGGAAAGGGAGGTATCATCAGAAAATATCTTGACTGTAGCCAAGGATCCAAAATATGATAGCTATCTCAAGATGGTTCCAGTGACAGCAATCAGAGACAAAATGATATCAGGACTCAATACCAGAGCTGTTGAGAAGCCAGATGTTCCAGTGCCTAACAGTAAAGGTGAAAAAAAAAGCACCAGATAAAGTTCAGAAAGTTTCAGGCAAAGGTTTTACATTCTGTGAAGGAGCCTACACCCTAATTCTTAGTATAAAATCATCAACTGGCCACATACCTACTGGAAACTTCCTCTGTTAAAAAAAAAAAAAGAGTCATTTATAACCTTCCAGAACATTGGTAATAAACATTTTCTCCTTCAAAATCATCTTACTTTATAGTGCACACTGTTAATCAACCATAGAAGTATTTCCTGATGAGGTTTTATGAAGACTTTGAATCTTTCTGCACACAGTGTT
Organism: Mastomys coucha; assembly: GCF_008632895.1. Classification (NCBI taxonomy): domain Eukaryota; kingdom Metazoa; phylum Chordata; class Mammalia; order Rodentia; family Muridae; genus Mastomys; species Mastomys coucha. The sequence goes on along the minus strand of NW_022196895.1, from coordinate 41,295,066 downwards.
CTAAGCCATCATTATAAATTGATCTGAACTGGCCTTCACAATTAAACAATCTGACACTGGAAGGCTAAATAACAAGAATGTTTGAACATGAGAAGATTGTTCATCAGGCACTCTTTAAAAGTTAAAAGAGTGAGTCCATCTAAAGAGGTCAATCAAGACAATTTGGGAAACTCTGAGTTAATACATCTTTATTATGAAGTACTCATTATGCCAATATAGAATGACCACTCAGAAAAATATCTTGTAAAACATGAAGTCCCAAGACTGTAGGATGTATGGAAATACTGGATAGCCATATACAAAAATTCAGAGATTATTTTTGGAGACAAGTAACTCTTTAGTTTAATCAACTTAATAGTTTTAGCGTTCAGAAATAGAATCAAGATGTATGATCATCCCTATTTATTCAGCAAGTTATTGTAATATATTTAGTTGTAAATTACTATTACAAACTTTACAAAGATAAATGATCCAAATATGGACCATGAATATACAACATGATCTATCTGTGGACCATGCATATTCAAGACTTCTATTTCCTCATCAGAAAAGATTACTAAGTCTCTACTCAAGGCGCCCTAAACTTTTCCAAGGCAGTCCTGCATGCCATACTCTGCCCCTGACTTAAAATACTAAAAAGACTGGTCAAATCACAGCTCTTTGGGTTACCCCAAAATAGGGTATAATGATACAAAAATTTCTACAATTTTATATAATTATTTGTCATTAGAATATAGTATAAGTTATGGGCACCTAACAACTAAAATGATACATGAGATATATTTTTATAAATAACATGGAAATTAACATATTATGGGGATACCTTATGTTTTCAATACACTTAATGTTTCAATCAGAATGAACATTTCTATCTTATAAGGCGTTTATCATGTATTTGAGGTGAAATTGATTCATATATTTCCCCCTAGCTCTTGTAATATATGTAATCTATAATTGATATTTATAGTCACCCTACAATGGATAGAACACCAGAGCTGATGTCTCTTATCTAACAGCACTTAGTATTCACTAATGAACTCTTAATTATCTATCTCTTCCTTTTCCTCATGATCCCTAGCCTCTGGAAACTGCTCTTTTCCTCTGTGGAGAAAATCAACTTTTATGTATTTCACATGCATGAGTACATGTTGTTTCTGTCTTCATATGACTGACTATTTTGACTTCCCATGAGACTTAGAGTTCCATCAACCTTGTCATAGATAGTACGATGCCATCATTCTGAATGACTGACTAGTACCCCATTATACACAAGTACTGCCTTTATTTATCCATTCATCAGTTCATGGATAACTAGGATAATTCCATTTCCTGGCCACTGAGAATAGTGTTGCAATACATACAGGCATTCAGGCATAATCTTCTTTGTATATGTAATCCAGTTCTAGGTTGGCTGATGAGTGCAGTACTTATAGTCACCATTTTTCAAAAATCTCTGTACTGATTTCCATTCTGGCCATAAAAACTGAAATCCTACCAATTGGATAAAGGCTCTCCTTTCATTTTACCCTTGTCTGTACCAATTAACATGAATTCTAACTAGAGATGATTATACATGGTCATTTTGCTTTGCATTTTCTGATGATAAGTGATGTCCTCCCCCCACTAATGTTCCTTTGCAAAGTTTTAATTTATGTCTTCTGAAAGTTGTCTGTTTAAATACTGACCAGTTTTTTTTCAATTGAATTGTTGACTTTCTCCATTGCTGTATATATATATATATATATATATATATATATATATATATATATATATATATATATATATATATATATATATATGTATATACTTATATACATATATATATTCACTACTTAATCAGATATATTACTTTAAAAATGTTTTAATAGAATTTAATACTTTCAACTCAATACATTTCAATTATTTTTGCCCAGTCAAATGTTCTAATTCCTTTAACCCTGTCTACCTATAATAGTCTACTAGAAAAACAAGGCATTTGGGGGGAATATATGCACAGAAGAAGAAATATTTTGGGCATCAGTGCTGCCTGTCTCTGGAGAAACTGCTTGTCCTAATTACACAAAAATTCAGCCAACCAGCTCACCCTAATTTTTTTTCTTAATTGGCTGTCACAGTTTTTAAACTGTGGCTAGAAAACTTAATTTACATTGACTTAGAAAATTTTTAGAAATAAAAGTCTAAAAGCTATGTTCATAGTGGTCACCAACAACATAAATTATAACATTACCGTGTGCCTTAGAAGGAGCACTTCTGGGCCTATCAATGTCACTATCTCAGGTCACATTACTCCTGACCCTGTCACTAGGACTATCTTTCAGACATGAAGAGTCCTGCTTCAGCTTCAAAGTTAACATTTACAATCTTATTTCCTATATAAGTACATTTAAAAGGCACAATCGAAAAAAAAAATGAATTCTCAAAGTTGGGTGGAAAGGAGTCCGGGTCTACTGTAAAGGGTAGTTATGAGAGGAGTTGGGTGGGTGAATTGTATTCAAAGTCCATTTTTAAACTCACAAAGAATTAAGTATTGTTTAAGAAAGACAGAATTCATTAGATGGACCTCTAGCAGTCTTGTAGAAGAGTTGGGGGAAGGATCGAAGGACCCAGAGGAGATCAGGACTCCACAAGAAGATCTACAGAGTCAGCTTCCTCGACCCTTGGGGGCTCCCAGAGATTGAACCACCAACCAAGAGCATACGTGGGCTGGACCGAGCCTCTCTTCCCCCACATATGTAGCACACGTACAGCTTTGTCTTCCAACAATAACTGGAGGGAGATTTCCGGGAGAGGGGGCTGTCTCTGACTCTGTTGCTTGTCTGTGGATCCTGCTCCCCTAACTGGGCTGTATTTTCTGGCCTCAGTTGGACAGGATGTACCTAGTCCCCCGTGACTTGAAGTGGGTACCAAGATAGGTTGGTAGCCAGTGGGGCCTCCCCTTTTTACAGAAGAAGGGGATGGAGGAGAAGCTGTGTGAGGGAGAGTCTATGAGTGTGAGGAGGATTCTATGCCCAGGATGTAAAGTGAGTAAAGTAATTAATAGAAAAAAGACAAAATTCTTTGTGTGATGCAAGTGATAATGTCCTCTCTTGGCTATAAATCAAACTCTCACTTCTATTGGGTATTGCAGCCCTATTTTTACTTTTAAGTCTATCTGTGGTGGCAGGCTGGTGTACATGACTATGTGCTTAGCATTCAATCTAAACTTAAACCCCTAAATCTTAGGGGCTTTCTTAGCTTGGAGGGTTCCCCAGGCTCAGGTCTGTTCCCATAGCGCAATCCTTTCAGCATCTCTCCTGGAGCTTTCCTACCTGGCTCCAAAATATGTAGCTGTCTCATTCAGTCTCAGGTTCTACTATCATTTTAAAGGGCCTACTGCTCCCCCCTTTCTCATTAATGCAATAATTTAGAGTTTTTATATAATCAAATATACATGAAACATTAATTGAGCTTCACTTAAAAAACAAGTACATATGTATATGTACACATATGCATTCATATATAAATACATATGTATATGTACCCATATGCATTCATATATAAACACATATAGGACCTGTTTGCTATTAATTCTTTATCTCCTAAACAACTAAAAGTCAAACTTAAGAAAATGTTCTTCATGATGTTAAAACATGGAGTTTAGCTTCAAAATATGTGCATTAGAAACTCAAGAGCACAAACAATAGATAATATAAAGAGAAAACCAAGAATCCTTTAGAAAAGAGTCCATGGCTTAAGTAGTGGAGATGCAATGGCAATGGCCCCATCTAGATAATATACTTAGTTGAGAGCACTGTGATGGCTCATCTTGGCTGTCAACTTGACTACACATGGAATCCATGAAAAGCCAAGCAGCTTGGAAGATCTGTAAAAAATTCTTCTGATTGGATCATTTGAGGTGAGGAGACCCATTCCAAAACAGGGCAGCCCATATAAAAGAACTTTAAAGAAGAAAACTGTTTTATGCCTTCTTGCCTGACTCTTGCTAGCCAAGTGCATCTATCCTGATGTTTAGGTATTCCTTCCCTGGTATTAGAACCTACTTCTGTAGGATTCCAACATGGACTGAAGAGCAGCTAAGAAATCCAGCCTCTAGGACTGAACAACTACTAAATTATTGACCTTTCTATTCAAAGCAAGCATTGTTGAGTGAGCAGGGTTATACAAGCTGTAAGTCTCTCTAAGGAGTCCCTTTTAAATACATAATACCCTCAGTTCTGTTCCTCTAAGGAACCCTGGCTGATAACAAGCACATAAACAGAAACAAAAGGGGAAACAAAAAAAGCTTGCAAAGGTTACATGTGATGCCAAAAGAGGGAAAGATGTAATCAGTTTCCAGAAATGGGAAGTTTAGAATTAATCAGTAACTTATGCAAGTATCTTCAATGGAAACTTTGAAAAAGTATAAACTCTTTTCATTTTTGAACAAACACAAATTTAATTTATATTAGCTAATCAATATCACCTTAAAATTAAGAAAATCACATTCTTTTTTGAACTATTTTATTGTTACATTTAAAACAATTCATACTGATGCTTTTATAACATCTGGGACCCTATATAATATGCCACATGACAGACAATTTGTTGACATTTATTATCTTGAAAATAAAAAAGAAAAATAATGTAAAGAGAAAACATAAGTGACAAATGTTATTGGGTTAAAAAGAAAACAACAGAATAAAGGTTAATTGACAAGAACCCAGAGAGCATTTTTTTTTCAAAATGTGATTGGCAACATTTTGCATTTTTTGAACTCTTAACAGAATAATGATATAAAAGTTAAGAATTTTAAGTAGTCACTCTCCAAGCAAGGGGTTAAGTGAGAAAGCCTCATTTCCATATTAGAAATGGTGCAATATTAATGAACTTGTTGCTGCTTCAATTTCATGCATCATTCTGCTATTTATTCTGTGTTCTCATTAAAAAATGTCAGCTATTTCCAATTATTGATGGTTCCTGCACTTTTCCTATAAGCAAAATACATCATAATTTCTTTCATAAAATTATAAAGATAAAAGAATTACATTTGAAGTTGACTGCTTTTTTAAAGTTTTAGTTAAGGACATTTTTTTAAGAAATTGAAATGAAGTCACTAAACAGAGTTTCATTTTATTAACTTGACAAACATAATATTCAATATTTTGTCTTGTGTTCCACTTGTTAATAAATTTCGCATATATTTATTTTGCTTAAGTTATCTGAAATAACTTTGAAAGTAATTGAGACATTTATCATTTTATAGAGGCTTGTATTAAGATGAGGTTCTGGATTTGCTTATTGAAACAGAACTTGATTTAATAAGTCAAAAGAGTCTCTCTTACAACTAGTCCTTTCTAATGGCTAGAGAGATGTATCAGCTTTTAAGATCACATACCTTGAGCTGGTGAGATGGCTCAGTGGGTAAGAGCACCAACTGTTCTTCTGAAAGTCCTGAGTTCAAATCCCAGTAACCACATGGTGGCTCACAACCACCCATAATGAGATCTGACACACCTTTTCTGGTGTGTCTGAAGTCAGCCACAGTGTACTTAATTATAATAATAAATAAATCTTTTTTTAAAAAAATTAAAGATCATGTACCCCTTGAAGAGGACCCACATTCAGTTCTTAGTACCCACATCAGGAAGTTGACAACCTCCTGCAACTTTAGCTTCAGGGACATCCAAGGCTTCTGGTTTACATGGGCACCTACACTCACGAGTATATACATATTCACAGAAATCTTTGATAAATAAATCTTCTAAAAAGACTGTTTCTCGTATTGAAACATCACAGTATGGATCTGAACCCCTGAATCCTTAAATCCACTGTTTTAGTCAGTTAAATTAAAATGGTTGTCCTTTGGTTTGCTTGTTTTTATTTTTACTTCGTTCCTAAATTATAAGCCCCCATGAGAATGCCAAGGCTTGTGACTTCATCATTAGTAGCAGCAGCAGCAGCTGGCACACCCATATGTTTACTGAATAAATGAATCAACAAAAATTTTACCTCCAAGGCCCTAAAATTTATATGGATGCATATATACCTAGGGTCTTAGTTAGGTTTTATTGCTGTAAAGAGACACCATGACTAAGGAAACACTTATAAAGGCAGACATTTAATTGGGCTGGCTTATAGTTTCAGAGGTTTAATCCATTGTTCCCATGATGGGAAGAATAGCAGCTTGGAGACAGACATGCTGCTGGAGGAGGAGCTAAGAGTTCTACATCTTGATCTAAAGGCAGCCAGTTGGAGACTGAATATGTTTCACCCTGGGCATAGCTTAAGCATCTAAGACTTCAAAGCCCCATCTTCATAGTGGCACACTTACTCTAACAATAACTACTTGAGTATTTTAAGTATTGCACTCCTCCTCCAACAAGGTCACACCTCCTAATAGGCCCCTACCTATGGCCAAGCTTTCAAACACACGAATCTATGGGTCCATACCTATTCAAACTACCACACCTAGCTAGTCTACATCTCAGGCTTATGCCATAATCTTACACATTTTGAGTGCTTATTATCCATTAAAGGCAGAGAAAATAGTATATAGTGATTAATTTAAGAACATTGTTACATATCTAAGAGTGAAAAAAATGATATCACATGTTTTTATTCTGGTTACAAATCCCTGTCCCTCCTCAAGTCTACCATGAAAGGAATTAATGGTACTTAAATTATTTGATTAGAGAAAAATAGCTGTCAAGTACAAGGCATAGTTATAGGTGTATACTCAAGAGGACAGACAGAAATAAGACTGAATATAGGCTCTCTTCACCCACAAGGAATTTGTAATTGGTTGAGAAGAGGATGCATAGGTAACTAATGATACTATTATGATGGAGGTCAGCATAGCCCAAATGAATGAGTTCCATTGAATAGACTATTGTAGATAGATTAAAGGAGACAAACACTCCCGAGGACAAGGCAATTGAGGGATGCTTCATGAATAAAATGTAATGCAATGTAACGTAATGTAATGTAATGTAATGTAAATGCAAATGTCCTGTAAATAATTGTTCCCTGGTATTTAGGGAAATGCAAGAAGAAAATAAAAGTCTGTGCATGTTCAGTACAAGTAAAAAAAAAAAAGGAACTGAAGCTAAAATTTGGCAGGGAACATTGTTTGTAGAGGGAATAGTAGAATATGATTGGCCCATGGGAAATGGCACTGTTAGGAGGTATGAACTTGTTGGAATGGGTGTAGCTTTATTAGAGGAAATGTGTCACTGTGTGCGTGGTGCTCAGGTTCCATGCAGAACAGAAGAAACCCTCCTCCTGGCTGCCTTTGGATGGAGATGCGGAACTCTCAGCCCCTCCAATACCCTGTCTGCCGGGATGCTGCCACACTTCCTGCCATGATGATAATGGAATGAACCTCTGAAACTGTAAGCCAGCCCCAATTAAATGTTGTCCTCTTTAAGAGATGCCTTGGTCATGGTGTCTCTTCACAGCAATGAAACCCTAACTAAGACAGGAAACATTCATGTTTATTACTCAAACCCTCATTTAATCAATAACTCTTGATTATTTTAAGCATTACACATCAAGCAAGCTAGATAAGATTTCTTCACAGAAACCTTTACATTGCAGAGCTGAACAGTGTACAATAACAGAAAAAAATAAGTAGCTGACACATTTTTTTCAGATTAAAATTTGTAATAGACTCTAAACAGTGTTTTGGGTTTATAGATAAGAAAAACAAATAAGTTAAAGAGAAAAAAAATCCAGCAATGTCATAAAAAATAGATGCTTGCATAGAGTTTATATATCAATCTTCTTACATAATGGTGGATTTTCAAAACCTAACTATTAACAACTAAAATCATGATGAAATGGGTGTAATTTGAATAAAAATCAGCTACTCCTCAGAATTATGACATTTAAAGGAAGGATGATTTAGATTTATTATATACATCAAGGGATTCACATGGTTCATGGTTAAGAATTACCTTGCTAACTTACATGCATAATGTGATTACACTGAGGGGAAAATCAATTATATACTTGTTGTGAAGATAAGGAGTGGCTATTTTTAACAACAGCCTTTAGAAAACACAAATTGGTCAATTTTGCTGCTAGTATTGATCAATGTTAAAATTGCTCATGAAATTTAATCCAGAGTTTTCTTTTTATAAACCAGAGATCTTAAAAGAACCATATATGAATGTTTTTACACTTGATCTTAGCTAAACGGCCGAGAAGCATTATCTATCATTTCCTTTATGTTAAAGCATCTATTTATAATTAATTTATTCTCTTATATATTACATCCCTATCACAGCTTCCCCTCCATCCTCTCTTCCCATCCCTACTTCTACATTTCTCTTTCTATCCACTCCTCCTCCCTTTCTCTTCAGAAAAGGTCAGACCTCCCAGTGATATGAAACTAAACATGGTTTACCAAGTTGCAAGAAGACTAGGTAACTCCCCATGTATTCGGGCAGTCCAGTAGGAGGAAATGAATCCCAAAAGCAGGGAAAAGCATCAGAAACAGCCCCTGCTCCCTCTTTTAGGAATTGCACAAAACAGCAAACTACACAATCATAATATATATACAGATGGCCTAGGTTAGACCCGTGTAGACTCCCTGATTATTGCTTCAATCTCAGCCCCCATGAGTCCAGTTTTGTTGACTCAGTGGACTCTCTTGTGGTATCTTTGACTCCTCTAGCTTCTGCAATTCTTTTGCCCCTCCTTCAGTGAGATTCCCTGAGCTATGCCTAATGGTTGGCTGGTGGGTCTCTGCATCTATTTCCATCAGTTGCAAGATGAAGCCATTCTGATGACAATTGGGTTAGGCAATATCAGGTTTGTCACTCTGGGTCTGATTTATCTCACTCAGGATGATTTATCTTTCTAGTTCCATCCATTTTCCTGAAAATTTCATGATGTCACTGTATTTAAAAGCTGAGTAATATCCCATTGTGTAAATGTATCCCAATTTTTAAATTTATTTTTCTGTGGAAGGACATATAGGTTTCTAGTTTCTTGCTATTATGAATAAAGCTGCTATGAACATAGTTGAGCAAGTATCTTTGTGGTAAGATGGAGCATTATTTGGGTATATGTACAGGAGTGGGATATGAGGTAGGTAAATTCCCAATTTTCTGTGAAATTTCCATATTGATTTCCAAAATTTGGACTCCCACCAGCAATGAAGAAGTGTTCCCCTTGCTCCACATCCTTGCCAGCATAAGCTGTGGCTAGTGTTTTCGAGCTTAGCCATTCTGACAGGTCATCTCAAAGTCATTTTGATTTGCATTTCCCTGATAGCTAAGGATGTTGAACATTTCTTCATGTGCTTCTGGGCCATTTGACTTTCCTCTGTTTGCAATTCTCTGTTTAGATCAGTCCCCTTAAAGTTGGATCATTTGATTTGTTGACGTCTAGTTCCCTGAGTTCTTTACGTACTTTGGAAATTAGCCCTCTGTCACATATAGAGAAGGTGAAAATCTTCCCACTCTGTAAACTGCTGTTTTATATCATTGGTGGTGTTCACAATAGCCACAGAGAGTATAAAATATCTTGGGATAACTCTAACCAACCAAGTAAAACTAAAAGTATAACAAGAACTTCAAGCTTTTAAAGAAATTGAATAGATATCAGAAGATACAAAGATATCCAATATTCATGGATTGGTAGAATTGACATAGTAAAAATGGCCATCTTACAAAAAGAAATATGTAGATTCAAAGTAAACCCCATCAAATCCCCAACACAATTCTTTACAGACCTTGAAAGAACAATACTCAACTTCATATGGAAAAACGAAAATTAAGGATAGCTAAAACAATCCTATACAATAAAAACTTTTAGGTGTATTACCATCCCTGATTCCAATCTATACTACAGAGCTATGGTAATAAAAACCACATAGTACTGGCATGAATAACAGATGAATTGATCAATTCCATCAAACTGAAGACCCACACACCTACAGACACCTAGGTTTCTTTTTTTTTAAAATAAAGAATGCAATATTATAGAATGGAAAAAAGAAAGCATCTGCAAAAAATTGTGCTGGTCTAACTGTATTTTACTATGCAGAAGAACACAAATAGACCCATACCTATCACCCTGCACAAAAGTCAAATCCAAGTACATCAGAGACCTCAACATAAAAACAGATACACTGAACCTGACAGAAGAGAAAGTAGGGAATAGCCTTGAACATACTGGCACAGGTGACAACTTTCTGAACTGACACCAATAGTGCAGACACTAAGATCAACAATTGATAAATGGGACCACATGGCACCAAAAAGCTTCTGCAAGGCATATTTGATGAACATATTTGTATATTCGTCCACTGGATAAAACAGCAAAGACTGCCTCCTCTTCCTAAGTGCTTCTGATGTTAATGCAGTGTTGCCTCTAGTGAGATCTTCATGTGCTTTAGCTCCGGCTTGTCGCTTTTTAAATAGAGTGAATGAAGTGTATATTTTAACAGCTAACAGTAACTTGTCACTGGTTCCTGTCCCTCTTTAATTATATTTTCATATCTTTATTTTACCAGAGCATGGACTTAAAAACTTAATTTACAATTTCTGTAGATAATGCATTTCTGAATTACACATGTTTATTAATGTCTTATTTCAGCCCTCGCCTAAATGTTTATTTCATTGCATTCAAACACAGAACTCATTTTGTTTCATTTAATATCTTTCTTTGCTGTCTTAGCAAACCCTGATTCTGAAGAGGTCAACTAACTAAAGACTGTTGGAAATTCTACCAGACTCAGAATACCCTAGACCTCTCCCTTCCCAGGAAAGAGAAGTCAATGGAGCACTTAGGCACCCCTTCCTTCTCCAAATGGAAAAGCTAATTACTTTCCTCAGGAAGTCACCTGCAGAAAAGGGAAGCCCAGAGCATGTAGACACTCCTCCCTTCCCGAAAGGGAAAGGCCAATTACATTCCTCAGAAAGACTGCTGGCCACCTACAGATAGGGGAAGCCATTGCTACCTCCTTCCCTAAGAAGCAATCAGTTTAAAAGTCTCACTGTTCCACCAATCATACTGTGTTTAGATGCTGTTACTCTAGTCTGCCCCTGGAAACTGTATAAAAACTAGCCAAAAGAGCTGCTCGAGGTCACCTTTTAGGTGCAGGTCGACTCCAGCGCACTAGAACAATAACATCCTCTTGCTTTTGCATCAATCTCCGGCTCTGCAAGGTCTGCTGGGGGCGGGAGTTGGTGGGGGGGGGTCGGTTTGCGTCCCAGTAGCTAAAGCTCCTCAGTACATGTCTTCTTGATCCATTCATTTAAAGAAAATGTTTCAGATTTTTTTCTTCACAATTGATCTTCTCAAAGTTTCCCGTTTATGTTTTGATCCATCAGCTAAATACTTTTAAAGACCTATTTGGTTTTTATTTTAATGACTGCATGTATACTTGTGTACAGTGTACATAGAATACCAATGAAGGGCAGATGAAGACACTGAATTACAGACAGTTGTTAGTCTCTTCTGGGTGTTGGGAACCAAGCCTAGGTTCTTTGCAAGAACAGCAAGTGTTCTTAACCACTGAGCTATCTTTATAGGCACACATTTTCTAACTATTAACAAATATTTACTTATACTTAACATTGTTTTACTGACAGTGAGTAGAGCAGTCAAGAGCATCCTTTTAACAATTGTATCAATTTTATAACCAGTGTTGTATTTCATAATATATGTAATTTCTGTGATAATTTCTCTAGCCACCTTTCCTTTTCAATATGATTAGAATGTGTAAATGACAAATATATAGCACATTCTCAAACCATCTTCTGGGCAACATAAATTTCCGATTGCTTTTAATGGCTTCTGTTCTCCAAACTTGAGAGCCCTGGCTTGCTACTTATCAACTGTGTCTAATCTGCCATTAAACTAAATAATGATATCTTCAAATTTCTACCACCACATTTTAATTACAAAGATACCATTTATCTTCCCCAAATGGCTTGCTTTTTTTGTAGCTACTACATTCTCTCTGCAGTAGCAATTCTTGTCTTTAACATGTCTTTAGTTTTTTTTTAAATACAGAAATTTTCACATATGGGGTCTGTTTGTTGAATTTGATTACATGTTTTCATTCCTCATCCAACCACGGGGATGTGGAATTTTTGTGTTCCTGAGTTGCTAGGCACTTTTTGTATCCTTGAATTGTTTTGCTGTTTAATTACTGTTGTTTATTTACTGGGGGTTGGGAAGGTCTCCTTGCATATACAACAGTGCATGTGCATCAGTCAGAGAACAAATTTTTGAAGTGGATCTGCTCCTTCTAAGATGTGCATTCTAGGGCTCAAACTCAGGGATCCTTATTCACCTGCCAAGGGACCTCAGTCACACCTTTTGTATTTGACCATGACTGTAAGTATTCTAGGGGGGAAAATTGGAGACTAATTGGTCCATATGCTCAGAAAACAAACAAACAAACAAAAACCATGTTTCTGCTATTCACCCAAATATCCCAGAAGTTTTACCTACTTCCTGCTTCACTGGGGTTTTTGCTGCAAGGTTTGGAAACCATTTTTCACATATGCAGTGCTGGCCTCTTGCTGTTTTGCTCCATGTATTTCTTGTAGAGTCATTCCACAGGAAACAAGCCCACCCAGTTGCCCCATATGTTTCTTTTCATCATGAGTTATTCTGTTAGTGCAATAAGATATAATATTTTAATTATATTTAAACTAATTGAAGAGATTTATTAAAAGCACATGGATGTGTGTAGTCGATCATCTTTATCCAACTACTTTCTTTTCATGCACTGTCAAACTAATTCAGTGGTAATTTTATCAAAAAAAGTTACTGTAATGTAGAATACAGGATTCCAGCTATAAATCTTGAATGTGCCCTTCAAGAAATAGTTACTGAAGATTGTAGAACAGTGGGCTTGGTTTTCTATTTGTTTCGCCTGAGACACTTGCTATGCTACCATTATTTAGCTTCATATCCACTCTTCCATGCTTCACCTTTGTCATTTTCAGCCTGGGACATTGAAATCCACAGTTCTTCTCCAGCTGAAACACAGAGGCTCTGCCAGCAGAGGCCCCTGAGAGGGATTAGAAGGCTAGTGGAGAGAGAAGGGTCTGTTTTGCTTCCTGCTTTTAGTATTTCTAGCTTCTGCTTCAACAGTGTGGCTGCTGGATGTTCCAATGGTGTACATGATTTCTGTTTGGACATCTTCTACTCTTCCCAAACCATCACAATTGTGCCTTCTCACAGACCCCAGATATGACCTCTAGTTCTTCCATACCAAAGGCAAGTGCTGCAAGACCATGTGGTGTCTCTGTGTCCTTGCTGGGGCTTAAATGACTCAGCAACAGCCAGTTCTCAGAGGTTTGAATTCTGCATGTTTATGCACCCCATCTATGTCACAAGCTAATAAAAGAAGGTTGATCTCTCTTTTTTGGACCCCCAGTTTTGCAGTTGATTAATGTTTTTTGTATCATCTTTTTCAGGTTTCCAGTTCTCAACTGCCGATTGTTTTAATTAACTTCCTTTTGCTAAGACAATTGCTGTGGTTTCTACTCCTAAATGCATGCTGATAATATGCATTTCTGTCTATAATAGCTATCTTTTGAGTGGCCATTGGCATCCTGCCAAAATGATACCACTAATTTTACTGCCTGTGAAAATTACAATGTTATTTATATTCTTTACTAAAATGTTTAAAAATATGATGAAAAAATAAGTGTAAGCCTCCCATTTGTCTCCTGCTTTCAAAGTGGTTCAAAGTAGTTCAGTAACTATTCAATGATCACTTAGTTAGGAAAGAAAGAAAGAAAGAAAGAAAGAGAGAGAGAGAAAGAGAGAGAGAAAGAGATGAAGACTTTCTAGAACTCAGTGAAAATGAAGGCACAACATACCCAAACTTATGGGACACAATGAAAGCAGTGCTAAGAGGAAATTCACAGCACTAAGTGTATTCATAAAGAAATTGGAGAGATTTCATACTAACAACTGAACAGCATACTTGAAATGTCTAGAAGGAAAAGAAGCAAACACACCCAAGAGGAGCAGATGGCAGGAAGTAGTCAAACTCAGGGATGAAATCAATCAATTAGAAACAAAGAGAACAATACAAACAATCAACAAAACTAAGAGCTGGTTCCTTGAGAAAATCAAGGTAGACAAACCCTTAGCTAAACTCACTAAAAGAAACAGAGTATCTAAATTAACAAAATCAGAAATGAAAAGGGAAACATAACAACAGAAACTGAGGAAATTCAAATAATCATTAGATCTTACTTAAAAAGCCTATAATTCACAAAACTGGAAAATCTAAACAGACTGGATGAACTTCTAGGCAGATACCACCTACCAAAGTTAAGCCAAGATCAAGTAAAATATCTAAACTGTCCCATAACCCCTGAGGAAACAGAAATAGTCATTAAAAGTTTCCCAACCAAAAAAAGTCCAGGGCCAAATGGTTTTAGTGCAGAATTCTACCAGACTTTCAAAGAAGAGCTAATAAGAACGGTCCTCAAACTATTCCTCAATATAGAAAGAGAAGGAATACTACCTAATTCATTCTATGATGTCTCAGTTACCCTGAAACCTAAATCACGCAAAGATTCAGCAAAGAAGGAGAACATCAGACCAATGTCACTTATGAACATCAATATATCTTTGACAAAGTAAAAAATATATTCCTGTCAGGAGCCATGTAGAAGAGACTAAAGGGTAGCGGGTGATCTTCCAGAGATGGTTCACTCTGGAACTGCAACGAATGAGCCCTTGGTAGCTAGGCTCAGGGGACAATGTCTCAATCTTGATTCTTGCCATTGATATGCCTTTTCTGTTATTATTAAATCAATATAACAATTCCTGGGCATTAGCTCACCATATTGGGCAGATTTTCTGCAGATCAGTGGAGATGTACTCTCTTGTAGTGATGCTATATAGACAAATAGATGATTTCTTAATTCTTAATGATGATTCTATAAGAATTCCTAAATTTATACTAGTGCGGATTTCTGAGCTTGAGGCCAGCCTGGTCTACAGAGTGAGTTCCAGGACAGCCAGGGCTATACAGAGAAACCCTGTCTCAAAAAATCATAAAATAAAAAAAATTATACTAGTAACTATTGAGACTTTTATACTAAGGCTCAATTACAGCTCTCTGTAATATGAAAACTGCAATTAGAACTCTGTTGGTCTTTTTGTGTCATGAGTTAATTGTACTGATAGAAAGCAGGCATTGATACAAATTTACAATTTAGGAATACATTTCTTTAGGCTGTAAAACAACTAAAGGCCATAAACTAGGAAGGAATGATTTATTGTAGGTCCAGGGACAGAAGATAAGATATTAACTGGTTTAGCTATACAAAACTTCATTGTTAACTTAGACATAAGATTTACAGTTTTAGACTCCCTATGAACCTGTGTTACTAGTGACTGATAATGAATGTCTAATTAGACAACTAGTCTTAATGAAAACACATGTAAATATCTCAGTTGTTATTTCTCATTCAATTTATGATTTAAGTCTATGTTTGAACTTGTGTAAACTTTCCAAAAAAAGATGTTCGAAATATCCTGTGATCATGTATCCTGAGATAAGCATAAGAAATATTGAGAACAAAGAATAGACCACACACAGATTTTTTCCCTTAGAGATAAACTTTCCCCTTTTTTTTTCTTCTCTTAGAAATAAAGATTAGAATCTCTTTTTAAAGTGTTTTGTTTCTTCCTGAGAGTGATTTTCTCTAGCTGACAAGGGGTTAAATAAATACCCAGCCTAGGGCCAGGGGTCTTGAAGGACCTGTGGAGAAAAGAACAAAGGTCCTTTCTTAATCCCTACAATGTCCTGTTGTCCTGTTTTACAGTAGAGTGTTAATTCTTCTGAGTCATTGGGTTCTGGGGTCAGAGAAACTCAGAGACAAGACTGGTAAAATATAGAAAGCAAAATTTACTCTCACAAAACCAGGTTTAGCCTCCATATCAATGCTCCCTCCCTCAACTGTCTTCAAGAGGGAACCACTAGTGTCTGGGGCAGGTTTCCCACATATTTCCATGAGATTCCCCCCAAGCCCCCGCAAACGTGTGTCTTGGTAGCATCAAAACGATGGAATGCTCACGAAAGTCTTCAGAAGTCTTTCCTGTCCAGTGAACTAATTAATCACAGGATAGCTTTCGATCCATGTCTACAGAACAGCTGATTTCAAACAATGGATGCCTCTAACTAAAGTGCAATCATGTATTTAAGTTAAATCAAACTGAATTATACTCACTTAAAAATACGGAGCTAAAAAGAACAAATGAAAATGATAGGATACTTATTGAACTTATTATGTTTAACTTTTGCAGGAAATTGAAGAGTGATACTAACAGTCTGTGGTCAGCAAGATGAGAGTCATGGAAGCAGAAGGCAGTCCTGTATGGTTTAGGAGAACCACCATCTGTCCTGTTGCCCTCAGTAACTGAATGCTTAAATCGAAATATGTTTTCTCTATGACAACTTGCTCTCACTAAGTGACCACAGCCACTAGCTTTAGTTAAGGGGGTTCCAGATGAACCAATAACACAAAGAACTTTGTGTTTTGTTTTGTTTTTTGTTTTCATTGTGGATTTCCCAGGAACTACCAGATTTAAAAAAAAATTTTTTTTGAAGTTAAGATCAAAAGTCTGGCTTTTATCACTGGTATCTCATTCAGAACTTACAGTTACAGTATAACAGGACTCCAGATCTTGGCAAAACTGACTCCATGATGGATGTGCCATTCAGATAGGCAGTACCACCAGCCAAACTAAAACAAAAGCTTAATCCATCACAGTTCACACAGTTCCAGGACAGTCTCTAAATGTACTAACCTCGCTTTTTAGCTTCAGTAGTTCTGCTTCTGGATAAGTGTTCTCGTTAACTGATGTACATCAACCCAGAATATGTTCTTTGCTTAAATGCTCATCCTGAGAAAGGCTCAGGACTACACTGGGATCCTGAACACCCAGTGTATCACCAGCTGGCTCATAAAGACTTCGTATTAGCTTAAATCCATGTCTGACCATTCTTCGCTGGTGGATACCCACATCAACAGGAAGAATAAGAAGCTGCTTCTCCTCAAGATAATCATACAACACTACCTGATGAAACTCGAGCATTACTGCCTGGATTTCAAATGTTCCAAGCAATATATTCTTTATATGGCCAATATCATAAAAGATTCACTCTGCCAATACAATGGTCTTACCACCCTGGTAGAGCACCCAATCCATCTCTGAAGGTATGCTAAATAAATAAGGCCTCAATGCAGCCCAATTATAACAATAACTTGTGGGCTGAGCATGGAAAGGTGAACATCTGTGTGTTGCTTATGAAAATAACCGGCTAACATATCCCAAGAGAGTACTGAAGAACTCTGTCCTTTAAAGTGTATCCACATTTCTCCTGTCCAACCACTAGCTGCATTTGTTGTTCAGACGAAATCAAGAAGCAGTGTTTTAATGAAAGAGTCATTTCACAAGTATCCTAAAGGAAATCTCAAAAAGACTATCGACCTAAATTTATTCTTTGAGGTTTACTGTAAGTTCCTTAAGAAAAAAAAGTTATGACATCACAACATGCTTTTCATTACAGTTTTATTGTTGGTATTGTTTAACAACTGTCTTCTAGTAAGAACTGAACATAAGTGTCTAGCTGAGAATGATGGTATATACCTTTAATCCCAGCACATGAGAGGTTGATGGATCACTATGAGTTTGCATCTAACCTGGTCAACATAGTAAGTTCTAGGGTAGCTGGGGCAACATAATAAGATCCCTCCCCCCTCTCCCTCTCTCTCTCTCTCTCTCTCTCTCTCTCTCTCTCTCTCTCTCTCTCTCTCACACACACACACACACACACACACACACACAAAGATTTTCTGCAATGCAAATGTGTGTTGAGTCCATAGATTAATTTGGGAAGAATGAATAGCTCTAAGAGTCAAATACATCTTGCAACTTATTCAGTAAACTTAAATTTTACTTTACTTCCTTACTGAATTAGAAGACAAACCATTTTTCCTAACTGTTGGACACTGTTACTAATATATTTACATATATATTTACATATATGTTGCATAATATATTTAGCTAAAATTAAGTAGAGACAAAAGGAAAAATGTAATATACACATATGGCTACTTTTCTGCATGTACATCTGCACAGTAGAAGATGACATCAGTAAGTTGGGAGCTATCATGTCGGTGCTAAGAATTGAACTCAGGACTTTTAGAAGAACATTGAGTGTTTTTAACCACTGAGCCATCTCTCTAGACCTTGACTTTTAGGGATATTTTATACAGATAGACTTTATAGGGCTCTAACCATGTCTAACCAAGAGCACTTTACATATATCCTTGGGTCTCCTTTTGTCTCTATTTAACTTTTGCTCTCTTGATTAGCTGGTCAAAGAAATCTTTCAGACTGCTTTCTGTTTTGCCTTGTTTATACTTTCACTGTAGAGTTAAATGATTATCTAGTAACCCCATGATGAAAATTATAAATGGGATAAAGGAATCAACATGCCAAATGCAATACACAAATATGTATGTGGCCTCTGTTTTGATGACAGTGAGTTTCAGAACATCATCTCAGCTTCAGGCGAAAACACTAATGGTGAAGAAATACATAGATCACAGGCTGTTTAAACACAAAATTGTGTTGATGAAAACAGTTGAGATCACATACAAGGAGGAGATTCCAGTTTGCAGGCAATTCAGCCAAACCAACTTTAACACTCTTTGCTTAAAATATCCACACTGTAATTAGGTGCAAACACTCACCACTACTGCTTAGAGCCCACTCCATTCCTGGGGTTCCCCTTGCCTCTTGCTGGATCCCATCCTTTTGTAATTCTCTCTACAAGAATCTGTAAGAGATAGAATCTGTTAGCATTTCTCCAATCTTTGTGAACCTTTATTCTTAAATGATTATTTACTTTTGTGCAGAGACACAAGGTGAGTTTTTATTTTCCAGAATTTCCTAACATATTCTATTACCTTCTAATATGCATCTTACCAGTGTAGAAACCCTATAGCCTACTTCATGGTCCTATTCCAGGGAATATTTAGAATGAATCCCAATTAAATTATCTAATTTTAATCTAGAGCCACACTACACACAATTGTGAATTCTTGTCTTGCACCAGGAGATGTGGCTAGGCATGTAACTGGGGGCTAAACGTCAGACCACTGCATTGAGTCTACTCATGGAATTAAAGGACAGTTGTCAGAGGGTGCTACTCATAACTTTCCATTCATAAGAAAGTGCTGGGCAGGACAGAGAAGACCCTGCCATGTGTTCCTCATTCATTTTTTTTCTTATTTCTCTTATTCACCATCTGGATCACTGTCTGATTCAAATCAACCAAGAATCCTTGGTTGTCAGTGATATGGACCCCTATACTAACCTCCATGGTCTTCAATAATATCTCAACTGAAATGTCAATGCTCATGCAATCTTCTCTCTAGGACCAAAGATGAAAAAAATCAGTGCTGATGTCTGTGTCTCAAAAATTTTAAGGTCTAAACTTTGAAAATTACTTTACGCAACGTCTATCTGAGGAGAAGAGTTAAAATATATGCTGATTGAGGAAAGTTTTTCCCTAAATTGAACAATTTGAAAATCATAAAAGAATCTCTTTTGAGTTCATCAGACTAAATGTAACATTTTAATAAAATAGGTGAGCTTATATTAAGTCTGGGGTGGTATTAAAAAAAAAAGGCTGCATTTTATTCCCAGGGTAGTTTGGATAACAGACCATTAATATAAGACAATGCTTCAAATTCTAGGTGATAGAGACCTAGAAATTACACATTTCCTAATCCTATTCTGAGTATTAAAAATTCTTGGTCGACAAACACGGGAACGTTCAAGGACATCTACTTTCTAACAGAACACGGTGAAAGGTGCTTCTGAGAATATTTACTAAGCTAGCCTCCAAATGATGTGAAGGCCACAGGTGACTTTCAGTTGACCGTGAGATAAAAATCAATTCTTGCCATCTTGTCTTTTTACAGAGGCAAGGGTTCTGGAAGTAATGGGTGCAGAAATACATGGTGAAAATGTTAATGAGAGGAATGCTCAGTGTGCTGAGAATCCTGACTGGTAACAGAGTCTTGGATTCTAATCTCACTCACAGATTTCACAGTGAGACTAGACCACAGCCTGGAGGGAAGCATGCGCCTCTGCCTTGACCAAGTATATCTCATAACCATACTGAGAGTTCTAAGTTACTGAGCATGAGGAATTGTTTCACAGGGGGAAAAAAGTGACTCCACCTTTCCACTTTTTATTTGGTAATTAGTTTCTTTCTCTCAAATGAGTATAATGTTCATTTTCCACTTCAAAATCACCCTTTAGGAATTTTGGTCTTACTCGTGGTGGTACTGAGGGTAAAAGGTCTACAGTTCCTGTCTTGAGTCTTGGTTATACAGATGTGATAAGTAAGCGCTCCTCTGATCTGGGTTCCAAATGAGTAACACATATTGTATTACTCACTTGGAACCAAATACGACATCTGTTTCTTTTTACCAAAACCATGTGTCTGGAACAGGAAAACCAGCTGTTGACTGCCTTTGCTGAATGTCTCTTTTTGATTAGCATGAAGGCTACTTTTAAATCTTCCCTTCAAAGAAAGCCATTATAGTTCTTAGTTGTCAAAGAGATTGGGAGGTTGAAAAATGTTTAGGTTGGAGTGTCACAAGATCAAAGGTCTATACATTGAATCTGTGCCATTAATCTGTTCTCATTATTTCAGCCTCTTACAGCACCATAACTGCATGTGATGGAGACATACAGAATGGAGGGCCCAGGAGGAAACATCCTCCCCTACTTCTCAAATCACTACCACAACCTGTATGCATGTCCCTTACCTCTACCAACTTCCTCTTTTCTGTAATCAGCTTCCTGAACCAATCTCACTTGAAATGCCTATGTGTCTGAGAAGAGCTTAGCGAATGCCATGGACATAAAATCTTTCCACTTGGAACATAATTTAACCTCATTATCAGGCTATCATTATTTTTTGTTTGTTTGTTTGTTTTAAAAATTCATATTATTATCTTAAGCAGAGTTGCTCACAAGGAAAATACATCTATTTTTATAATAAAATCTTAAAGGGACATAGCTACATTTATTTTTTTTTATTCTGGGTGTTTATGGCTGCATTCATGCCACAGTGGCTGATTTGAATCATTGCAACCTTCTATGGCACTCAAAGTTTAAACTGTTTAGTCATTAACCCTACTACGGCATGGCATGTCAATGATCCTACCTCCAGGTGCTTGGGTCTTTCTTTCATTGTCTATGCAACCTGTCAACTGTTCTGCTTTCTTGTCTGTAAATTCAGGATGCTCTTGTAAGGGTGATGGGAAGAAAGGCACAAGAAGCACTTAGCATTGAGTCTGTGCAAACACTCAATCGACAGTGATGTCAGAGCCCCACGTCTTGTCTGATGCTTGGCATTTACTCAAAGAAAGCAGTTTATGACTAAGGATGAGGAAACATGGAGGCTCAGTTATTACTGGGATTCTAATAGGTTACTCTGCTCTGGTTTTCTTCTCTCCATATGGGAATGATGAAAAGAAAAATGTTAAGATGTTTACAAATGAAGACCAACAGCAAGAAGAAAACATGGAAAACAATAGGTTCAGAGTCAGAAGAGCAGGCTTCCCAACTGCTAGGGGTTAAAAGAAATAGAATCCTCTCACTATTTTAAAATATACAAAATTTTAAAACAGAATCCCTGCTTAAGCAAATTATCAACTCAATGTGAAGTTAAATAAAAAGGTTTAGGAAATGAAAATTATTAATTGAAAAAAAAAACCCTTCAAAACCTTCTGTAAGATTTCGGCCTCCCTTGGCATGTGCTGAATAAGGAAGCTGGAAGTTAAACCATGAACCAAGAGAACTTTATGGTATCTGAGGGATTCTGAGATATGCGTTTGAGGGGGGAGTCTTCACACTTTAGGAATTCCCTCATTAGTGCAAGAACCAATGGGATGAATTTAACCAAATGTAAAGACAATTTTATGAGCCTCAGTTAAAAAATTTGATTAATAAATGGGAAAGCCCATACATTTCAGGATATTTTCAAAAGAGGTCTAGAACCAATTGAAATGCATTTCTTTTTTTTTTTATTAGATATTTTCTTTATTTACATGTAAATTTCTCCATTCCCAGTTTCCCTCCCAAAAAACAAAGAAACAAACAAAAACAACAAAAACAAACCCCTGTTGCCTCCCCCCTCCCCATGCCTGCCACCCCACCCTCTCCCACTTATTGGCCCTGGCATTCCCCTACACTGGGGCACAGAACTTTCACAGGGCCGAGCTCCTCTCCTCCTATTGATGATCAAATTGCAATCCTCTACTATACACATACTGCCAGAACAATCAGACCCCTCCATGTGCAGTCCTTGGTTGGTGGTTGAGACCCTGGGAGCTCTGAGGGTACTAGTTAGTTCATATTGTTGTTCGTCCTAAGGTGCTGCAAACCTCTCAGTTCCATTAGTCCTTTCTCTAACTCCTTCACTGGGGACCCTGTACTCAGTTCAATGGATGGCTGTGAGCCTCTACATCTGTATTAGTCAGGTACTGTCAGAGCCTCTCAGGAGATAGCTATATTTAAGCTGGCTTGCCCTTCCTTCGGTCTCTGCTCCCTAGTTAATCTCTGCAACTCCTTCCTTGAGTATTTGGTTTCCCCTTTTAAGAAGGGATGCACTGTCCACCTTTTGGTCTTCCTTCTTCTTGAGTTCCTTGTGGTTTGTGGGTTGTTCTTCCTGTATTCCAAAGAGATACACAGTTGGACAAGAAGCTAGTCGGGAAAACTGTGAAGCAGATAAAGGAGGGAGCCCAACTAGCAATGATACCAGAACAGGGCAGTGTTAAACAGTGTGGCCAAGAACTTTATATTGAATAGAGAAGAAGGTTAAGAAAGATAAAGGTGCTGGGCAGTGGTGGCGCACGCCTTTAATCCCAGCACTTGGGAGGCAGAGGCAGGCGGATTTCTGAGTTCGAGGCTAGCCTGGTCTACAGAGTGAGTTCCAGAACAGCCAAGGCTACACAGAGAAACCCTGTCTCGAAAAAGAAAGAAAGAGAGAGAGAGAGAGAGAGGGAGAGACAGAGAGAGAGAGAGA
>NW_022196895.1:41229506-41271967 GCF_008632895.1 Mastomys coucha | reverse complement strand
AGAGAGAGAGAGAGAGAGAGAGAGAGAGAGAGAGAGAGAAAGAAAGAAAGAAAGATAAAGGTGACAGGTCTCAGAGTGGCCTAGGCAAGTGTAACCACAAAAGAGCAGAAAGACTGGAAATGATGTTGAGAGATCAAGTACATTCTCTTGAGAGTGGAAAGCCAGCAGAGGATGCAGGATTCCATCCTGATAAACATGTATCAGGAGGGGCATTCTGAGTCAGGCATTTGCTGAGAGTTGAAATTAAACATGTGAGAGCATATGGGAGATTCTTTCCTTAGTGGAAGTTTAAGTCTGGCTTCTAACAGAAAAACCTGGGGTTTAGAAAAGATAAGGATGGCTGAACTCCCCTCTTCAGAGATGAATTCGTTGGTCAAGGAGGCTCTGAATTGGATCTTATTGTTGTTTGTCTGAATTTATTTTTTATTTAAAATTCAACACAGCAGGGATCCCTAGCATCCCATCTTTCCACTTCTTCGCTCTCATTCCCAACTTGTAACACTTTAAGAGCAGTTTCTAAAAGCACCCCGAGCCATTCAGACGCACATCCAAAGCTAAAAGAAAGTGGGTGGTCTGGTCTATTATAGTTCAGAGCTTTAGAGCAGACATGGCCTTGAACACCATCTCAGTTTATCGGAGAAAGAATGGAGATGTTGGCACCAGCCATGACGGGTCATTGGAATTAAAAGGATATTAATGAGCAGTAGTAGCCTCTTTTCATTTTGTGAAGTAGAGGCACAAATCATCACTGAGAATAAGTGGAAGGTGACTTAAGTAAAGACCCAGAACCTGGGTCTAGTATGATGTCAAAAGCTGGAGTAGACACTGATGTACTGTGAATCCGTGTAGAAGACTCCCATGAAGCCAGGAACTTAGAAACTTGCAGCAAGGCTAGTATGTATGTAGTGTATTTTTGGTTTTGTCATAGTATAAAAAGAAATGTATAGCTCTTATCTTAGCTAGAAATTGGTGGACTTACTCCTTTTCGAGTGTTAATCCCTGAGTCTATGGTATGATATTGTTAATACCCGCCTGCAGAAAGCTGATCAGCAGCATAAAAGACCTAGAACCCAGACTTTGCCCAAGCCTACTGGTTTCCCATTGTGATATGGAGTTCTGATATGTACTTCCTACAGGGCAGATTCCTCTGGGCTTTGCATAAATTTAAGTCACTTGTGATTGAAATGGGCTTTTAGTTCCAGACTGAATTTGCTATCTCATTTGAGTCTCTGTGATAAACAACTCCATTCTGTTTCCATGTACCTTTTATCCCATAAAGGGCTGGGGCTATAGAAGATTTAGCAGATTGGATATAATGGAGAGATGAAGATCATTTAAAAAAGCATCTAACATTTTCTTTACAAGAACTGCCCTCAAGAGGTGCACGCAGACAGATTTAATGTGCTTGAAAGTCATTCTGGGACAGATGCAGGGTGTTAGGACGTTTCTGATTCCCTGTCTTTCAAGGACAAGAAAAACTTATAATGATTTTAGAACAGAGTGGAGGACGATGCCCCCAAGCAAGACCTGTGATGGAAATAATTAGGAAGCTGCCAGCAAGCAACTCTCCACTGAGAATTTAGAGGGTTCCCTGTGATGATCATATAATATAATAGGTTGGGAAAAGAAAGTGAGCGAATAATGCACAACAGAAAAAAAAAAAACATACAGGCCATGAGCGGAATAGTGGAATTGCCTTAATGCCAAAGTGTTGTCTGTTCTTTTCTCCAGAAATGAGGAGGCAGGGTTCCAGGGGTCAGGTAAGATCCTGTCTGAGGCACTAGGTACTTCTTTTTTTATTTTATTTTTGAGATTATACTATAATTACAACATTTCTCCCTCCCCTTTTCACCCTCTATATCATCGCTGTACCCTTCCTGGCTCTCTTTCCATTTCATGGCCTCCTCATTAACTGTCAATTCTGTGTAGGCTAGAGCACAGTTATCAGGAAAGGGACTTCCCATTCCAGGCCTCCTCGTAAGACACAGCAGAAACATCAGTGGTAAAGATGCTTAGAGACCATGTTTAAAATGTTCCCATTTGGAAAGGAATCCAGTTAAACTTTCAGCAATTTTTCATTTAGTAAAAATAAAATATACAAATAGGAAGTTAAACTAAAAGAGACTATATTCTAAGAAGAACAAAGCATGAAGCCTGGTTGCTATCGTTCTCAAAGTGATATCAAGTCTTAGGAAAGTCAGACTTGATTGCAACTATGAAGAAGTTACTAGAAATACCTATGTTGTGCATTTCAGCACCTTAAAAATGTCACTTTCATAAATGCATCAAATAATGAGTTTATTTCACATCTCCTCCAATCTGATTATAATAGGATACAGATGTTTTCAGAAAGGAATCACTGGGATAATTTTTAAGGACTACCAGCATTAATATTTGTGATTTCTTTTTTTTAATTAGATATTTTCTTTATTTACATGTCATATGATTTTTCTTTTCCCAGTTTCCCCTCCCAGGAAAAAACAAACAAACAAAAACAACAAGAACAAACCCCTGTTGCCTCCCCCCCATGCTTGCTACCCCACCCTTTCCCACTTATTGGCCCTGACGTTCCCCTACACTAGGGCACAGAACCTTCACAGAACCAAGGACCTCTCCTCCCACTGATGATCAATTTTGCAATCCTCTACTATACACATGCTGCCCATACAATCAGTCCTACCATGTATACTCATTGGTTGGTGGTTGAGTCCCTAGGAGCTCTGAGGGTACTAGTTAGTGCATATTGTTGTTCGTCTTAGGGGGCTGCAAACCCTTCAGCTCCATTGGTACTTTCTCTAACTCCCTGTACTCAGTTCAATGGATGGCTGTGAGCCTCTACATCTGTATTAATCAGGTACTGTCAGGAGATAGCTATATCAGGCTGGATTGTCCTTCCTTCAATCTCTACTCCATAGTTAGTCTCTGCAACTCCTTCCATGAGTATTTTGTTCCCCCTTTTAAGAAGGAATGAAATGTCCACATTTTGGTCTTCCTTTTTCTTGAGTTTCTTGGGGTTTGTGGGTTGTTCTTCCTGTATTCCAAACTTCTGGGTTACTAACCACTTATCAGCGAGTGCATCCCACATGTGTTCTTTTGTGATTGTGTTACCTCACTCAGGATGATACTCTCCAGATCCATCCATTTGCCTAAGAATTTCATAAATTCATTGTTTTTAATAGCTGAGTAGTACTCTATTGTGTAGATGTACCACAATTTCTGTATCCATTCCTCTGTTGAGGGACATCTGGGTTGTTTCCAGTTTCTGGCTATTATAAATAAGGCTGCTATGAACATGGTGGAGCATGTGTCCTTATTACATGTTACAGTATCTTTTGGGTATATGCCCAGGAGTAGTATAGCTGAGTACTCCAGTAGAACTACGCCCAATTTCCAGAGGAACCGCCATACTGATTTCAGAGTGGTTGTACCAGCTTGCAATCCCACCAGCAATAAAGTAGTGTTCCTCTTTCTCCACAGCCTCTCCAGCATCTGCTGTCACCTATTTTTGATTTCTAATGTGTCACTGAAAGCATATAGGGCATGGATATTTTAAATAGCATATAAAGGGTTGGGAAAAAATAATACTGTTGCTTAACAAGAGACTGGGTTATCCTTTAGTGAAATTCAATACCTATTTACCCCCATTTAAGTTGAACTAATCTCCATCTACATATTTTGGGATTTTCCTCTCTGAAAGAACTCTATGCCAGTGCTGTGCTAGCTCCATAGCATTATATTTACATTTTCTCTCATCCTCATCTTCACCTTCATTCCACCAATGGTGACCAAATAATAAATAAATGACAGTCAAATAAATAATAAATCAATTCAGACATCTCTATGGGTTATTTAAGACTATAATAAATAGGCAATTAGATCACCACCTAGTGTACTCTAAGCAGTACTGGAATACTACAAACACATGCAAGAAGACGTAAACTTGATGTAACATAGCAATGACTCAGCTATTAGTGAAATCAAGTTACTGGTTAGTAATTAGGGGTCATTCCAGTTTATTGTCAAACAGTGTAGCAAATCTAAAATCTCAGTGTCATTCTTAAGCATGTGATTTAAATTTATTTGCAAATAATTTTTAAAATGTTCAAAGTTGGAACACTGAGCTTATGTGTGTGTCCTTTTATCTCCCCATGTCACACAACTACCAGAATTAGTTATTTTAATTAAACACAAATAAACCATAGCTGACCAATATGAGTATTGCATGAGCAGAGGAATTGAAAGTAATCGATATTAAAAATCCTCCCAATTTTTTTTTAATTTGTTCTTCCTATCCTGGTATCTTTTAGCCCAGAGAGTGGATGCTATGTCCTTAGTTCTACCCATTAGCCAAGCATTGAGGATATTGTTTGCAAACTGAGTCTTTGATGTTAGAATGGTTTCATATGACCTCTTCTCCTACTGAATTTTAGAAATTATATTAAGAAGGATATGGTACATTATGCTGTGGTAATGAATTGACCCCAAATCTCAATGGATTAATGCAACAAATATGTTTTCCTCACTCTGTCTAAAATTAGCCATCCTGCAGCTTGGCTTCCTAAAGTCATGAGGTTTCTGTGGTTTGTAGCATATGTAGCACTACTATTCAAAAAAAAATCACTACAGGGTATGCTTATGAACACATCAGGAATATAGGCTGAAGTCCTTTCCCTGTCTCTTGTGCTTCAGTGTATTTGGTAAGGGAATGTAGGAGAAATGGAAGAGGAAGAGGCAGGTGAACAGTGAGCACATCTTCATGTCAGGGTTATACTCCCTAGGAAGTGGAAGCAGAAACTGAGAAAATCCTCAGATGTTCAGGGAGGAGACATGTTGGAGCTCAGAAAAAGTCCTTAGCTTTTCAGGGCCACCATCTGCAAACTGAAAACTGTATGTAAGTTTATGCAAATAAGCACATCAGGACAGTAGGCTCTTATCCTGTCACAGAAGGGAGACCGGCTTTAACTGGTGAGCCTCACCACATCGCATGAATTAAGTTACACTGCGAGCAAAAGGGATCTAATATTGAAATAGATTTAGGCATCAAATGAAAAAAACAAAAACCAAAAGACCAAAGCAAAGCATCATCACCAACACCCTTTCCACCTTTTTTCCTTTCTCTACTCACCACCTTTTTTCCTTTCTCTACTCACAGTCCTGAAGCACCCGGCACCCATAAAATAGCCTTAAAGTCAAGGAAAGTATGCAACGATCTTCTATCCTGTAAAAGTGAAATTCTGCTAAAATAATAATGATTCCAAGTTTGGGAGCCAATAAGAGTCCTTTGAAAATAACCATGAAAGGCAAATAATGTCTTTTTCCTATTGGATATATCTAATATTTATTTTTAGGGATAGTCATAAATTACTGTGATGGTTGTAAACTCAGGATCCTCCTATATTTTGAGTTTGAAGCTGGATATCATAAGACACCAAAAACAGTACAATGACATTATAGAAGTCCCAGGAAAAAAGGAAAGGTATTCATTTTTCTCTTGGTTTGGTGTCTCCTCTAGTCACCATGCCTGTTGCTTTTGTATGGATACAGGGACAATGCTATATAGAAACAGATTGGAAAAGGAACTACATACCAAGCTGTTTTAATTAAGGAGTTTATTAAATATATTTCAGAATCTCTCTGTCTTCAAGGCTTAATTAGCCTGGCTATTGACTGACTCTCATGGAAAATCCCTGTGTCTATTGAAATCAATTATATCATGCAAATGATTTTCTCTATAACATGAATTATATGAGGATCACAAAGGTCATGGGTACTAGAGGGAAATATAATTGGTTAATTACAATAAAAAGTTATACACTTTATCTAATTTGGGAGTGATTCCTTAGCTATAGCCCTTTAAGATAAGAAGCAGAAACAAAAATTAAGCCTCATACTAGGTTTTAGTACTTTGGTAATAACATGTCACATGCATACCAAAGGGTGTGTTGGCAGAAGTAGGAAATCAAAAGTTCAAGGCCAGCCTAAGCTACATAAAACTGATTCTTTAAAAGATCTAAAACTATGTCTTCTACCTTAAAAACTAGGAAAAAGATAAGCAAGTAGAAGCAGGATAGAAGTGACATTAGGACTAGAATGGTGGAGAATGAAAAAAGGACAATGCTATATCAATGAGAAATGGACATATAAGAGCTTGGCTCTGTGAGAAGATCAACAAACTCAACAAATTTTTGGGTAGAATGACAAAATGGGACAAGGGGAGAAGATTCAAGATATTAAAAATTGAGCTGAAAGCAGGGCATTGATTCCCACTTTGCAGGAATTGAAAGAATTCTAAGGGAATGCTATTGAAGACCGTGCATCGTCAAAGAACATAATAGTCAAAAATGGATAAATTGAGTGATAAAATTTCCAAATGTTCTCAAGAAAATATGAATATACCAACAATGAATACAAAGGCAGAGTTATTTAATCTTGAAACTTCTTTCAATGAAAATGTAGGTCCACTCGGCCCAAGGAAGAAAAAGAAAGAAAAAAAATTGGAGAGAATGTAATAGAGGAACTTCATAACAAACCCTAAACCCAATACCCAGAAGCAGTAGACAGGAAGAAAAGATCAGAGCAGAAGCTGATGAAATAGAAATTAAAACTAAATAGTAACAATCACTGAAATGAAGAATTGAAAAGAATAACAAGATTGACACATAATTATTCAAATTAAAGAAAAGAAAGAGAAGACTCTAATTTACAAAATTAGAGATGCAAAAGAAGATATTACAACAGAAATCAATGGAATCCAGAAGATCATAAGGACAGACTTCTAAAACCTTTATTCCAAGGACTGGGGAAATAATTCAGTAATTAACAGTAGGAACAGCAACCAAAAACATCTGGTTCAATATAGTATTGGAGTCTTAAGCAGAGCAATCAGACAAGATGAAGAGACAAAGAAGATACAAGAAAAGGAGGAGCTCAAATGATTCTCATTTGGAGATAGGATTCTATACCAGGGGTTCTCAACCTGTGGGTTAGCCTTTGGGGTCAAACGACCCTTTTACAAGGGTCACGTATCAGATATTACATTACAATTCATAACAGTCACAAAATTTCAGTTATGAAGTAGCAACAAAAATAATTTTATGGCTGAGGGAGTTTATTAAAGCATTGCAGCATTGGGAAGTTGAGAGTCACTGTTTTAGAGGCTTAGAGCTTCTGGACTGTAGGAAAAAAAGTGTGAAGTCAGTGGTCCTCAGACTTCCTAATGCTATGACCCTTTTATACAGTTCGTCATGTTGGGTTGACATCCAATCATAAAATGGTTTTCATTGCTCAGCTTGCTTTCTTATTGGACTTAAGACCAGCAGTCCAGAGATATTAGCACCTACAATGGGCTAGGTCCTCCCACATCAATCACTAATTAAGAACACACTCTGTAGCCAGATCTTATAGTCATTTTTTTTTTAAATCATCTTTTCAGATGACTCCAAATTGAAGGAAATTGACATAAAACTATCCAACATACTATTCCTGGATATATACTCAAAGGACTCTTTATCATAATATGGAGATATTTGTTTATCAATCAATGTTCACTGCTGATGCCAAGTGATTCACATTAGCCAAGAAATGGAAAGAGCCTAGATGTCCATTAACTGAAATATGGACAGTGAAAATGTGATTCATTTATACAGTAGAATATTATTCTGTTGTAAAGAGAAATGAAATCATGAAATTTACAAGTAAATGAATGGAGCTGAAAATAATCGTTCCGAGTGAGATCATCCCAGGCATAGAAAGGCAAATGCAAATTGCTTTTTTCTATAAGTGGATGCTAGCTTTCACTTTTTTCCATACGTGTGTTTATATTGGAGTACCATAGAAACCAGAAAACTAGTAATAGTCATTTGGTAGGGGTCTTTAAGGAAGGGAAGATAGAGCAAAGGTGCTAATGGAAAGCATAAAGGAACAAGAAGGGTTAAGTGGGGTGGGCCATGGGAGCGCAGTGTAGATGAAGAAGTATGAAGAGAAGAGATAACTGACACTAACACTTTGAAAATCTCTCATGGAAACCTAGTGATACAGAAGCTTCTGGAAATAGATAGGGGAGGATCTGATCAAAACACATTTTATAAATGTATGGAGCTCTCAACCAATACAAAGTTATGGAACAGAACGCTTATCAAGACATTGTATCATGTTACATGTCTTTGGGAGCTGTTGGGCCTATGAAGTCTCATGAACCTCAAACATTACAAATTATTGTTAATGTTCTTGGTTACATCCG
This sequence comes from Mastomys coucha, assembly GCF_008632895.1. NCBI lineage: Eukaryota > Metazoa > Chordata > Mammalia > Rodentia > Muridae > Mastomys > Mastomys coucha. The sequence continues at coordinate 41,263,728 of NW_022196895.1, read as the reverse complement.
GAATTTGATGGTAAGATCCTATTCTTGAAGTCATCACAGAATTTGAACGATCACAGAACACAGAAAAGCATCAAGCTGATACTCATCTGGAAGCTTTACTGACTAGCTTTTCATAGAGCTAGAAGTTGCTAGGCATTGATAGCACCTGGGAATAAAATTAAGTAAAGTTGTTATCCATCTGTGAATCCTGTGACTGATAAAATATGCTCACTGGTGCTATAATAATATGAATGTTAATGTAACCAACTACTTTTAAATTGGATTTAAATTCTGCTTAACAAGGTAGAGATTTGGCATGCCTTTCACCATTAATGGAGTCAAGAACCCATGGATGAGTATGTAGGTAATAGGACCCAGAAGAGAACGCACTGCTATTATACTGCTAAATAGAGATAGTATTAAACTGTCCCAGGTTTTATTCATATATCCGTGGTATAATACATCTCTCAGGCCTTATCAGAGAAAGCTGTTTGTGTAATAGAAAGTTATTCGTGCAGAGACCCACAACTGATCAGCTTGCAGATTACAAGAGGCTGTGGCGTGTTCAGCTCTAAACAGTACATCTCTATCACAAGTCCAACTCCCTAGAGTTGGGTTCATTGCAGAAAAAGAGAAAGAAAGATCGTAAGAGCCATAGTTAGTGGACGACTATAGCAAAATAATGTTTTCCGGATACAACAGTGCGATTGTACATGTGAACTAACCATGACTGTGAAGGGCATGCACAAGACTCACTAATGATCAAAGCAGACAAAATGCCAGGATGGATAGGAAGGGAATTCCCGACGTGCTACCTCTAGCTGAGGAACTATTGGCAATTGATGGCTCCTGGGCAAGGGAGAGTCCGTTTTCATCAGGCACCTGTGAGGCTACCCATGCTCCGCAGAGGGACCCGCAGGCATACACCTACTGGCAGTACTAAGAGGTCTCAGAAGTCTTATAAAAAACAAAACAAAACAAAGCAAAAAACCACAAAACTGAAAAGAGATGATGGGAGGTAATAGGTAATGAATGGGGGGGTGGATTTTTATCAAAACGCATCGTATCAGTGTATGAAATTCTTAATAAAAATTTATGGGATAAGATACTCATCAACTCATCGTTTGATGCTATGTACATAAACATGTAAGACATGATGACAAACTAAAACAGCAAAACAGTATACCAATATGTTTTTAAGAATCCTAATTAAAATACTAACAAAGTGACTCTAGCCACTTATAAAAATCATAGACCACAAGGCTAGGTGGGACGACAACCAATGCAAACCACTATATTAATAGTCTCTGAGACCCAAAAAACCTCATACACGTATCACAATAGAGACACATATGGTATTTGACAGTCCTGAGGCCTGCATTCATAATAAAACTTGCAATAAACTTGGATTGGAAGCAAATTTAACCATGTTAAAAACATCTCCAAACATACTAAAAATCTGTAGCAAACCCTACTATGTAATAATAAAAAATAAAAGTGAATGCTACTCTCCTAATAAGGAAACAAGGCAGGAACAGTTCTCATAATTGCTGTGCCTTGGCCCTAGAGATTCTAGTTCTTGTTATGAGGTGAAAAAGACACGTCATATCGAAAAGGGAAAAGTAAAACTGTAACTTTTCACAGATGCTAAAATTCTGTACAGAGAAACTCCCAAGCTCTCTAAAAATACTACTTAGACAGAAGTTCAGTGATACGAAAACAAATATACAAAATATGGGAGCTATGAAATGATGAAAATTCCATCTACACGAATACAAAAATAATGAAATATATATATATACATATATATATATATATATATACACACACATATATATATATTTAACAAAAGAAGTTCCAGAAATGCCACCTAAAACTACAAAGCCCTGGAACCTAGGGAGATGGCTAAGAGGTTTAAAACGATTGTTGCTCTTACAGAGGATCAAGGATTGATTCCCAGCCCATCCATGGTGGCTCAGTTCCAGGGGATATGATGCAATCTTCTGACATGTGTCAAAACCAGACATGCACATGGAACAGATTTACATCTGGGCTAAATATTCATACACATGAAATGAAATAAATCTGAAAAAAAAAGGTACAAAATATTGGTAGAAGAAAGTGAAGAAAATCTAAATGAATGGGGATTTTATACCCATGGATCAGAAAATGAAATACTTTTACACTAGCTATGTTTTTTGAATTGATTTATAAGATTAATTCTATTAAAATTTTGTTTTGATAAATGAATCTTAAAATTCCTATGTTAATACAGAAATTCAACCAATCTAAAACATTCTCCAAAATGAAGATCTAGTTTGAAAAATTCATACTCCCCCCCCCAAAAAAAACTTTGTACATATATTAAGAGTAAGTAAGAACAACTTGGCATACAGACTTATAGCTCAATGAAATATAATATTGAAAATAAGCCATTTATTTCATTTATTTCTGACACGTTTTGCACAAGGATCCCAAGGCAGATGAGTGAAGATGGAAAAGCCTTGGTAGTGATGCTGAAGATAATTAGAGAGCCATGTATAAAAGAATTAAAATAAAATAGACAACAGTTCTGTCACTTGACACAAAATTATTTTAAAACATGTCATATGAAATGTAAGATGTAAAATGCTTAAACTCTTGGAATAAAAAGTGGGGGTGAACCTGTGCCACCACAGCTAGTTAATGGATTCATAGACAGGCAACCGGTACATGTGACAAAAATCACAGGAATAGGTAAGTTAGCCTTCACACATCAACAGTGGAAGCCTTTTGTGTTGCAAATAGTACCAAGAATAGGAAAAGCTAATACACTGAGGAAAATCTCTTCAAAAGAACATCTAATAAAGTACTTGTGTTCAGAAAATATCAAAACCACTTACAGTTCAATAATGAAAATACAAATAATCCTATTAAAAAGAGACAAGTTAATTAGATATTTCTCCAAAATTAATGTACAGGAATGAGCACCATGTGTTTGAAAATACATTAAATATCATTAGCCAACAGAGAAATGTAAATCAGACCTGCAGTGAGAGACTTTACTACATTACTACATTTTAAAACAATGTTAAAGACTGGTAAAAAAAAATGCTAGATTCTCATACCTTGCTAGTGGCACGGAAAATGGATGTAGCTACTTTGTAAAACACTTAGCACATCCTCAAACAGTAAGGCTCAGACATTATTTGTGAAAACATGCTCCTCCACAAAAGTTAACATGAATTCCTCTAACATGAGCTAAAAACTGGAAAGACTCCAAATGCCTTTCAACAAATGTCTGCATAGGTGAGACGTGGCAAATTCACACAGTGCAGCAGTATTTGGTCATGAGAAGGAATAAGGTGCAGGTACATACTGTAATATACACAAAGTTTCAAAATATTTAGAGTGAAAAGAATTAAATTCCCAGGTCACATAAAGCCTATTCTAGCAATCCAAACTATCTGGAAGATAATTGTATAGAAACATCAAGTAAATTAATGCTTACTGACAAAAGAGGAAGGGAGAAATGAGAAAGGGACTTTTAAAAAATAAATAATAATAACTTAAAACAGCTAAGTTTCTCCTTTTCCATGGGGGAAACTGAAAATTATATTGTAATGATGATCCTAAAACACTATGGACGTGTCGAAATTGAATTATGTATTCTAATTTTGAGATGATGTAAATATTTTATTTCAATAAAGCTGAAAAAAATTAAGGCAGAAAATATACACACATGCTCCACTCATCTTTAAAATCATGTCTTATCTCATTTCTGTATCTCTAGGCAACACAGAGGCCAGTGGATGAAGAAGGATTGGGTTTTCGACATTCAAGGACTGATGCAGCTGACAGAATAAGCAATTTTCTTTTCCAAAAGATAAAAATAAACATAAAAATCAATGAGGACACCACTTATTTCCACAGCACTTTTATGGAAACTATTTCCTTGGTATTATGACATCTCATCCTACTATATAGCATATCTGTGTGTGTGTGTGTGTGTGTGTGTGTGTGTGTGTAAGAGATTATTGCATATTAGTTGTGTAAATCCATGTCTGTCACTGTGACACTTGAGATAATGGATATTTTGTGAGTTGTTAATATTTACCCTCCCCACCACTCTCTATTGCCTTCTAGTCTCTTTGATTTTATACGTATATGTATATGTATATTATATATAGGCATATGCATATGTATATGTATATAATCAAACATATGTGTTTATATGCATGCATGTATGCATGCTATGCATGTATGTATGTATGTATGTACATATGTATAAAATCACACAAGACCAAGAAGAGAAATCTGAACAATATTAACTGAAAGATCACCTTGGTATTCTAGACTCTGAATGTGCATTCAGATATGTGGACTCTGAGTGTCGAGAACAGGTGAATGAGAACCCGGCATCCAGAGGAAACAGTAACAGACATGGAGTGTCAATCTCCATGTCTAATATGCTCTTCAAGACTTTCTGTCTGGAAAGACAATTCATGTTGATTCAATCCAAAACATAGTTCTTTTTTTCCAGGGAATATGGGCCCAGATAGTGGGCTAAATCAAGCAGAAAATATTGTAAAAATATGGTTAGTTACATGAAAGAAACATATGTGTAACTGGATAAGAGAAGAAAGATCCAAATTATGATTGCTGAATGAAAGAGGGATCACCCAGTTAAGCATAAACAGTCATACTCAGAAAATAAGTATTTGCTATTTCCTCTTAAAGGTATAAAATAAAAATTTTAATTCATTTAAAAAGTAAAGAGGACATAAAATTAGAAAAAGGATGATGAAGCAAGAAGAGAGACTCAGGGAAAACAGGAAGAGATGGAAGACTATACAGGCTAATGAGGAGGACAGATATCAACACCATATAATATATCCATTACCTAAAGTGTCACAGTAAAATCCATGGATTTAAACAATTAATATGCACTAACAATTGTTATGACTCTGAATTTGAAGTAAATGAAATTTTTTATCACAAGCATTTTATAAATCATACTGTTTGTTCTATTCAGTTCTTGTTTTAGTTCTGTAACTTCTATACAGGAAGACTCTATCTAAGTGGGCTATTAGTCAATGGAAAATCAGTTGTCAATGAGAAAGGAGATTCTCTGATAGATGAGATTGGCCCAAGAGAAAGAAAAAGAGGAGCAAATGTCAGTACAATACATGGCAGTGCCTTTTTAGAGGAGTTTGGTTGCACAGGTAGAGAAATCATTAATCACATATATCCACTATAAGAAAGTTGTGAAATGATGCAGTTTATTTACATTTTAATAACATGATAAAAATATTGAACTCAATTACTTATATGAAGATTATCCCCAGGCTAACATAATATACATGAATGTTCTAAGGAACTTCTGAACTCAAACATTTTGGGGGGAAATATCTGAAAATCATTAAGTCTTATATTTGTACTTTTTATATTTCTAATGACCCTGGATCATCTGTGACATAGCTATGCTATGAGAGCTTCCCTGAAGAGATAGAAGATAAATAATATTTCCATTGCCAGTTGACGCTTTCCCAAATAGGAGAACAGCAACAACAAAAAGCCAATGTGTTCATTCAATATTGGACACTGAGTAATATTAATGGCTTGGAAGCTTGGGTAGGTAGAATAATAGAATATATCCTATAATAGTAGAATGGATCCTACGGCACCACTACATGTTCTTTGGGAGAATAAAACAAGAGATGGTTTATAATGCGGTATTGAAACATTTGCTGACAGCCAGCAAATTTAACCAGTGATGTGTGTAGGACCTCAAGAATGCAGACAAGGAGTATGACTACAATTAATTGATAGAAATAAAATAGGATTTTTCAAACATGGAGTGTGAACCAATTGATTCAAAGGGAAGCAAGACATTCTACCTTATGCCTATCATCCCCATTCTTAGAGGCTAAGACAAGGGAAAATTGTGAATCTAAGGATAGCTTAGATTAAAAAATGAGATTCTGCTGGGCGGTGGTGGCACATACTTTTAATCCCAGCACTTGGGAGGCAGAGGCAGGCAGATTTCTGAGTTTGAGGCCAGCCTGGTGTACAGAGTGAGTTCCAGGACAGCCAGGGCTACACAGAGAAACTCTGTCTCAATAAATAAATAAATAAATAAATAAATAAATAAATAAATAAATAAGAGATTCTGTCTCATATAAACAGGAAATAGGTAAATAAAACAACCAATCAATCAATTAATATGAAAGGACTGGCAACATCCAGTAGACAATGCCCTCAAAGTGCACATTTAGGCTCTGTAGACAGAAATAGCTTCATTTATTTGACAAATATCTCTTCAAGAGCCTTGCCAATAGGCCACAAATGTCCTGGGTCACCCATACTCCGAAGCCTGGCCTTTGTAGATAATAGTCCAGAATGCTAACGGTTAGTTTCTGAGCTGTGCAGAGTGACTCAAAGGATACCTCTCATGATCTGTGTTGATAGCCTTTCCAGAGAAACACACTGAGTTCATGCCTTATACTCTTAAGTCCACTGAGCTCAATGACCAAAGTGATTTCCTAAACTCAGAGAAGAGAGTCTTAATATCCCATTGCCTAGTACGGCCAACATACACTCCTGATCACATAGTTTGTAGAGTTGGATTACCTTACAGATCTCCAGCCAACATCTTCCCTGTGTTCTGACTCCATAACAGGCTCAGAAATGAAATCAGACTATCCCAAACCCCTTCCTTATTTTATTTGTAGAAACTCAGAACTACAGTGACAACAGCATTTTTACTATTGATCAAGAAAACATCTTTGCATCAATCTCATATCTAGTGGCAAGCACACATATATCTTACTTGTAAGTGGCTCTTGTCAAAAACTAGAGTTGGATGTGGGCATCAGAGTGAAGTTAATGTGTCATTAATTCTCAGCATCTAAGCTCTTCTTTTAATGGCATTTTGAGGCATAAATATGGTAAGAAATGAGTGGAAGAACAGATGACCAGGAGTAGAGGAGTGCTATTACATGGAGGTGAATCTTCTCCAATAGCAGTTTCTCAATTCTTCATCTCCCTTCCATGGTTATGAAACTTTAGACCCTGTCAACCACTGAAAACCAAATCCAGTTTATTAATAACTGCTATAAAATAATGGTTAATGACACTTAATGGGGATCTACAGTGTGGCAGATCATCTGTTAAATTATTTAAATCCCTAGCTTGGATATTCTCCTACTCAAAATGTCAAGAAACTTTACTATTGACCTATATGGAGCAATTCAGCTTGCTCCTCTCTGTAGTCTCCACTAGAACCAAAGTCTTCATTTCATAATCTGAAAATTAGTCTAATCATCTACTAGAGACTCTAACATTTGTTCCACCAGTGCAGAAGGAGCCATGAAGAATCACGGCTTCAAAACCATGTGCAGTTGTATGCATCAAAACCATGACTGTTCTGTTCTGTCCTTGGCACACTTTTTGCTCTTATTTTCTCTAAATTACTATCAAATGCCTCAAAAAATAAAAAGAAGTGACTAAACATAGTAACATCTTTCCAAACCATGCACATACAACCCAGAAGTAACAAATATTAACATTTGAAAAAAGTTAAATGAGGCCATGGTGAGGACTCTATATTATACAGATTCACAGTACAGAAGATTCTTTGTAGACAGAATATATTAGATGTTATTTTTATCACGTCCATGTTTATCTTCTCAAACTTTATACAAATAGCATAATACTTTTTACGTTTACAAATATAAGTGAGTGATACATCATGTTTGACTTTAAAACTTGCTTTATTTCACTGGATTTGACTTTAGGGGCTTTAATCACACTCACACATCGTTATAAACATAAACAAACATATTATAGTTTGGTTGCTATTGGTATGTTGAAGTGGCTTTTAATTTGGGTTATTACATATGAAGATAGAAATGAATGAAGCGGCATGAGTCATGATCCATCCCTTGTGGTGTGTTGGTCATGAATGACTGTTGCCTTAGGATGTTCCCTTTGTCAGGATGGTCCCTCTGTGATTCTTCTTCCCAGAGTGAGGCAGAATTCTACAGTGCCTGATCACAAGGTGGTGGTAATTCACAAGGTGTCTGGCCCTGCCCTGGTCAACAAGAGGCTTCAGGAACCAAGTGCTCTTCTGAGCTTGTAGAACTTCCGGGTTTGGACACATTTGGGTTTGGACCACTCTCTACTGCGAAATCAGTGACTACACCAAAGAGCAGACTCAGAGAACACCCAAACTTAGTGCACCATCTAGTGCTAAAAGAGTGGAAGTGACTACGTACTCCAAGAAAATAGGCAGCTTAGAATTTCAGGAAAGGATAGCCCAGACTAAGGTAGACAACAAAGATAGAAACTATCCCTTTATTGCAGAGGCAATGTCTCATAATAAGTGTCCAGAGACAGACCAAGACCTCACTACATGTTTAAGACAATGCACTGCAAGCAGTCGAGATAGTAACTAGTAAGGAAATTTAAAACATCTGCTTTAAGGAAACTGTCAAACAGACAGTGCAGTGACTCTGTGCTTTTACAAAATATGTCCAAAGGAGATGGAAATGATTCTAAAACTCAACAGAAATCCCTGAGGTGTAAGGTACACTACACCACACCAAGGAAAACAGTTATAGCAGGATAACGCTAACAGGAGAAAGAACTAAGGAATGAGAAGACGGGCTTATCAGCAATATATACCCAGAGAAGAAAAATGGAGGGGAGTTTTTGGAAATGTGGGGACAGCAATGAAAGAGTAAAAATACAGGATACTGAAATTCGAGGTAGACTTGAGAGTGCCACAGAATGGACACCTCTTAGTTTTCAGTTTCAGTTACTATGGGGAATTCTTTAAAACATCAACTTCTGAAAAGGTTTTACTGTGGGTTTACAATTTTGGGAGGTCCAGTTTACAGTTGGTTGGATCCATAGATTTCAGGTTGGTGCTAAAGCAGTATATTATAACAGATGTGTAACAGAATGAAGCTTCACACGTGTGGGCCAGGAATAACTCTGAAGAAAAACTTCTGAATGGCTTTATACTGCAGATACGTCAGTCATATCTCTTTGTAAGTATGAAGGCAAAGGCACTGCATTTGAATGTTAAGAGAGAACAATACAGAATGATACAAAATGAGCAGTCAAAAGTTTACAACTTTTTTTTAAGTTACAAGAAGTGAAAGTTTAGAGGTTATTGACTAGCTTATATCCCTTTTTATCTTTATAGTCATATTTAATTACTGCACTTTCAAAACAGCTGGTTAAAAGCTAAGGTATTTGTAAAGATCTTGTAACCATGAAGTCAGAATCTATAATAGCTAAATGAAAACAATAAGCAAGGCATCAAAACATCCTATTAGTGTAGCCCCTTAACTAAAGAGAGAGACTCTAAAACAGAGAGAGAGAGAACATGCTATAATATAATAAGAAATCAAGTTACAATATGTCTACAGTAAGACCATTCCTATCTATAGTTATCTTGATTATTAGTAGCTTAATCCATGTTTTTCAACAGCAAAGCTGACTGAATGTATTACACAAAATATGATCCAACTATATATTACTCACAGATGACATAATTCATGTTTAGGAATACATATATGCTGAAAGAGAAGAGGTGGAATAAGATGTCCCATGCAAATACAATATAGGAAAAAGAAAGAGGAATAGGGTAATGGTTTGAATGAGATTGGCTTATATTTGCATGTTTGGTTCCCAGTTGCTGATGTGTTGGGAAAGATTAGAAGTAGGATGAGATTAGGAGTAGGATGTGGCCTTGTTGGAGGAGGTGTCTGCCTACGATGATAATCACGGGCTAGCCCCCAACTAAATGCATTCTTTAAGAAAAGTCACCTTGGTCATGGTGTCTCTTCACAGCAATAGAACAGTAAGCAAGAGGAGTGGCCATCCTTATATGGGATAAAATAAACTTTAAATATGAAATAGGGAGAAAAGTCATTACACGGGGAAAGGGGTCAATTTTGCAAGACAATATGGCCATTTTATCATAAATATAGTGAAGCAAACTTACTTCAATAGACAATCTTAAAACTACTATATGATGAACTGTCCTCATTTTAAGCTTTTAAATGTTCTGTGTGTAGAAATTTGTGGCTAGTCTTGCTGCAGAAGTGATTATGTCTGTAGAAGTAGAGATAAAACAAGAGAAGCTTTAGAAAATAAAAAGTAAGACTTTGTTTCTTGGATCTACACATACCTCAAAGCTGACATAGTCTGTTACTAAGGAAACAGAATATATGTATAATAAAAGTAGCCTGGGCTGATTAACTTCTGTAATGGCTATTCCTAGTTGTCAACTTGAATGAACTATAACCAAGAAATGGAGAGCACAGCTGTGATCCAGATCATGAACTTGGAAGACAGGTTACTGACCTGGATCTTGACATGGAGATTTTGAGGCATGGTGGTCATGAAAATCTTAGGCCCAGGCAACGTAGTACATGCCTTTAATACCAGGAGACTGAGGGAAGCAGATCTCTGAGTTCAAAATGAGCTTGAGACAAAGCAAGTTTTAGATACAGGTTTGGTGGTACACACCTTCAATCTGAGCCACACCTTCTGCTGGAGACCTACATAAGGACATTGGAAGAAGGAAGATTCACTCTGCTTTGACTGCTTGTACCTACTTTCCAGCACATCTATAGGAACCTACTTCTATAGAACCAGCATAAATCACTAGCCTCATGGGACTGAGCAAGTACTAGATTCTTGGACTTCCCATTCACTGCTGCCCATTGTTTGGCTAGTAGGACTACAGGCTGCAAGTCATTATAATACATTCCCTTAATGTATAGAGAGACATTCCATAAGTTCTGCAACTCTAGAGAACCCTAAGACAAGTTCAGAATGCCTCAGGACTATGGGCAGGTATGAAGGCTCTTTCAGTCTCTATATCTTAAATGGATATAATAATACCTGCTAAAAAGCACCATGGGAAAGGAAGAGTGAGACAAATTCATCAAACCATGTAGCAGTCATAAAATAAATGAGAGATAACCTTTCTTTTCAGGTGCCAAGTAGAAGAGTGCTTGGAAAGTTACTGTCTGTACTACGCTGGTGTTAGTTGACTGACTGAAAAAGTGGTGTTTCTCTTTTCTTCTTAGCTTACCAAAAACCATGACTGCTATATCTGACATGTTTACCAGGGAAAAGCAAGCTCTCAAACTGTGATTAATCCTAAGATAAAGAAGCATGCATGAAAAGTAACAGAAGTCTTCTCTCTGTCTCTGTCTGTCTCTGTCTGTCTCTGTCTCTGTCTCTGTCTCTCTCTCTCTCTCTCTCACACACACATACACACACAGACACACACACACACACACACACACACACTGCAGACTAGAGAATGACTCAGTGGCTAAGAGCTAACTGTTCTTCCCAGGCTCTGAGTTTGGTGTTCATCATTCACAGGCACCTCACACACACATAATTAAACATATAAATATTTAAAAATGCCTCCAATGACAGCTTGGATAGAGGCATGCCCATAACTAAAGTGAAGTTACAAATAGATTCTGAAGCTTCAGTTAAGCTTTGAAGCAACTGTAGTTTCAGCCAATAGCTTAGCTAAAGCCTTGAGAGAACATTCCATCCCAAATCACATAGCTAAACCCATGCCAACAGCTGACCCTCAACAGCAGTGAATTAATAAGTACATCTTGTTATCAACTGCTGAGTTTTGGGCCAAGTTGTTAAATAGCAGTGAGTGTCTAATGCAGTTAATAAAATCTATATTCTGTTATATTCTTGTTTGAATACTTACTACATGAAAAGTATTGTGTATTACATGATTATTTGCTTCTATGATACAACACAATATCAACAATAATATCATTATTGTCTAGCATTTGATTGATTGTATTGAATAATTAAAGGACATTGAGTACCCGACTTTAGTGGAAAAATATGAACCTTTGTGAATGATATAGAGAAGTTCTACAACTTGGCAAGAGAGAATGAAGAAAAAGAGGTAAGATTTACTTAAAAAAGAATAGGTACCTCCAGAAACTGAAGAGGCTTCAACTGTGGAATGAATATCAATTAATATCCAAGACAAGACAATTCTGTTAAGGTACAGATTTGTATCTTGAACAGATGAAAATAGTTTACTCAGTAAAAAAACAACTCACCAAAGTTATTATTTATTGCCCTCATGAAACACTATCTAGTTCTGGGTCAAATATTCTTTTACTAAATTGCCTATGAACACCTCGCTTATATAGGATCTTTGGATGGACATAACATCTTACTGTTTTCCCTACATATTAACCGCAATACAAAATCTTTGACATGTATTCATTTTAAGTTTGCAGATAGAAGTGTCATAACCAAATACTTCTAGTTATAATCGTACACTCCTTAGTGATGAATCATTAAAACAGTTCGTTCTTGTGCCTGAAATGGAGGTATACACCTGTAATAGAAGGAACAGAGCAAGACAATTGTGACTCTGTGGTCAGCATGGGAAGTGAGAAGACACCCTAGGACATAAACCAAACTAGAACAAAGGAACCGTACTTGATTCTGCACTGCTGTCACATTGGCACCCTAAGCCTTATGCACATTAGGCAGATGATCTTCTGCTAAGCTCCATCCCCAGCCCCAGTTTCTAATTTAAACCATTTGAGGAATTCCACCTCATCTTGTAAATCTTTTACAAACTTAAATGTTCAGTCTTCCAAAGGGAAAGTCTTAAGGACTGGAGAATATAGCTTTAATAAACACAATTTCTTTTTTCTTATTTATTTATATATGTATCTATATAGTCACATATTTAACTTTTAGGTTAGCATACAAGGTAAGGGCTTTCTATTGTGGCGTCTTCTTACATAAGTGTCATTATACTTTTTTCCCATTTGTCCTCACCTGGCCACCTGTTCTCAGTTGTACCCCTCTTCTCTAGCAGCTGGGTTCTTTTCTATTTTCACTTTACCCTGACTTCGGTTTTCTTGCTACATGTATCCTATTATACCCTCTCAATTTCCTGCTACCCTTAAGATCTCTTCCTCTTTGCTCATATCTTTTCTAGTTCTCTCTCTCTCTCTCTCTCTCTCTCTCTCTCTCTCTCTCTCATAAATGTATATGTGTATATAATATTTATTCATACAAACAAGTTAAAGCTGCTTTTCTTACATGTGAAAACATCAATGCTTATAATTTTCTTTGACATGAGTGAATAGAAGAAAAATTCTCAGTGAACAAGCAATAAAAAATAAAGTAGAAAAAATATTACTATCTGAACTAGTGATTGAGCTTTCTCAGCAGTGCCTATCAACCAGCCAGGTCCCTCCAGGGGTCATCTAGTTGACACAACTGGAGGATTGTGTGATTGGCATCTGATGGTTAGAGCTCACAGATGACACAAAAATCCTTCACTGTCGAGGACAACCCTCCAAACAAGACCGGCATAGAACTCAGAATGTCAGTAGTGCTTAGTGAGAAAAAAACGAAAACAAAATACCCTGCTTGTCTATGGCTATGCCAGCAAGGGAACGGATCACTGGAATTATCAGGCTGAGACAAGGAGAAGGCAATTACATATGAAAATTCTCATATATATATATATATATATATATATATATAAACATATATATATATATATATATATTACTATATTAGCCTAAGAAATAACAGTAAAGCAATTACCTTAGAAACTTCCTCTGCTTTCAGGCAATGTAACTTGTGATTCATTTCAGAACTGATAGAGGACATTAAGGATATCAAGCTTTCATTTGTCACAATAACTTGGGAGAAATGTCAAGTTACATAGCAATTCAACTAAAGAGCAATTGCTGCATTTTTATGGGCTGTTGTTAGTTTGCAAAAGATATGAAATATTTCATAGATTTAATTTTATTTTTTGGTCATTTATTACCTGACTATTGATGCAAAATACCTCTTTTCTGCTGCAGAATATGTGTCCTTGAATATGTCTATGTATTATGAATCCCATCAGCAATTACATTTGAATTTCAGAAGTTATTTTATCCACAGGTCTGCAACTATTTATTTTAGTGTCCCCTATAAAAACAATTTCTCCTATCCTTTATTTATGTTAAACCAAAAAAATCCCTACCCTTGAAGAAATACAGACCCCCCATTCATATTTTTAATTGTGACATCTTCGATTTGAACATACAGAGAGCCTGAATACTTTTAAAGACTTATGTGCACATTATTTTAAAGAAAAGAGAAAAGGTCACTACATACAAAAAAAAAAAAAAAGACTCACTACTACAGAGAGTAAAACTGTGAAAGCACTCATCAGGAGGCAGAGACCTTGAACTCTTACAAACAAACTTTATACTGCATTTAAGTGGCAAATTATAGGAGGGGCTTTATGAGCTAGAAGAATTCTAGGTGTAGGAATTCTTCAGAATTCCAGCCTAAAGAAATAACTATCATTAGTACTACCGTATTAATTATTCTAGCCTTAGAAAACCTGCATCTGAAACCACATACTTCTTCAGAGCATTTCCAAGTGAGCGTAATATACAAGAAAAAGAGGGAAGGGCTCCACAACTAAATGGTATTGGATGTTGAGAGTGAAGCTATGGCACAGAAAACCAAGGTTTAAATGATTTCCTGAAGTGAGGATTCAAGCAGGCTCTCAAGGCTCTTGGGCAGCTTTGATCTCACGAACACTAAGGGCTCAAATGGTAAGTTTCCACTCCCTGCTTTGATTTGGGCTGAGAATTCAATTTGTTTAATTAGAGTCTAGCAGCTGCCAGGGCAGTCACGTGATCCCAAGAATGGGTTATTAATACTGTATTTCAATCCACAACCCAAGGAAGTCTGCCTTTTGGAATTAATCAGAAATTAAATTTTATGAAATACTGGTCCATTGTGAAACAGACAAACCCACATGTAAGGGCATTCATTCCAGGCAGAGATCTTTCACTACTCCTGAGCACACGCAGCATTGGTACCTGACTTCTTTGAAATAAAAATCAGAGTACATGGGACACAGGGGCCTTCTTCCACTCTTCTGGGGAAGGGCATCTTCCATTTCCTATGAAGGTCAATTTAAAAGTGACCTTTCAATTTAGCAGCTTCTGTGACCTACTCTAAGATGTAACTAACTCTAAACTCTGCAGGAGTGGCAAGCTTGTTTGTGTTACTGCTTAAACAAATATCAAATTTATTGTGAAAGGCATCTCATCAGAGATATTTTCTATGCTATCTAAACAGAGTGCACAATTTGAGAAAAGTAAAGAATTTTTTAATAAAAATATACTATGACATTTTGAGCATTCATCAGTCCAAAAGGTGACTTTTTAATATTAGAAAGCAATGAAAAGCAAAAAAGGTTGAAAATCATCATTCTGGGTAATAGAATGTTTCTAGTGAAATTTTTTAAACTCATGGCATATTAAATTCTATCCCTGAAATGTGGCATGCTGTAACTCCAGATTTTGGTAAGTATAAAATCCAAAGATCTTCATATAAAATAGAATGTATATATAACATATGTGTATGTGTGTTCAATTTTCTGTCCTATTTGGAAATCCTAGATGCATTCTAACACAACCTCATAAAGAAATTACACTGTTCACAATAAATATTGAATACAATCCAATGGCAACCAATAGAAAACTACTTAAATAGATAATGTTGAAAGCTGGAATGGTAATGTAATCACCTATATAGACAAGTGAAGTAATGTTGCTCATCTCAACATGAAAAAGCCTTACTGTGTACTGAACGTACTGAAACGAAATAAGTAAGCAGAAAATAGTACCTAGATGTGTAGTATCCTATACATGCTCTTACATACTGTGTACCTGAACATATGTATAAATCATCCATCCATCTCCTCTAAGCTGAAAGTTTCCATGCATGACATTACAAACACTAGGCCATTCTGTGACAACTAAGATGTTGTAAATATCTCTGTGGATCTACAAGAGGGACAAAGAAGTAGAGGTCTACCTCCTAGATTTTTGATAAGTTGCTATTGTTTTCTGAAGGAATTTAGAAATAAAATTTGTTGGTGAGGGAGGAGGGATTAGGATGGTAGGTGATGCAAGCTGAATAGGTATTAGTGTTGGAATTCCAAAAATAACAACCATAGATGGAGAAAAGTATTAACGTATTATGTACTATACATGATGCCTCCAGTTGCCAAGGTCAAACAACATGTGGCAGAGTCACAATCCCTGACAGAAGGTCCTAAGAGTCCATTGTGTGAAACTAAGAGAGTGATGGCTGGGTCACAGTGCAAATCCCAAGCTGTTGGAGGGGCAGAGCTATTTTAGCTCTTTAAAACTAAAGCCTTGCCATGGCCATGGAACTAGAGGGTTTGGTGTTTGCTGTGCTGTGTTTGTTCTTGCTTTGGTCCCGTCTGTGCTCAGGTATCACTTTTGGAATAGAGCTGAAACATTACAATCAAATTATGTTAGAGGTATATCACTTGTGTTGTTGTTGTTTTTTTTTTCTCTGTTCTGTTTTGTTTTTCAGGGGCTATGGATGAGAGATTGTTTCTAGTCCCAGAAGAAACTTCAGACCTTTGAACACTGTTAATAACAATCTATGGTTGACTTTGAAGTTGACTAAACACATGTGCATCATGAGATAGCCATGATCCTATAGGGGTAGAGGGAAAGATGTAGTCACTCAGCTACATAATCAGGTATGACACATAGGTGTGTGCAGGTAGGGCAAGTTTACAAAGTTGAAAAAGATTAATGAGGCTTACAAGTCCACAATTGCACCAGTTATCATCTCATGGGAAGAAACTCAGTAATGAGGGCATCAACATTGCTTTAATGTCTTCATTTTCTTCAAGAAACCAATAAAAGTTTTAATGTAAGCAAAGTTGATTCCTGGTGAGTCTTTTAAGATGAGTTAGGTTACCTGGTAAGTGAATTATTTGATTTCTTCAAAAGTGTTACATGTGAGTTAATTGAACCCCGGTAAATAATTGCCAAAAGTACTACCTCCATATTTTGTTTGATAATTATTTTTTTAAAAATGTACTATATTGTCAGTTTGTTTCAAGCAAATGACAGTATAGCATGCTAGGTAGGGAAAATAATTATCTTTTTATTGACAATAGCAAGAAAAGATGCATACAACCAATCAGAAATATTTAAGTTGTTCATTTAGCTGATAGTTAATAAAGAGGCCTATAACCATGTTTCACACTAATGAAAATTATAATCCTATCAAAAATTGATCAATTCTTTTTTGAAGTTGTAAATAAGAGGCTTTATTTTGCATAGCCTTTTAGATTATGAAAATATCTTTTTTTAATTAAATGTTTTCTTTATTTACAATATCTCCTTTCCCAGGTTCCCCTCCAAAAAAAAAAGAAAAGAAAAAAGAAAGAAAGAAAAGAAAAGAAAAGAAAAGAAAACTAAAACAAACCCCTGTTCCCTCCTCCCTTCCCCTACTCCCTACCCTACCCCCTCCTGCTTACTGGCCCTGGCATTCCCCTACACTGGGGCATAGAACCTTCACAGGGCCAAGGTCCTCTCCTCCCATTGATGACCAACTTTGCCATCCTCTGCTATGCACATGCTGCTGGAGCCATTAGTACCACCACGTGTACTCTTTGGTTGGTGGTTTAGTCCCTGGGAGCCCTGAAGGTACTAGTTAGTTCGTATCATTGTTCGCCCTAAGGGGCTGCAAACCCTTCAGCTCCTTGGGTCCTTTCTCTACCTCCTTCATTGTGGACCCTGTACTCAGTCCAATGGATGGCTGTGCACATCTACTTCTGTATTAGTCGGGTACTGTCAGGGCCTGTCAGGAGACAGGTATATCAGGCCATCTTGCTGAAAGCAATCTACAAATTCAATGCAATCCCCATCAAAATTCCAACTCAATTCTTCACAAACTTGTAAAGAGCAATTTTAAAAAGCATCTGGAATAACAAAAAACCCTGGGTAGACAAAACTATTATCCACAATAAAGAAACCTCTGGTGGAACCACCATCCCATACCTTAAGCGGTACTACAAAGCAATTGTCATAAAAACTGCAAAGTATTGATTGGTACAGTGACAGGCAGGTAGATCAATGGAATAGAATTGAAGACCCAGAAATGAACCCACAAACCTATGGACACTTGATCTTTGACAAAGGAGCTAAAACCATCCACTGGAAAAAAAAGACCAGCATTTTCAACAAATGGTGTTGGCTCAACTGGCAGTTAGCATGTAGAAGAATGCAAATCAATCCATTCCTATCTCCTTGTACAAAACTCAAGTCCAAGTAGATCAAGGACCTCCACACCAAATCAGACACACTGAAACTAATAGAAAAGAAAGTGGGGAAGAACCTCGAGCACATAGGCACAGGAGAAAATTTCCTGAACAGAACGCCAATAGCTTGTGCTCTAAGATCAAGAATTGACAAATGGTACCTCATAAAGTTGCAAAGCTTCGGTAAGGCAAAAGACACTGTCAATAGGACAAAACAAGTTGGCAAAATATCTTTACCAATCCTATATCTGATAGAGGGCTAATATCCAAGGTATACAAAGAACTCAAATTTAGTCTCCAGAGAACCAAATAACCCTATTAAAATTTATTAATTCTTATCCTCTGTAGAATATTAATATATCAAAGGAACATCCACAGTCTGAGATGATACTAACTTCTATTTCAAGCCACCTGATTCCAGGAGAGGGAAAAGGAAAACATTCATTCCTGTATTCAATGACTTTTTCTATGCTAGAGAGGTGAACTTGAAACTGACTGATCAGATTCTAAGACTCCATGAATCACTCTATAAGCAAGAGATAACTGAGAGTGCATCAAAATGGGGAATATGGAATAGCATCTGAGAGTCTTCCTTTTTCTGACTCAGGCATAGAGGAAAATAGGGAGCAAATGTAATTCCCTGAGCCTGTTCAATCATTTCTCCCATTGTAATCAGGAAGTCTTTACCTGTAAGGGAAAGTCACTATTCCTTTACATATCCCTTTACTCTCTCCTACTCGGTCTCACATCCTTCCATACTGATTTAGGATTTTGTAGGAAAGAAAGAGTTCCCACGCTTACTCTGAGGATAGTTTCACTCCAGTCTAAGTGCTAATGAATTTCTTTTTCAATGTTAATGTAGGAGGTGCTTTTTCTATGTTTGCTTTGTGTGTGTATCTTAGTTACTTTTCTCTTGCTGTGAAGAGGCACCATGAACAAGGCCACTTATAGAAGAAAGCATTTTATTTGGTGATTGTTTACAGTTTCAGAGGTTGAGTCCATGATCAACATGGAAATGAGCATAGCAACAGGCCAGCAGGTATGGCACTGAGCAGTAACGAAGAGCTGACATCCAACCCACAGTTATGTAGCAGCAAAAGAAACTAGGCCCTGTGTGGGCTTTGGAAATCCCAACACTCATCTCCTCTAACAAGCCACACCTCCTAATTCTTCCCAAAACAGTCCAAGTAGAAACTAAAAAATATGAAAGCCTACAGGAGCCATTCTAAGTCAAACCACCACAGTGAGCGAGTGTGTGTTTCTGTCTGTCTCTTTCTGTTCCTGTGTATCTGCATATTCTCTCTTTGTGTCTCTTTTACTCTCTTTGTGTGTACATGTTTGCATTAATGTCTGTCTGTCTGTGTCACTGTGTCTGCATGTGTCTGTTTTCCCCCTTCGTTTCTGTCTCTTTCTGTCTCTCTCTCTGTCTCTCTCTCTCTGTTTCTCTCTGTCTCTCTCTTCATATGTGTGTGTGTGTGTGTGTGCATTAATGTCTGTCTGTGTCACTGTGTCTGCATGTGTCTGTTCTCCCCTTTTGTCTTTCTCTGCCTCTCTCTGTCTCTGTCTCTGTCTATTTCTCTCTCACTGTCTCTGTCTCTGTCTCTCTGTCTCTCTCCGTGTGTGTGTGTGTGTGTGTGTGTGTGTGTGTGTTCATAAATCTTTCTAGAGACAAAGAAGAGATGATGGTAACATAAAAGGAGAGAATTCTTCAGTACACTGACTATTAAACTGTGAAATAAGGAAAAATTGGCATCTAAGTTTCAAGAATAAAAATGTGTGACTAGTTCTTACTGTGCCTGCTGGTAGTCCTCTGCCTGTCTGCTTTGTAAACCTTCAACTCCAAGTTAAGCAGAAGTTAGGTAGACAGGCTGCAAATGGAAGAACATGTGGAAGATCCTTTTCAGGAAGAAAGAGCAAAACAGCAAGCTTCCTTACTAACCACTTTACCACTATTCATAGGAGAAAGCTCCTGGAAGTACTTACAAGCGAAAACCACATCTTTATGTTGTGATCTACAGGGATTAGCCTCTCTGGCCCTTTCTGTTCTCCCCTGAGCCAGAAGGTTCGGCATGCTGTAGCAGTGCCATAGATAGTGACTGTAAGTGCTAGGTCTGTGCTATATGGGCAAATTCCTACCAGAAGCTGGTAGACTGAGAACTATTGTTGAAAAGAACCTCAAGGGAAGAGACACAATATACAGAACTCTTAACCCAACTACAGTAGGTCTGTTGTCTCTGGACCCAGTTCTTTTTCTGAAGAAAGTTTCTCTAGGAAGAAGTTTGATAGCACAGCAAGAACTGGTAAGAATGCCCACAAATCTCTTCCAGAGACAAACTAGAGTCTTTGACATTTTATCCCCTGCTGTGTATTGATTCCTAAGCCTGAAGCCTCTGGAAGGACTGGAGAACTTATGTAAAACCTCAGTACTTGTAGTGCTTTAAGGAAACTCCTGTATGCCTAAGCCTAGCTTTCTGAGGACTGGTAAGTTAAGAACCAACTCTTACAAAGC
Source organism: Mastomys coucha (assembly GCF_008632895.1). Taxonomy (NCBI): domain Eukaryota; kingdom Metazoa; phylum Chordata; class Mammalia; order Rodentia; family Muridae; genus Mastomys; species Mastomys coucha. The sequence continues at coordinate 41,243,053 of NW_022196895.1, read as the reverse complement.
CAGTAAACTGCAGGTCTAATCTGAAGCCTCAGGCAGAAGCTTTCTTTGGGGTTTCCTTGTCACTGGAGGATGCAGTGAGAAGATGGGGCCCCAGCCACCTCAGTCTGTCCACTTTTTCTACTTGTTTGGAGGTATTTCCTAAGTTACCCAGGCAATGAGTCTCTTTTCTGTCATTCTCAGAGAGGAAACTGATCTGTAAATACAGGTTGATTTGGAGTTTAAAGAAAGTCTGAATCTCTTGCTCTGGACACTGATGACATCATCACCAGACCACCAAGTTCTAAGATAAAATGACAAAGATAAGTCTAAACTATTTATGGTCATGACAAAAATAAATGGTTATAATCCAGTTAGCATATCCATTAGTTTTTCTCTAATGGTCCAGATACTTATTAATTTCTGGATCACCCTGGTCTAGTGATGCACACTAAAAGCAGATTTTCTGAGAGAGGGCTGTTTTGACTCCACTTATATATCTAAATATATCTCATGCAAGTATGAATTATTATTATGTTACACCTCATTGTGGAGATATGCCCATGTATCTTCTATACGTTTATATAAATTCTTGTATGATATAGCACAACTCATTGGAAATTTACTCAGTATGTGAATCAGGTTCATTGTATACATTTTTTAAAAATGCAAACAACTTCTTACCTTGAGTAATGAAAATGTCTTCAACTGACTTTAAGTTTTTGTCGTGAGTAATATGAAGCATATTGAATAGGAAGCAAAAATTTAACATGAAAGCTTAGTAAACATGCTAACAGTAAAATTGTGCTGCATCTTATAATCATTTCATTAACAAAAATAATTGCAACATTTATCTATGCTAAATGCTTGTTAATGTATGTCAAGGGGGTCTTTACCTTCAACCTTTACATAGATTATCCCTTAGCTATGCTAAACTTTATGTGTGAGAGAACACACATCCTGCCTCCATATATTTCCAAATATATCAGAATAACCAGAGAAAGCAAAAGGAAATGAAATCCCTAATGCCTATATATAATGAAATCCAAACAACATGGACACACAAGTCTTCCCAAACACAAAATATAGCTTCTGACACATAGAAGAAAAGTACGAAGAAAGCTATAATCTGGGCCATCTCAGCAATGCCTTTAAAGAAACCCTGTGACAATCCAATAGAAATATCACATTAAATATAAGTCAAAGGAATAGAGATAAGTAGCTTGGAAACATCTTATTTAACAAGCAATCACATCTACCATGTTTAGGGATCTAAAAAACATGCTTGAAAGTAGAGTTATGTATACAGACTTATATATTCTATTTGGATAGATAGCAATATTTCTCATGAAAAATAATAAACTGATATTTCTAGCATTTCTTGAAACATAGGCACTTGCTGCATAGCATAAAAGTTGGACTTCTGAGACTTTAGCATGAATAACAAAATCAGATCTCAGATTTTCAACCCACTGATTGTCCTCTAGAGCCACCAACACTATAAACTTCACACATCTCTGTCTTATGCAGAGCGCTGCAGTACCTTCAGTGTTGAAATTCTTAAGAGGAATATTTTATTGCAAAAGCCAAGTGTCCAATTTTTATGACAACCTAAAGCCCTTATGCAATAACAACAGTGGACTGGGGGTTTCCCATTGCTTTTTGTCTCAGTCTGCAGTGGACCCTACCACTATCTCATGTCTCAAAAGGAAGAGGTCTGACTCATTCAAGATCCCAGCAGCAAACAGATGGCACAAACAGATGAACAGGTAGAGATTTAGCTAAAGGAAGCTATCCACAACAAAGTAAACTATGAGAGTCCTTCAATGGTTAGCCTGACTTCAGTCTGGAGCAAAGGAGGAGCATGCTCTATTCTTACACAGTGCAGTAGGAGAGAATAATGAGTGCAATGTAAGACAGGGCTGTGTACTGAGCCATCCTGATGGAATCAGTGATTTCCTGAAGGACACAATCAGAGCCATTTAACTTCCAAAGGAGAGAAATAAATAATAAATAGTAATGAATAAGTCAGTGCATATCCTCCCTTCATTTCTACTAATAATTTCTGAGGATTGTTGGGAAATTTTATACATGGGACTTTTGTATTTTTGCCCATCTTATGTGTAGTGAGAATTTTGGTGTCTTAAAAACACAGTTATGTTATGTGAATATGTTTTTTTTTAACCCTAGGTGAGGGATAAGAGGCTGCTTCACAGCAAGTGATTATGATTTGCCTCATGCACTAGCAGAGGTGTGTTTTGAGTACTCTGGAGAGAGTATAAATGTGAGAGCCCTGAGAGGGCCTGTAGCAGCTGCTGCCAGTCATAGTTGTTTGCTGGTTCCTGCTGATGCTTTTGCTCTGGCTAGATTGCTGAATATTCTGATGATGAAGATTGGGCTTTCCCATAGGAACTTGATGCCCCTTATCAGCAAGATGTAGTATAAAGAGTTCTATGCCCCCATTTCCCTCTAATCTTTCATTCCTACCTAGTGTTGGGGGATTGGAAGGGATAGGGTGGAATAAGGAAAGAGTGGTAGGTATAGAAATCTAAAGAATAGATAAACAAATACATATAAATAAGAACAGCGCTAAATGGACTCAGTAGATTGTACACACACACACACACAGAGAGAGAGAGAGAGAGAGAGAGAGAGACAGAGAGAGACAGAGAGAGACAGAGAGAGACAGAGAGAGACAGAGAGAGAGAGAGAGTCAGTTTTACCAGGATAGTTTTACAGAGATAGGTTGAAGGTGAAGACAAAACAAAACAGAGAAGGAGAAGGAGCCAGAAAATTGGAACCCAGAGCCAGAGTTAGTTTGAGGTCAAGTAGAGCAAGTCAGTCAGAGGCTGAAAGATGCCATCTTGGAAGGCTAGATTGTATAGAGGCTAGACGCTTCCATGACTAGGCACAGAGGTAGTTAGAACAGAGAAGGAAACCCTCTGGGTTCAGCCCAAGCCATGTAGTTGAACAGCTTGGGTATGTCTCTTACCTCATCCCTTTATCAGAGGAAATAAAAGATACACACACATATAACAACAATAACTAAAAAGTGGTCTTGGGTTTAAGAAGTGAGAGGGAATGGGAGAACTTGGAGCTTATGGGTAAGGAAGGGTTGGAATGATATAAATGCAGAACTTATGTATGAAATTCTAAAAAAAAATTTAAAATTTAAAGTTCCCATTCAAGTATGCAAATAGTTCAACTCAACATAATATTATATTTAATGATTAGTTCTTAGGTATTTATGAATTTTTCAAAAGGATGAGAAAAATGTCTAAACAAACACTTTCAACCATATCACGAACTTATATAAACTATTCCTTTAAAGTGCTCATGACATTGAGATGACATTTTCCCAAGTCCTAAAATATAACTTAAATATGAATGGCATTTTTTCCTATAGCAATTTGAATCTAAACTAATATGCAAGAACCACAACGTTACCTAGAACCATGAGTGACATGACATGTTCATGCCTTTTCTAAAGCTTTTATTTCAGTGTTTCTCAAACTTCCTAATGCTATAACCCTTTGATACAGTTCCTCGTGTTGTGATGACCCCCAGCCATAAAATTGTTTCATTGGAACTTCATAACTGTAAGTTTGCTAGTGTTATGAATCATAATATAAAATTGTGATATGCTGGATATCTGCTATGTGACCAACCAAAGGGGCTGCAACCCACAGGTTGATAATCACTAATTTATTCTGAGACATAACATTAGAGCTTTAGACTCTCTGTTTCAATACCTTTTCAATATTTAACAAAAAAGTACATAAATTATTATATCCATAAGTCAAGATAATATAATTATCTTAAAACATTAAGACCAGAAACAGATTAATATCCTATTTTTAAAATATATGAATTTGCAATGCATACTGCATGAATACAAAAACTAGTATTTCCTAGTTTAACTGAGAAAATAGAGCAGAAAGAATATTTCCCATAATTCCATCCCAAGGGGTTATGAACAAGCAAATTTCTCCAATTATCATTCAAACACCTGGATAGTGCATTGATGGTGTTTGTTCCAGACTTCCAGCTCTAAGCTGATGACAGTGCTGGCTAAGTTAATGACTCTAGGGAAAACTTCCTACTACTGGAGTACTGAAAATATTTCCTTAAGCCTTTACTTAGAGTACAGAGTGTCCACATATCTATTACCAAATGCTCGATTTGAGGGAGCTGTTCTATACATTTTCTTCTCTTTTATTTCTGTCTTCCTCTGTTATAACTGAAAACATTAGGGATAGGTTAACAAACACACTGACTTTCTCAGCTCTTCTGATGACAGTGCCCTGTTGTCACAGGCAGATGAAGGGGGAACAGAGGCAACAGGGTACAGCTGAACACATTAGATTAAAGTGAGAGAGTGTATGGACCCAGAGAGTGTTTCTGTCCTGCTGCCATTTAATCTCTGTTTAACTCAATTACTAGAGAAAAAATCTCAAAGTCCAAGAATGATAAAATTAACTCAAAGATCATCTGGGGCTCTGTGTTTCCTACCAGCAATAAGACAGAGCCGAAAAATTGTCCTTTTCTTCACTCTACACAAAATCTACCTCACTTTAAACTTTCTCATCAATTTATTTTATTACAATGTAGTGAATATAGCTTAAGGCCCAGAATACAAAGTTTTCATTGATATGTTCTTCAATTTGTTTGTTTTCTTGGAGGGTACCTTGGTCTACCTGACCTGCGGCACACAAGTGCCTGACCTTGGTGTGGTATTGATTGAACTGTGTGTCACAGGGTAGAGTGGACAGGTCTTATAGCACTCAATTTGAAATGGCTGTACACAGGGTCCCTGTCTAGTGGGATGGAGACTTTAGATAAGATGGCAAGGGTCAGTTCAGGGGATGAGGGATATGACAAGGGCACTTTGTCTTCCTGTTGCCATTTAAGCCTTTTATGTTCTCTGGGTAAAGAGGACATTTTTATCCTTTTTTAACACAACATTCATTTTGCCTAGTTTTCTCTAATGACAGAAGAATGGAAGTAAAATTTTACAAGCTTATGAGATACTGAATAATTATGTATAGTAATAATGATGAATTTCCATTATTTCCAAGTAACAATGTTCATTATTTCCATATAATTTTCAGATTCATTTTATGGTGAAATAAAATAACTTAAGCATGAAGAAAACCAAAACATATTCTAATCTGAGAAGCTCCTCTGTCACCATTGATACAGTGTGAATTACTCACATAAAAATGGTTGTATTCTTGGCTTCCTTTGTATTCAAGTACAAACTTTTACCAAAGTTTAGAAAGTAAACTGCTCAGTACACTTACACAGGTGACACCTAACTACAGTAAGCAAATGGTTCAGTGAAACCTGGACCTTTGGGTTTTCAGAGTGTTGCCTGCCTGGGATGCAAAGCATCTGTGAGATGAGTGCTCAGGTGCAGCACATAGACTCAGGCTGTGGAAGGCATTTCAACAACACCTGCACCTTGGTACGTCCCAGAGGAGACTTACCTCCACTGCGTGAAGATGCGTCACTCCTTAAATAAATCTCGTACTTATATGCAGGTATACCTCAACCCTTTTTTTCATATCAAAACTTTTAGTCTCAGAATCCCCTTACAATTTTGAAAATCTTTGATGATGCCATGAAACCTTTTGTTATATAAACTATATTTATTATGTACCACATAGGATCCTAAAACTCATATCTTTAAATATGCTCTTATTAATTTAGGATAGAAAAGCATCTTCTATAAAAACAAGTTCCAAACTTGTGAGAAATAATTGCTCTGGGGCTTGGGGCAGAGCTCTGTGGTAGAGGACCTGCCAAAACTGGAGAAAGCCCTGAGTTTAATTTATACTATTTCAAGAGAAGGAGGAGGTGTGTGCGTGCATGTGTGTGTGTGTGTATGTGTGTGTGTGTGCGTGCACATACATGTGCACACTTTGTAATGTTTTTTTTTTAAAAGTAGTAAGAAAAATGCCAAGATTTCCTGTTAAACAAATTCAACAGCTGGCTAAATATGAACATAATTTTGGTCTAGTGAGATTGCTCAGTGGGAAAAGGTGCTTTCTTAAGGCCTGAAATGGTGGAGGGAAAGAACAGACAAGTTCTCCTCTGATCTGAACATATATACTGTGGTGGACATGTATGCAAACGTGTTTGCATGAGCACACAAATGCACTATAATTTTTGTTTTTTTAAAAAAAAGTAACTTGGTTTCTGCTTTCAATCTGTTGAGATATTTTGCCTTGAGGTATATTTTTAAAGTCACCCAGGTACTATATTTGAAAAAGCAAGATTATGTAATTATCTTTTAATTTAATTGTGAATATCCCATATGAATACCCGTACGAAATGATATAAAACAAATTTACAAAGCATAGTCACATTACAAAAACAATGAGTAATCTTAGAAGCCTCTGGTTTCTGAAAAGTACCATAAATGAATATTCATGATTCTACAAGTGTGCCAACAAAACACGCTTACTGCCACGAAAGGCAAGAACACGGTTAGATACTCTCTGTTTATTTAGTCATATATTATACATGACAAACACACAGCATTTACTGTATCATCAGTATAAGGCCTGCCTAACCTCTGTAGTAACCTCTACTCTGTATTTCATAAGGGACATGTGAATTATGGGTCATTTTTTCTTGTGATGTATATATTTGCATGACATAGGGTTGTTGTTCTGATTTACATTTTACAGTTTTTATTTTGAAATTAAAATCCTCAAATTACTTTCAGTTCTCCTGTTTTTAAAATAAATTAGATCCTTTATTTATTTTTTTTAATTTTGAAAAATTTTAATTGATTCTTTTTGAGTTTCACATCAGGCACCTTAGTCTCATTCATCATTCCTTCATATCCACACTTTGCACTTGTAAAATAATTCTCATCAAAGATGTACCACCATCTACCTTGAGATTCTATATATTCCAAGCAATGACAAATTAGCCCAATACTTAAACCAGACATATAAATCATAGCAAGACATGCTTAATCTCTCAGATAGAAAATATATTGTTTATTTTCTTTTTTCTCAGAATTTATGTCAGCAATATTGTTGAATATGATAAAAATCATATAAACAACTCCTCTAACAAATCGACATTCATCAAGGAATATCTGAAAATAGGCAGTTTCTAAACAATTTTCCATTTCACCTTTACCTTCAGATCATTTATATAAGTCCCCTTACTTAGGAATGCCCGAACTCAATGGCCAGAGAATATGTTCTACTACATATCCAGCAAATATAGACATCTGCTTTTCTTGAAGTTTCTCACTCATATTTAGGAGACTCACTATTCTATAAAAGGTTAATTATATGAACATATCAAGCTAGTACTAACATTGTTGGCCAGTTATGGAAGGAGAAGAAAGACAATGAGCAGGAGAAGCACGAGTAGGAGAAGGAAGAAGTACAAGAACAAGAGGGGGAGGAGGAAGCAGAGGAGGAGGAAGAGGAGGAGAAGAAGAGCAGCAGCAACAATAACATCACTACTTCTAGTCTCAGAATTTTGATTGTTACACTTTGGTTATTTAAACCATGATCAACAACCAATATAGAATGAAGATACAAAATCTCAAACTCTCAAGTAAACCTTTTCCTGACATTGGATAAAACTACTCAGGGGAATTGTCAAGTGCAGAATCATATGACTCATCCATAAAATCAAAACTATTGAATCATTCTAGGAATCAAGCACTATACTGAGTGTTGGAGATGTATCAGGAAAAAAAATGCTCATGTACATATATACAATTGCATCTTAATATAAAAGAACAAATCTTAAATGAAGTAGATATGTTCCCTACCTCCCTAGATCCCAGATCTTAATTCTATTTTGGCATAAAGAAGTTTAACTGATATAGCTGTCAAGGTCACTCAAGCTTTTGAAGAATATCAGAGAACTAATGGGTTCATCAAGTAGGTCATGGACCCAATCCCTTCTCAAGTTTTCTTTTGTCCTTCCTAAGGTGAGTAGAAATAGTTTCCCAAGAAGCATCTCAATAAAGATGCTTATTATAGGGAAGAAACAGGCTCTGTGAAGCTCACAGTAGGAGATGCTTATTATAGGGAAGAAACAGGCTCTGTGAGGCTCACAGTAGGGAAACTCATGCTTACAATCTCTGGCCACATTGTTTCTGTACTTTAACATTTTAAACCAATAATACACAATTGTATGGGATAAATTGTACTAAAAAGTTTGGTATAGAAATTAATGAATTCATAAGCAGTGTACCCTCTTCCCATTCCAACTCCACAGAGTAAACACCATACAAGCCTTTGAGGGTTGGTGTTTTTGTTGTGTTTTGGAAGTTTTTTTGTCATTAATCTCCACAGCCCCCAGATTCTTTTCATCATATAGCGGTTCATTTGTGGGAGGCAGGGCTAAATGAGGACAAGAATAAATTCTGCAATAAAAGGTGAGACCCAAGCATTCTTTGACCACTTTGTATACCAACTTGCTTCTACATTTCTTTCCCCATTTATTGCCTTAAATAGTGATAAATTAGCCCCATAGATCAAATATTTTTCTTAACTCTGGGATTAATGACAAAAGTTTAAAGGCTTTTTGTTTCCCTATTAGTTTAGATCCTGTAGTTTTATTTTATTTCTGTCTTCGGTGTTAGATAGTTCATTGAGTGGGTGTTAATCATGACCTTTCCACTCACATCTAAAAAAAAAAAATTAATGGCTGCTTGACAAGGGCTGTATACATAGAAATATTGCTACATTTGTATCAGAAAAGCCTTAACACTGGTATCTGTACATATTTCTTACTAGGTTTGTCAGAAATATCAGGAAATAATTTCTCAACACTTGAGTTTTGTGAGTCCGGTGAAAAAGACCACAGTTGGGTAGAATGGGTAGCCATTCAGCTATGACTTTATGGAATACCTGTATCTGGTTCTTTTCTTATATATGCCCAGCTCAGTTCATCAACTACATAAAATACATTATTATCTACAGAAACGCACATGTAGTTTACATCTGGGTTAGGATAGGGGTAGTTTTAAATGGGAGAACAGACTGCTGCTATGAGAGGCTTTCAGTCAGTTCTCTTGCTTCTAGTTTTGCCTTCTATTTCATTACCTGAAACAGCTGGGACTACTAATCCATGAGCATCCTTAGGATATTCTACACAAATAAGGCAATTTTGTGTGGCTTTTCCATAATGGACTTAATATCTAGCTCTCTTGGGTGCACAATGTCTTCTTATTTCTAAAGTGTATATTGCTGCCTCAATCTCTGTCTCTTGACCCCCAAAACCCATTCAGCACACATTCATTCCAACATAGTTTCAAAAAGTAATTTAGTAGATTAAAAAAAAAAAACATAGCACTAGAGACATAAAGAGGTGTTCTGTCTTTTAAATGCTCAGGTCCATGTTTATTTCATTATTGTAAGGCAAAGATAATAAAGTACATTGATATGTATAAGGATAATAAAATAGTGTTCTACCTTTTCACGTTTCTTTGTCCTTGGCTCTAGCACTCTAGAAAGAGTGCTGTGGAGAATGGGACAAATATGGCTGAAATACAAAGGAAAAGTATGGCAAAAAAAAGGCTCTTCAGGAGAAAGTATACATAAGTCAAGTTTTCAATTGTAGAAAGGGAATTTTTTTTTTAATAAAAAAGGTTCCTTCCATAGGCTGCCTCACCACTCAGGTGATGCTGTCTTTTACTGTACAGCTTTTTATTTCCGTGAGTCCCATTTTGACTGCTGGTCTCAGAGTTTGCACTATTGGGCTATGTTCAGGAAGTCCATTTCTGTGCCAATGATTTCAAGAGTAGTCCTTATTTTCTCCATTGTCAGTTTCAGGGTTTCAGATCGTGTGTTGAGAACTTTGGTTCACATGGAGTTGAGTTTTAAGCAGGGTGAGGAATAAGCATGTAGTTTCACTCTTCTACCTGTAGCTTTCCCATTTAACTAGAACCATGTGTTGAAGATGTTATCTTTTCTCTAAGTGTGTGCTGTTGGCCTTTGTGTCAAAAGTCAGGTAGCTGTAGGAGTTTGGGCTTATGTACAGTGTTAACAGACCATTCTCTTGACCAGTGATTTTGTTTTTAGGCCAGTACCATGCTGCTTGTGTTATTATGATTCTGTGGTATAACTTGAAATCAGAGGTGACGATACCTCCAGCAGTAGCTTTTTTATTGTTCAGGATTACTTCGGATAGCCTGAATCTCTTGTGCTTCCTCATGTTAATGTTATTATTTTTTACATTCCTGTGAAAAATTTCACTGCAATTTTGATGGAGGGTATGATAATTTGTAGATTGGTCTTAGTAGGTTGCTCTTTCAATATTAATTCTGTCAATCCAGGAACATGGGAGGTCTTTTCTATCTTTCCCAGCTTCTATTTTTAATGCCATAAGTTTGATTGTATAAATCTTTCACATCCTTGCTTAGAATAATTTCATGATATCTTATAAACCATGTTTCAGTAGATGGCTGCATAGCCAAGAGTATATACATGGATAACACAAGGTGGACATTATAGAGAGATGGAGACAGGCAGGGGGAGAAAGGTGTTTAGGGTGCAGCTGTGGGGATCTGGGAGGAGTGAGGGGAGGAGTCTTTTCATGACCCAACTATATTGAACAAGATTCTCAAAGAACTAATAAAAATCTAAACAAATAAAAACATTACTTTCCTAACATCAAAGACCAAATGTAAAAGACTAGGACATATGATTATCTTGCAAACTATGTGGGTTTTAAATTCCTACACTAGTGTAATTCTCCTGGAAAAAGAAAAGGACTCTGGTTAAACCCACAGTTTCTCAATAGTATGGGAAATGGAGCTGGTAAAAGAATTTCTCATGATAAACTCAGCAACAAGGATCCAGGCTGCAAATACTCTGTCCCCATAGAAACCTTTGGTGTGTTCTCCTCATGAGTTGTATCCAGCAAGTAGAGTGCAAATTTAAGTGGTAGAGTTAGACTAACCAGAGAGTGATGGGAAGATGGGAAGAGCCAGAGGACTAGGAAGTCAGCTGTGAGATTGTGTCCTCTAAATATGTTAGGGAAGCGACCCCCACAAAATCTCATCAGCATGGCTGCTTAAACAAACCTGAGCAATGATAACACTAGTTGGCATACTCATGCAGATGGAGATGTTCTGACAACTGCCCCAGGCCCAGCCCCAGCCCCAGCTATATTTATATATTTATTCCTATATTTTGGTATTAGTGTAACAATAATAATTAAAGAGAAAAGAAGCTATAAGTGAGAGGGGAAATATGTGAGGGGCTAGAGGGAGGAAGGATAAAAAGGGGAAAATGATGTAATGTTTTAATTAAAATTGTCCTTCTAAGAATTCCTCCTGGAAACTGTAAAACTTTTTCCATTTACTTTTGTATTTTAATGTTTTCCTTGCAATACTACTAAATTTCAAAGTATTAAGGATGTAACCTCTAAGTCCATACATGTGGAAAAGCACACATATAGGTAAGACAATAAGGCAGAAAATGTGCTCGCTGGGAGAGTCAAAGAACCAGCAGGAGAAGGAACCAGGGCAAAGGAAGAGACCATGGCATGGAAGAGCAAAACACAGTAATACATATGCATGAAAATCTCATAATGAAATCTATTATGTTGTATACTTATTGAAAAAATTGAAATAATAGTCTCTCCTGAAATTACAGGTTTTAATAATTCTATGTCTACTACAGAAGGATGAGTAAACAGAGACATGGAAAAAAGTCAGAGCTACTTTTTAAAATCAAGATATAAAGCCTACAAAACAGAGCTGAAGGATGTATTTGTTAGACTATGTATTATAATCAAGATAATTAGACAATTGTTTTTACATTGTTGAATGATGGGCAAGAGCTAGTGCATTCCAAAGCAAGGTCAACAAAATGTCTACAGGATGAGGCAGGACTTAACCACTGCCAATCTGTAGTGCTATGCTTACTGGCACCAGAAAGGATGGAGCTGGAAATGATCAGATAACTCATCTCTCAATGACCCCTACTAATCCTATTCAAGAACTTGGGATTTGGTGCATTTGGGGGTTCCAGTTTTCAGAGAGGGAGAGATCCCACAAGGAATCATGCTTAATGGAACAAAATAGAAACAGGATTTAGCTATACTTTCTTGGATGAGTTCCACAAGTCGAGCAGCCTGGAAGCAAGTCTCCACACTGGACTGACTCTGATGAGCAAGAAATCAGGTTGTTGTCACACTGTGGGGAACTGTGTGGGAAACCCAGGTACAGACTTGACTACTGTCTGAGTCATCTCCTTTGTACAATAGAAGTAACCAGTAGAAATGGCAACAGACTAAGAGCATGGGAAGACAGAACCTCCTGGGATGTAAGACTGGATGGACAAATATATTAAAGGAGGAGGAGGAGGAGAAGGCAGAGAAAGAGGAGGAAGAGGAAGAGGAATGGAAGAAGGGAAAATAAGGAAGAAGGAGAAGGAAGAAGATTAAGAAGAAGAAGAGAAGGAAGAGGAGGAGGAGAGGAAGCAGAAGAATCAGGAATAGGAGGAGGAAGGAGGGAAGGAGAAGGAGGAGGAGAATGCATTAAGTAACAGAAGCTACAGTAGAAGACTGGCTCTGGTGGGATAGAAAGCCTGTCCTGATAAGAATGTCCTGTTACCAGGTACAGATTCGGCTGCTTCAACAGCTATGCTGCAGGTCACTGACCTGATTCCCTGACTCTCTCTTTTTGTAATTTTAATTTTAATTTTTAAATTAAATTTTTAAATTTAATTTAAATTAAATTTAATTTTTAATTTTTGTAATTTTAATAATTTTAATTGTTATAAGCAGGGCATGTACAGCAGATTTTTAGGTTTTAGATGGGAATATGACTACTCAGGTACCAGCACTAAGGAGGTAACAGAATTTACATGGCTGGCTTCCAACCCCCAAAAGCAAAGAGATGACACAGAGAAGAAAGATACAAGACATCAGCTCTGCTGGAACCCTTCCAGTGTGCCCGATTGCCTCTCTACCCTTTTCTATCTTCTGTTTTGGAAACTTCCTGTGTATAGACCACATCGTGGGCCTTCAGTTTGGATAGTAGTTTGTATTTTGTATTTCAGTTGGGTCTGACTCAGAGCACCATAGGGTAAGTTAGAAGAAAACAAGAATAATTTATAGTGTTCATTTCCTTGTTCCTTGTTATGTCCCCAAATCAAAGAACATTTTATCTTTTTACCTCTGTCTCCCACAGTGGCATCCTCATTACTTACGAGCTAAGTATATTGGTGCATACATTGTTGTTAAATCAGTATACCGCACCAACATCTTTACAAATCATCCTTGGTTTACTTTCATTTGAATGCATTATGTTTTCAGTAAAGACCCTGAGGAATATAGGTTCCATACTACAATAAAAGCTACTTTGCATTTAACTAAAAGAAACAGTGTTGGGACTGCAAGACAGCGGACCAAATAAAGGCAGATGCCACCAAGCCTGAGTACCTGAATAGAGACCTGAATGCACCTGGCGGAAGGAGATGAAGGGCATCTTCAAGTTGTTCTCTGACAGCTACACGTGCGCTGACATGCACACACACACACACACACACACACACACACATACACACACACACACA
>NW_022196895.1:41188372-41229474 GCF_008632895.1 Mastomys coucha | reverse complement strand
GCACACACACACACACACATGCACACACACACACACACACACACACACACACGCACTCACGCACGCACACACACACACAGGTACACCACCACAACCACCACCACCATATACAGAGACTTAATAAATGTATTTGAAAACACAGTTTTGCTCTACATAGAAAATAAAATAAAGTATTAATTGGAATTTAGAGAAATATAAAATGAATTAATTAGATATGTAAAATCTCATTTAACATTCTTCTTTAATGGACCTATAATAATAATGCTTATTTTATCTACTTCTATTATTTTTAAGTATCAATAAATACCATAGGTACAGAGTACAGATTAATTCAGTGTCAATGATGGTAATAAGGAAATAGGTAGATACTCAACATGATATCACTTTAGGATGAGGTTCAAAGAGAGCGCAAACTATGGCAATCACTGTAATGGATTGAATTCTGTAATAGGTGTTGAGGTTCTAACCCCAGAACTTTAGAAAGTGGCTTTATTTGGATAAGACACAGGGAAAAATCAATGGACATGGATCTTCACTGGACACAACTGGTACACTATAAAAATGAGACACTCAAGCTAGGTTAGGTGGTACAAACCTATTTCCTACCTGCTAGGGATACTCAGGCAGGAAGATCATAGGTTCAATGTCTGCCTGGTATACAGGGTGAGTGAACTCAATGATATTCTAGCCTACTTAGTGAGAGACCTTGTCTCAAAGTCACCATCACCATTATAATAACAGTAATATTAGTAATTTATAATAATTAGTAGTAGTAGTAGTATTAATGAGGACTGGTGATATGGCCCAGTTTTAGAGCACTTACCTAGCGTGTGTGAAGCCCTAGGTTAAATACCTAATACCAAAAAAAGAGAAAATAAAATAAAATACTGAAGCATATATACCGGATACTCACAGGAGTAACACTGTGAAATGATACAAGAAGAAATCCACATTCAGATGGAGTATGAAAGGCTACTAAAAACCCACCTGGATCTAAGGAGAACTTCTCATCTACTTCTCCACAAAATCTGTGTGTTGAAGTAAGAAACTCCTAATATGATGATATCTGGAGATAAGGTTCTAAAAAGTACTAATTAAATGAAAATAGGATGTTAAGACAGTCCTTAATTCAACATACATGCTCTTCTTGAGAGGAAAATTTGTCCAATACATTCAGAGGGAAGACAATATAAGGTCAGAGACAAAATGGCTACCTACAAAGTTAGGAAGCAGCCTTAGATGAAACCTTTGTCTTGGACTTCTAGTCTCCATGGTTTTCTAACGTAAGTTTTTGCTTTGTGTGGCACATTGTTTTGGAGACTCTAGAAAGGTGATCTGCAGTCTTCAGAGAGAGCATGAATCTGCTTGCACCTTGACTTGGACTTGTCGTCTCTAGACTCAGGAGAGAGTAAATGTCTATTGTTTTGCCACTTAGTTTTTACTATTCTGTTACAGAAGTCCAAGGCCTGGGACCTTTTTGGTTATCTGTAATATGAGTCTTAAAGCAAGAGTCCTGAACTATAATTTATTAAGTCACAAAACTGTATCTCATTTATTCAGCCCATATATCAAATGGGTAGTTTAAATCTGTTTAGTCACTCCCAAGTTGCTATTTCTAGTCTAACTCATTGGTGGACATGTTCACAAATTTCAGCATGTATTTTGCAGCAACTTTTTCTATAGCTACTTTACTTGCCAATCTTGTTCTCCTCATAGTGACCATTAGAATAGATTTTAAGTACACCACTTAAAAGAACTCAAAAAGGTTAACAAGCGAAAGGGCCGAAGTGAGGACACCTCAATCTCACTTGAGAGGGAGAAGAAAGCAATCACAGGAGGCGGCAGGAAGGGAAGGATCTGGGTAGGAAAGGAGACAGGGAGGGGAAGAGGGGATCATGATCAGGTATTGGGTGAAGGGAAAAGGACTGAAGCCTTGAAGGCCAGCAAAAAGAATGGAAACAAGCAACCTTGGGAGGTAGAAGGTGGGGGGGGGACCTCCTTCTGTGCCAGAATGTACAGAACGTACATTCCAGAATGTACCAAAGACCTGGGATGTGAGAGACTCTCAGGACTCAAAGGCAGGGACCTCAGATGAAATGCCCTTCAGTGGGGAGAGGGAACTTGTAGAGCCCACCTCCAGCAGAAAGACAGGACATCAAGTGAGGGATGAGATTGCCATCCCACAGTCCAAAACTCTGACCCATAATTGTTCCTGTCTGAAAGAACTGCAGGGATGGAAATGAAGAAGAGCCTGAGGAAAAGAAGATCCAGTGACAGGCTCAAAGTGGGATCCAACTTAAGGAAAGGCCTCAAGGCCTGACACTATTACTGAGGCTATGGAGCACTCACAAAAAGGGGCCTAGCATGACTGCCCTCTGAAAGACCCAACAAGCAGCTGAAAGAGTCAGATGCAGATATTTACACCCAACCCATGGACAGAACCCTGCTGACCCTTGTAGTTGAATTAGGGAAAAGTTGGAAGATGCTAAGGAGGAAGATGACCTTATAGGAGAACCTGGATCCCCGAGATCTCTCAGACACTGGACCACCAACCAGGCAGCATATACCAGTTGATATGCGACCCCCAACACATATACAGCAGAGGACTACCAGGTCTGGGTTCAGTCAGAGAAAATGCACCTAACCCTCAAGAGACTAGAGGCCCCAGGGAGTGGGGAAGTCTGGTGGGATGGGAGGTGGTAGGTGGAGGGATAGGAACATCCTTATGGAGAGTGGGGTGTGAGGAGATATGGGATGTGGAACAGTCAGAGGGTGGACAAGGAGGGGGATAAAATCTGGAGTGTAAAAAATAGATTAAGCAAAATTTAAAAAAAAAATACTGATACAAACCAGAACCTTCTACTTTAGCATCAGCTGAGATACCAAGACTCTTTTGTTCTCTGAGGAAAAAGAATAGCTTCCTTCAGCAAGACTTTTCAAGAAATGTCTCTAACCTGGCTTTTGTTTGTCAGCTTCTATGGTGAAATTACAGAAAGTTAACTTTTTCTACCAAATTCCTAAGTGTAACATATTCTAGTATCATAATATTACTACAGCATATACAAATCACAGAAAAATTCTAGGAACACTATTCTCATTCATTTGATGTCTTACTTCTTCATTTAAACGGTATTTTTCCTGAAATCACAGTGTGTCCTGAAGATACAAGCATGCTCAAAACAGAAAACCATCGCCCCCCTCCCAAGCTGGTGAAGGGGGAAAGAAAACTAGACAGACGAATATTTTAAATAATAAAGTGGTCAAGTCCCAAAAGACTAAATTAGGGAAGAAAAATATAAATGTCTATGCTGCCAATTTTATATAAAGTAGTTAAGGAAGAAAGGCCAAACTGAGGTGCAGAGTTTGGTAAAGCAAAGAGAAGAAAGAGCCAGGAGAGGCAGACAGTTCCTCAGAGATCATGGGAAGAGCCAGGGAGGAGCTGGCAGGCCTGGTGGAGGTAGCAAGGAACAGAGCTGTCAGATTAATACAAGTAACAGTTTCTGCAGCAATTATCTTCTTCTCCAAACCCATGCAGCCACAGTAAATCCCAGAGGACAGATCATGATTTTTGAGACCTTAATATACATATAACAACCATTTTCAAAAGTGCACACATTGCCTACAGCAGATTCCAGCTCTGTAAAGGCCCAGGTCCTTTATCCTGTTCCCTGATGGAGGGAGGTAATCTGTACTTAGGAGTTACTGCTGACATGGGGGAGGACCTTGCTCCAGGAACAATCAGGGGTCCTTTTTCTTGTAATTCCAATGTTCAGAAACTGTTTTTGAAATCCCCTTGGATATTTTGATCACTCATCATATTAGATACAAAAGTGTCTATTTCTTCAGGCATCCTGACTGAACAAAGTGGTAGGATTAGATAAGAGTCATATCCATTAAAGGGGTCTCACAAGCCAGAATAAGCGTGAGGCATTTGTGATGAACCAGTTATTGACAGCTGGACTTTTCTGTGCAAGAAACTGGAGAAGGGAAGCAGCGGCAAGAACCAGGAAGCCCCATATGGATAATTCTGATTAGTGAACCACAACAACAACAACAACAAAACATGTCAAGAGGAGTTGGTGCACAGAGAGTCCCCAGTGGTACACAGCTTCTTTGAGAAAGAAGGTGGGAACAAAGACTAGGAGAAATATTGCCAAGTGGTATATATCTCAATGATCTGAGTCATAAGCTAAGAATTGGCTGAAGACATGATAGACTTTTTAGTTTGGTTGGTCAAAAGGCATTAATGGGGTCTAGTGAGATGGGTCAGTGCTTAATGGTTAAGGCGCTTGCTATACAAGCATGAGGAGTGAAATTCAGATTCTCAGCACCCACATGCATGCCAGGTGTAGTTCTAGTCTTGGAAGGCAGAGTGAGGATACCTAGAGCAAGTTGGTTATCAAGACTTACTGTGTCAGTGATCTCTGGGTTTGATTGAGAGCTCCTGTCTCAATGAATAGGGTAAAAGAGCCATTGCGGATGATTCCCAACATCCACCTCAGGCCTTAATATACTTATAGTTAATAAAGTATACTTACTCATACACACACGCACTCATTCACATGCAGATGCACCCACAGGTGGATGCCGACGTCCACATACACACATGCATGTTGTGACAAGGGAGGAAAGTAATAAGACATGACCCTCATCCAGTGTCTTAACTCAGAGAAAGAGATTATACTGAAGATGTGCTGCTTGCTTTGAGTAAGTGCAAACTTCCAATAAGTTATATCCTGTCAATATATATATATATATATACCCTGTCAAGTTGTTTCTGCTCTTCTTATAACTTGCCACTTCCATTTTCCTCTGACACAAATAATCTGGTTCTAGAGAGGACTGATCTGTCTTCCCCTCAAAGGCTTTACTTCTTGCAGAAAATGTGGTAATCTCTCACCGTGTCTGCAATCTCTCACCACAAATACTTTTATCTATTGGCTTTCCATTTTCTACTTTAAAACTACTCTCCTCCAATGCTCTTAGCTGAGCGTTTGCTGAGAAAACCTTTTCATCTCTGGGGGACATTCTCCTGGTGTATCTCGAGGCTAGCAGGCTTCATTTCCACAGTCTCCTCCTCTATTTATAGCTCCTTCCCCATCTCACTTTCTTGGAGGGTTTTGTTTTTTTGTTTTTTATTTTTTGTCTACTAACAAATAGGAAACTTCATATTCCTGTTTCTATTTTTGCATCGTGGCATATATGTGTGTATGTGGTGTGTATGTGTGTGTGTGTGTGTGTGTGTGTGTGTAAAAGCATAGGATGACATCAGCTATCTTCCTCTCCTATTCTTTATCTTATTTATTTCAAAGCAAAATCTCTCACATGAAACCAGAGCTCGCCAATTTAGCTGGGTTAGTTTACCATATTGTTCTCCAGATTCCCTGTATCTGTCTCCTGCTCTTTCTGGAACTACAGGCAGCCACCAGGACACCAAGCCTTTTAGGTCAAACGCCAGTGCTCACGCTTACGTGGCAAGTGTTTTATCAAGAGAGAGATATCTCCAGCACTTTCTCTGCTTTTTGTTGCTGTTGCTATTGTTGTTATTGTTGTTGTTGATAACTTCCAGGTTTAGGCTTAAGCAGTGAGAGCATCCTACTTCCTGAGTATCACAAACATGTGTTCTTCTCAATAGAAACTATCACTAGGAATGAGAGGCTTATGGCAATAATTTTGCAGGATCTTCACTGAGAGAAGCAACTTTATCTTTAAAATGTACACAAAACCTGTGGGCTCGTGTAAGGTATAATAATTTTTAAGAATGGACAGGCTAATGAGGAGACAAGGAATAGATTATAGTTTATTTTCCAATCAGTGTGTAAAGATTCTTTCTCCCGCCAGGTTTAGGAGACATCAATTCATGCTCATTATTGTCATATGCATCATGCCTGGGTATTTCATATTGCCTCCTTGAGCAAAAGGCAACAGTGCCATTATTACTCACAGTGCCATAAGCCTGTTAGAACCTACTCATATTTATAGATATTTTTTTGCCTCCTCAGTTCTCCACATCCACTTGCTAAATGTTGGTTACATCATTGTTTCTGGATCCAATCAAATGACTCTCTTCCAATGACTTACAATTCAAGTACATGCTTCATGCACACAAATGGAAAATTTACCCCTACGATACACAAAAATGAAATGGAAATGTGTTTTCCACTCATGTCAAAATGCACTATTAAGAATTGTATGATATCTTCCAACTCCAAATTTCCTTTGAACTCTTTAAAACATAATCCTAGCATTCCAATAATGTTATTTTCAGGGTTGACATACACCCAAGCCTTCCACATTCCACTGACATTGAGGAGAACAAAAGGAATATTCCTGCAATGGTGAGACATGTTCCACTGTCTACTAGCATGCTTTAAGAGCAATATTGGAAAGCATAGTAGCATCCCATCAACCGAAGGTAAGAAAGATGTCAGCTGGAATGGCCCACTAGAATTTCAGCACAATGGTCTGGAAAGATTTAAAGGTATGTTAGCACAGACACTCACAGGAGTGGTGCAGCATTTGGAAATAAGCTGGTAGAGAAAACGTAGCCACTGACTGGTGAGAACATCAGGCATTCATGGAGACTAAAGCCTCCACCAGGCTTCAAAACCCCAGCTTTTGAAGACTAGAGGTGATTCTGAAGTCACAGACTAAAATGCAAGAACAAGTTCACAGGACCATGCCTATGGCTCATCATTAAGAGTCAGTAATAAGAGTAGCAGAGGTGAGGAGGACACGACATCTGTCCCAACACCGGGAGTAACTGGGACCAGCAGGCCCCAGGCAAGTGAGAACTCTGACAGCCCAGTGACACTGGATCCTTCCAGTCTGTCTGGGCTGGTGCTCTGAGCAGACCTTGGGCGCAAATTTTGTAGCCAATCTCACAACACCCAAAAGAAACTCTACTCCTTGGTGCTCTAATGGGCCCAGAATCACAGGATCCCAGAATCACAAAGACAGCTTGACACTGAAGAGTTCTGACACAACCTGGATCACAGGTAGGACAGGCACCAGGCAGATTTAGCCAGGGCAGGTGGCACTAGAGATAACCAGATGGCGGGAGGCAAGCATAAGAACATAAGCAACACAAACCAAGGTTATTTGACATCATCAGAACCCAATTCTCCCACCATACCAAGTCCTGGACACACCATTACACCGGAAAAGCAAGATTCAGATCTAAAATCACTTCTCATGATGATGATACAGGACTTTAGGAAGGACATAAATAATTCCCTCAAAGAAATACAGGAGAACACATGCAAACAGCTAGATGCCCTTCAAGAGGAAACATGAAAATCCCTTAAAGAACCACAGGAAAACACGATCAAACAGGTAACCGAAATGAACAAAAACATCCAGAATCTAAAAAATGGAAAGAGAAACAATAAAGAAATCAGAAAGAGAGACAACCCTGGTGATACAAAACCTAGGAAAGAAATCAGAAGACATAGATGGAAGCATCACCAACAGAATACAGGGATAGAAGAGAGAATCTCAGGAGCAGAAGACACCATAGAAAACATTGACACAACAGTCAAAGAAAATGCAAAAAGATTCTAACCCAAAACATCCAGGAAATCCAGGACACAACGAGAAGACCAAACCTAAGGATAACAGGTATAGAAGAGAGTGAAGACTCCCAACTTAAAGGGCCAATAATATCCTCAACAAAATTATAAAAGAAAACTTCCCTAACCTAAAGAAAGAGATGCTCATGAACTTACAAGAAACCTATAGAACTCTAAATAGACTGGACCAGAAAAGAAATTCCTCCCGTCACATAATAGTCAAAACAACAAATGCACAAAACAAAGAAAGAATATTAAAAGCAGTAAGGTCAAGTAACATATAAAGGCAGGCCTATCAGAATTACACCAGACTTCTCACTAGAGACTATGAAAGCTAGAAGATCTTGGGCAGATGTCATATAGATCCTAAGAGAACACAAATGCCAGCCCAGGCTACTATACCCAGCAAAAATCTCAATTACCATAGATGAGAAAACAGATATTCCACGACAAAAAAAATTTACACAATGTCTTTCCACAAATCCAGCCCTACAAAAGATGATAGATGGAAAACACCAACATAAGGAGTAAAACTACACTCTAGAAGAAGCAAGAAAGCAATCTTTCAACAAACCTACCCAAACCTAATTACAACTCTAACAACAAAAATAACAGGAAGTAACAATTACTTTTTCTTAATGTCTAAATATAAAAATTAATATTACCCACATATCCTAATTGATTGAAATAAAAAATATGAAGTATTAGAAATTTATTGGTTGTCATCCAATGGTGTCTCTAATTTGGTAATTGGAGAAATAGATCCAACATTGTACAATCCATATACACTTTCAGCTTGTTTGTATGTGACAGTGTCTTGCTGAGTACCACATAATGGTCTTGAAATCAGGCTTCATCTATCTCAGCCTCTCTATTAGTAGGATTGTTTATTGGATGTTTTTACACTATACTATGGTTTTCAGAACAGCTTACATATTTCTAAAGTATTCATACAGCCAAAAGAAATGTAAACAATTAACTTGGGAGGTGGCTTGTAAGAGAACAATAAAGAGTAAGAATGAATGCTTTGCTTGATGTTTGTAAGGATTGTATCAAGTTTGAAGAGGAGGACTTTATAAGACTCTTTCTCTGAGATGAATGCTTTTCAAAATCACCACAGCCAATGAACCAGATTCTTACCCTCACCTAATGTCTATGCCACCCTCCAAGCAGAACCACTGTTCATTGAAACAGTTGGTGAATGACTTTATGGATAGACCATCTTAATACACACACCAGTTCTTAAATGAATGTATCCTGTTCTCTGTGGGCTGAGAATGAAGACAATCACTCCAGTCAAATAGCTTTGACCATAGCAGGAAATCTGTATGCAAAAATCGTGCCTACAATTCATTCCTTGGCACAGCAGAACTGTCAACTCTAAGCTTAGCTACAATGGAGGTAAAATCCTTTGGTGGTGTGAGGGTCATTGAAGTACAGCCATATTACAATGAACTCCAATGTCAAAAAATTGTACTTATTTTGGCCTTGTACCACAGTAAGAGCCAGGATTTTAAGCTCTGCTAAAAACAAAACAAAGAAACAAAAGACATTATCTATTTATGTTCATTTAAAAAATACTAGTAGTGATGTATTATTTTGAAATATACAGTTAATATGTTTGGAGTTATTTAAAATTTATATTGAGAAAAACGTATGTATTTTCAGTATTGCCGTAAACAAGCATCTACATAAGACTGCTCAATTGATTGTTGTTTTATATCAAACAATTTTTATAATATTCATTTTTATTATTACAATATTTTATAAATTTTAAAGAATATGACAAAATAAAAAAATGAAAGGTATTGAAGGGGGGATCCAAAAGAGAAACAAGAATGTGATTTAATTCTATTTAGTTAAAATGTGTTTTTAAATGTTAACAAATTCAGATAAATTGGAATCATGTATCTTTTCTCATAATAATGCAATAAAACTTAAATCAATTAAAAAAAGAGTCAGTAATAGAACTGTCCAGCATAATCATGTGAAAACCATTGTGGTGCCCTGATCGTTCATACAATCAACAAAAAAAGTGTTGCCCGTGCTAGATCCTGTGATCAGCTTTCTAGAAGCTCTTTCTGCTCTTTCTGGAAGGACGACCCAGTGGCTTGAGATATAGTACTCTTAGATGTTCTCACCAGTAAAAACACCACCATTCCTTAGAATATCTTTTCAGCCTATCACATAGGATGGAGAGTACCAGATACTCAGGATGGAAGAGAGTGGGCTTGACACACACACACACACACACACACACACACACCCTAGTTGATCCTCAAGACATCACAGCAAGGTGGCTTTATCAACCATTAAGGATTCTAGCCATCGCATGTAGATTTAGAAATGTTTAAGAAAGACACAAGCTCCAGTTCAGGGTCTGGGTCAGGAGTCATGGGTCTAACTTCCTTGGGTCTAAGGGCAATTCTGCCACCAGACAATGACAGCTTATACTGTTAACTATGTCATACCAAGACCATGCAGCACACACATGCATATAAAATATATTCTCCATTTAAATAATGTAATTAAATGTCAGCATTTCTTGACATGCCAGAAATGATAAGGTATTCCATTATCTGTACAAATATGAAAAATAATTATTCTACTTCCTAATTACAAATGATAGTGAAGTAGAGAAAAGTATTAAGGATCTGTTTTCTCTCTCTCTCTCTCTCTCTCTCTCTCTCTCTCTCTCTCTCTCTCTCTCTCTCTCTCTCTCTCATCACCAACTGATCTGGTCTCTCACTCACTCATACATGCATTCTTCCATCACCAACTACCACTTATCAAGGTCTTAACAGCTAATGTGATCTCCTTCTCTGCAGGAACTTTGATGGCCTTGATCTTCACATGAC
This sequence comes from Mastomys coucha, assembly GCF_008632895.1. Lineage (NCBI taxonomy): Eukaryota > Metazoa > Chordata > Mammalia > Rodentia > Muridae > Mastomys > Mastomys coucha. The sequence goes on along the minus strand of NW_022196895.1, from coordinate 41,219,045 downwards.
AGCACAAGCCACTACTTAGCACTGGTTCTCAATCAAAACTTTCTCTTTTTTTCCTTTTTTTTTTATTAGATATTTTCTTTATTTACATTTCAAATGATGTCTCCTTTCCCAGTTTCCCTTCCTGCTCATCAACCCACCCTCTCCAGCTTCCTGGCCCTGGCATTCCCCTACACTGGGGCATAGAGCCTTCAAAGGACCAAGGGTCTCTCCTCCCATTGATAACTAACTAGGCCATCCTCTGCCACATATGCAGCTGGAGCCATGAGTCCCACCATGTGTACTCTTTGGTTGGTGGTTTAGTCCCTGGGAGCTCTGAGGGTACTAGTTAGTTCATGTTATTGTTCGTCGTAAGGAGCTGCAAACCCTTCAGCTCCTTGGGTCCTTTCTCTAAAGCCTTAATGAGAACCCTGTACTCAGTTCAATGGATGGCTGTGAGCCTCTACTTCTGTATTAGTCAGGCACTGGCAGAGCCTCTCAGGAGACAGCTATATCAGGCTCCTGTCAGCCAGTACTTGCGGGTATTCACAATAGTGTCTGGGTTTGGTGATTGAATATGGAGCAGTCTCTGGATTGTCCTTCCTTCAGTCTCTGCTCCATAGTTTGTCTCTGCAACTCCTTCCATGGGTATTTTGCTCCCCCTTCTAAGAAGGATCAAAGTATCCACACTTTGGTCTTCTTTCTTCTTGAGTTTCTTGTGGTTTGTGGATTATATCTTGGGTATTCCGAGCTTCTGGGCTAATATCCACTTATCAGTGAGTGTATACCATGTGTGTTCTTTTGTGATTGGGTTACCTCACTCAGGATGATATTCTCCAGATCCATCTATTTCCTTAAGAAATTCATAAATTCATTGATTTTAATAGTTGAGTAGTACTCCATTGTGTAAATGTACCACATTTTCTGTATCTATTCCTCTGTTGAGGGACATCTGGGTTGTTTCCAGTTTCTGGCCATTATAAATAAGGCTTAACCAAAACTTTCTTAACAAATGAGGCAAAGTTCATAGCATGCCTGCCTCTGAAAGTTCTCTCAGCTCATTTCCAAACTCCATGGGACGATGATGCCACAGGGATATTGCTTTGTGAACATAACCAACAGAAACCTGAAATTAGCCTCCCAGCCCTGACCCCACTGATGTTGAAAACACACAGGCAGCTGTAATCACTCCGCTGCAATCCTATTAATCACAGCGGTCCTGGAATAAAGCTGGAGATAACCAAGACTGCTGCGGCAGCACTGAATTACCTTCCTCCACTGCTGTCAAGAGGAGGAAATGATTCATCATATTAAAACCTGGAGCTCATTTTCCAGATGAAAAATGAACTGAAGTTTGATTTAATGAAACCTCAGAAAACAGGTACATTTACATAATGTTTAGTTAGGTATTTGTGTTTTTTAAAAAAAATCAAGTGCTTTCTGGCTAAGTGATAAGGATTTCAACATTTCCCAAAACAAACTTCATTTTTAAAATGCTACAGTTGACCTTTGCTATTGTAGACTTTTTTTTTTGCATGTTCTTTGCTGCGTAAGTAAGCAATTTGGGGTTCATACTTCCTTTTGCTCTTGGTGATGATCTGGCTCCCAATGTTGGACAAATGATGGCAAGCATCTCAAAGATCCTCAAAATTGGTACCAGATACCAAGAGGTTGTAAGTCCACTTTAGTCTTCCTCAGTCAGTACAGACAACAGTTAGAGAAGGGTTCTCAACCTGTGCGTTGCAACCCCTTTGGGGGTGAAATGACTTTGAAAAGGGTTCACATATTAGACATATTGAATATCATGTATTTACATTGTGATTATTATTGGTAGCCAAATTACAGTTATGAAATAGCAACAAAGTAATTTTATTGCTGGTGGTGACCATATATGAGGATCTGAATTAATGGATCATAGCATTAGGAAGTTTGAGAACCACTAACTTAGGACATTCATGATAATGTGATTATACTAGGGATGAGGGCTTTTGGACTTAGTCTACTTCCAAAAGCCAGATGAAGATAGGGGACCTAATGAAGGCTTCTTAGAACACAGGAATTTGAATGGAGTCTTTAGAAACAGGGAGGGTAAACCCATACAGAGAGGAAGACTATGCCAGGGGGAAGAGTAAGAATGTTCACAGAATACAGGCAAGAATTTCACAGGACAGGAACAGGGCTCGAGACACGAGCAGCCACATTGTATTAGGTGGCTTGAAAAATACTAGCTATTAAAAATAGTGTTATCCAGACTTAGTAAGGGTAAATCAGAAAACTGCTCTGTCTGAATTCATGCTCCTCCCTAAAATAGAAAAGAAATTACAAGGAAAATATTTTATCAAAAGAAGAACGTTTTCAAACAGAGAAGTCAAAAAATCCCTTAATTTATCAAAGTATTATATTGTTAAAACTAAATGATACATTAGTTTCATGATGATTTGATTATGTGACAATGTTATCATTGTATGGTGTGCTATATGTAATGGAGCATAAAACCACGAGAGCCATTGTCTTCAAATCAAAAAATTAAGGAACAGGACTGGTTACTACAACAAATCAATGAATCGCATTCACTAAGTCTAAAAAATAACTCTGACCAACCTTAGGACCAGGCATTGTGGCTTTCCGTACTACATACTGAACATCTGACACATTATGTTTAGGCATCCGTGCCTTCACGGGCTCTGCTAGCTTGTCATGACGACACCATAAATCAGTGTTGCTACCTTCATCTTCTTTATGAAGAAACAGAGTCACTGGGCTCAGATCTGGAACTATCAGACACTGAGGCCAAGAACATCAATCCATCTGCCATCTACACAAACTTATCTCCAGAATAATGCTTCCTTCATATAATCCTGTATGAGATAAGAGGATATTGTCTGTAACCTAGAGAACATAGTTTTGTTTTTGTTTGACAGATCATGGGTACCCAGTGGTTATACCTGTGTGATGGTTAATTTTGTACATCAACTTTAATGGATAATTTTATGAATTGACTTCCTTGGATTCTTAGATTGAACATGATTTTGGTTTGTGCTATAATGACCGTTGTTTCAAGATGAGGTGAGCATGGGAATTGGCAGAGGACTTAGTAGACTTCACAGGGGCCCATCCCAGCATGCATGCATCTCTTTAAGCCCCTTTATGGGCTGCAGTAGAATGAAAGATGGAAGAATAGGAAATATGCCTTTTAATCTTAACCAGTGACTGATCAGGATAATTCATCTCTTTTTCCACAGCTTTAGTGCTAGGATTTACCACCTGCCACCAAGCCTCTGATTAGGAGGTTGTCAGACTCATACTGCATATGCTGTTGGCTTTCTCAGTCTGCAGATGACCAATTTGAGGACTCCTCAGCTTCCATAACTACGCACACACACACACACACACACACACACACATACACACACTTACACACACATATGCACTCATACCTGTATTATTCTACAATATTCCTGATACAATATGCATCACTTATTTCATAAATATATGTTTCCAGCAGGACAGATGGATTGTGCATGCATGCTTGTGTGTGTGTGTGTATGTGTGTGTGTGTGTATGTGTGTAAGTATGGCTGATACTAGAGATATATTGAAATGACACTAGTACTTTAGGGAGTCAGTGAGGAATAAATTCTAAGTGCGAACATAGCATGGTGGCTCTTAAAATGTGTCTCCCTTTTCACCAACAAAGGAGGCACTGTAGCAATAACCTTCTCTTTACGGTTTTCCAGTTCTTTAGCTATCCAATGGGCAATCTAATGGTGCAGATCAACTCTACATGACACAAAGCCTTCAGTTGCAGCCAGGGACTTCTCTGCTATAAGGATGTATCTGTCTAGCATTCTCTAACCTTTGCAGTTTGCAAGCTTTGTGGCTCTAGGCAAGCCAACAAGTCTCCTATGGCTTCTCTCTTTCAGCACTCAGAGACAACATCAGTACCTATTTGGAGAGTTAAGTCAGATCAAGTACCTCAAACTTGAGGCACAAAGCTTTGCACATCAAAGGGGGCTTAACGATGTTTAATTACATTCATATCCTCTTCTGTATTAGGTTGTCCAGTTATTTCTGCCAAAATTCTCCCCATTCTAATGACTCTCACTCCTTCAAAATAGGAAAAAGGTTATTTCAGTCAGTCCCTTAACCCATCTCTTTGTCTTATGCTGAGGTCCATGCATAGACCACATACCATGGGCTCAAGTACATCACTGTCGTCTAGACATTCTAAGGGTAGCCTGTTTGTCATTGCCCATATGTCTTCTGGCTTGGTGAAAAAAAAAAAGTCTGAGAGTTACACATTGACTACTCACAAGTGGCCCCTCCCACACAACTTTGTGAGTAACTATGCTGGGGCATCCATTGTCCTTGCTAAAATCAGAGATGATTAGGTGAGACGACAATGACATTACAGGACTCCTCCTCTATCTCACCTAGTGCATGTACAAAAATGACCAGATTAGGAAATGTCCCGATAATGCCAAGGTCTGTAACTCTCTTGTTATTTTTCAGCAAATGTTGACAATGAGCTTAGTCACATCCTGATCTCATGATCTGGCTTAATTGTAAGAGTTAAGCCTGAAATTAAATTCCTTTCCTGGCTACATGTTCTTCTGCTTTCTACTCCAATTGTTTTGATGGCTGGCTGCCATTCCTAGCCTTTACCTCGTGTAAAAGCCAAAAGACCTTTATAAAGAGCCTTCTGCCTCCTTTCCGGTGTGGCTTCTCATAATTTTAGAAGCATATGGCAATTTTAAGATAAATGAAAATGGATAAGTAACTGTCCAATTAAGTAAAAAAAGAGGATGTACTTTCATCCCTAAAACCCCAGAAATAAATGACTCTTGATACCATAGAGAAATAGCAATGTTTTAAACAAGTCTAAATTTTGCTAAAAAACTAAACAACTAAGTAGGTAATATTTACATTTTTATAGAATGAAAAATACTATGGGAAAATACATGGGAAAAATACTACCTACAGGCTTGAAAATGGACATTTTCTTAAATTTAAAAGAACCTCAAAAACATATTGATAATTTGTGATATTTTCATGAGGAAATGGATATTGGTAAACTATTCACTAAAGCCCTTGCTACAGTGAGTCTCTATAGCATGGCTTCTTAGTAATTTCTTTTAAAAATACAATTATTCAGTGTGTGCTTGTGTTTGTGTGTTGTGTGCATATGTATATGTATGCATGTGTGAATATGTGTGTTGGTGTCTATATGTATATGTTGTATATGTATATGTGTGAGTATATGTGTATGTGTGTACATGTATGTGTGTTATATATGTATATTGTGTGTGTTGTATATATGTATTATGAGTAAGTGTGTATGTATGTGTATGTTGTATGTGTGTTATGTATGTATATGTGTGTTATATGTATGTTGTATATGAATATTATGAGTATGTGTGTATGTATGTGTATGTTGTATGTGTGTTATATATGTGTATGTGTGAATATGTGTGTATGTATGTGTGTGTGTCTGTGTGTATATGTGTATATGAGTGTGTTTCTGTGTATGTGTGTGTATATGTGTATATGAGTGTGTTTCTGTGTGTGTGTGTGTGTATATGTGTATATGAGTGTGTTTCTGTGTGTGTGTATGTGTGTGTGTTATGTACATGCACTAGGTGTAAGAGGACAACTCATGGGAGTTTTCTTCTTCTACCAAGTGGGTCTCAGAGATTGAACTCATCACTGGTATTGATGTCATCTTTTATAAAAGAAGCACGCTATACCTTTATAAAAGGGTATTATAACCTTTTTATTATAGATTAAGAACAATTTCCACAAGGCTGTGTCAGCAGTCATGGATTTAGAAACCTTCATAGAACCTTTGAGTAGCCAGCATAGAGCAGAGGTTATTATCTATTGCCTTTATAAGATGCAAAACCCTAACTATGGTTAGGGAAACAATAAGAAGATTTTGCAGGCATCAAATAGCTGATATTTAGCCATACACTTAAAAGCAAGTTAATAAGGAAAAGAATTGTTTACAAAAATTGAAAAAGGTTCATGTTTTATAGAACTTTGTTCCCACAGCTTGCTTCTCAGGAATGTGTTTAAATAAATTTAACTGTATAAAATAATTACTAGGTTCAATGAATCTAAAAAAGCTTGACAACTTAGTCAATTAATTGGAGCAAAGAGATTTCTAGGATGAAGCGGAATTAGAATTCTGTGCATGCTGTCCTGGAGATTATATTATTTGACAGGAATGCAACTAATTATTTTTACATTATGTACATTACAACAACCAGCATTGCAATGGAAAATAAAATATATAATTCACCAATACTTTCCCATAATTTTCATACTGAACTAAGAATTTGCAACAACATTCAATCCCACACTGGGACATCTAGCCTTCATAGGACCAAGGGCCTTTCCTCCCATTGATGCCCAACAAGGCCATCCTCTGCTACATATCCAGCTGGAGCCATGAGTCCCTCCATGTGTACTCCTTGGTTTGTGGTTTAGTCCCTGGGAGCTCTGGGGGATCAGGTTAGTTGATATTGTTGTCCTTCCTATGGGGTTGCAAACCCCTTCAGCCCCTTCAGTCCTTTCTCTAACTCTTCCACTGGAGACTCCATTGGGGACAGTCCACAGGTTTGCTGCAAGCATCTGCCTCTGTACTTTTCAGGCTCTAGCAGAGCCTCTCAGGACACAGCTATATCAGGGTCCTGTCAGCATGCACTTCTTGGCATCCACAATAGTGTTTGGGTTTGGTGACTGTATGTGAGATGGATCCCCAGGGGGGACAGTCTTTGCATAGTTTACCAGCTCCTTGAAGACCTAGGGGCACAAGACTAGGGCATGTGTGCACAGTCAGGAAAGGTTGCATAGACAGTGATTGATTATAAACTCCCAACACTGATGTACTAACCAAAGACAGGTGGGTTATTAATATACAATCCACTTACAACTTCCACAATAACTGGCAAAATTATTTCATTTTACTCATGATCCATGACAGGAGTCATATTCTGGTTGCTTTATTTTCTCAGCTCTACTTCTAGAACATTTAATAGTCCCTGGCACAAACTAGGTAGTGGGTAAACATCTGATAAATTAACAAATAAATTCCTCTAGTGCATTCCAGGATAAAGAGAAAGGATCTACCTCAATTTAACTGTCCACATGCAGAGTCATCCTTCTGCATACCTACTTCTAAATACCTAATAGAAAAACAAGAAGAGTTAAAATACATACAGAAGTTTGGGGAGAGAGAAATGGTGATTGAGAGAAGCCTGGAATTATGTTCTGTCTGGTGATCACTAACCACTGCCTGTGGTACTACACAGAACTGCAGTATGCCATTCTGGCAAATGGGACTCTTTTGAGCTGAGAGAACAGGTGAAGATACAGGAATGAGGCCTTCACAAAACTTACTTCATCTGACAAGAAAAAAAAAAAGCAGAAACCATTAAGAAATGACACCTTCTTTGGCTTTCCTCTCCTAGGAGTGTTTAGTGACCACAAAGAGGCAAGAAGCTGGCACTAAGAGAGACCCCCACAAGAAAACATTACTAGGACAATTCCATTAGTCTCCCCCATATATGTCCCTCCCCACAATTTATCTCTGTACAAGTTTGAAAGCTTTTATTCAGTCTTCTTACACCCCATCTCCTTAAACCCTCACCCTTTGCTCTATTCAAATGGGCTAGAACTCCCCAACCTTATCAGTTGGGGATCTTCACTTTGTTTCTTTTAGTAAAGTCCCTGTTTCATGAGAAACAGTATCACAGAACATTCTCAAGCCGTATCAGCTTCTACTCTGTCTTTAGCTGATTTTATTTAGCAGAGCCTTGGCCAATAAACTTTCTATGTACTTCCGTACATAGATAAGGTTTTCCCTTCCTATACTAACTCTGATACTTTTTTCCCTACATTTACTTTTTTTATACAAAGTTATGTGGCTGTTTGAACTTGGATAAAGGAGGCTCACACTGGACTTCATTAATCACCTCATCCCTGAGTATAATTACAATATTAAAGATCCTAGACAGCCTTCGATCATCCAGAATAAGCAAACACAGCCATAAAACATACTAAGAATCATTCTGACTAGACCTGAGAAACTGTGAAACAGATGAGATTCTGAAAAACCCTACTCCCAAAATGGAAAATCAGCCCTTTTTAGAGTTGTTTTTTAAGTGAAGAAAATAAAAAAAAAAAATTTAAAGGCATTAAAAACCTTCTAAGCAGACTCCTTAATGGATTCTGAGGCTCTGCTGGTGCTCTCTGAACTGTGACTCACTATCTGTCCTTAAGTGCATCCCCTTGTCAGTATTTGAAGTCAAAACATGAAGCAGTTCAGACACTGGCTACTTGATTAAATTAATTTCTGCTGTCCAGGCTTCGGATATAAAAACATCATCCAGTGGGAGGAATTATTTTTCTCTAAACTGAGATGATGGAAGTAGATCCCATTACAAAGTGCAGAGTAACATATTGTGAAGGAATACACCTTTCTCCCATGTGCATAGTGGATGCTATTCATCATTTCAGAAGTTACTTAAATTTATTTTACAATCATAAATTTAAATATACAATCATAACGTGAAATTGATATTTCCTGATCCCTGCCCACCTATTTGCATTTTCTAACTCTTCTTAGCTTTGTAATACTAAAAATTTCTTTAAAATGTACAGCCTTTTGAGATTACAATTTGTACTTAAATTATATACTTACTGGATTGTTCCCAAACAAAGTATAGTTTAGGCTCAGTCAGCATAAATGATGGGTGAAAAAAAATCAAGTTTGATCAATATGGCTTTGCCACACATTATTTGGTTGTTCCAGGAACCTTGTGCAAGGCAAATGTGCTCTAGCACCTGCAATCCCAGCACTCTCACAGTGGCATGGGAGGTGGACACAGGAGCATCACCTGGAAGTAAGTGCATAAGCCAGGCTGGGGAGAATCTACTCCTGAAAGTTGTCCTGGGATCTCCAAGGCCTTGCAGATGGTTCATCCAATGAAGTGCCTGTGGATCCATAGTTTGCTTCCTAACACCCATGTATATAACACATGTAGGTACACACATGTATGTAAACACACACACACACACACAGCAGCAGCAGCAATTTGGTGTCATTAGGAGAAGCAGCAGTTTGTTTATATTGCTATCCAGCTGGTTTTGATATTAGATAAAATTTGAAAACCATGGCAAATCATCCCTGCCTAAATCCTGAACTGTGTGCCATTACATCTGACTTATTTGTTACACTTGTTAAACACAAGTTTCACAGAAAGTACACATAACTAAAAAACTGTCTAGAAAAGATCCCCCACAATAAGGATTTTAGTATAATTGATGCATTTATTATCATAATGATGGGGGGACATTTCACCTCAACTACTAATTACCTGCTTATCCATTATTATAAAGATAAGTGTTAACTGTTGTCCAAAATAATCTATTTTGTTCTAGAAGAATATTTCATTTGGCTTAGAAAGATATTGTTTTTCTCACTCTGAAAGGAAACTCTATGTTTGATCTTCAAGGAGTGCCCAAGGCTGCCATTCTCTCACTATTTACTCCAAATTTGCTAGATCAAATTTGCTTGATCTAGCAAGTTGATCCCATTCTGTGACTGTAAAATTACTCACTCAGAAGAGGTCCTTGGCAAGTACATTTCTAAACAACTTTATCCCTTGACCTACAAAGATTGCTTTGACCAGGAAGTGGATAAAGCACATGTGTGTGTGCGTGCACACGCACACACAAACACACAAACATATATACATACACACACACACACACACACACACACACATACACACACACACACACACCTTATAACACCTGAACACTCATGCACTAAAAGATCTAAGCATTGACACTGGGTTGGTTTTAGTTCATTAGTGGCAGTCTAATTTAATAAAACCTATATTATCAGAATGTTTTACAAGGTATATTAGGTTGTCATCCAGAGCAGAGACCTTTGGGATATTTTATTCTTATATGTTTAGTACTAAAAACAGTACTTGAGAAAATATAATTTTAATAATAAATTTTATAAATGAACAAATTAACTAATTTACTTGATAATTGTTCAGAAAGTTAAATGAAGAAATGTGTTTATCAATAAATATACAAATATATTACAAAATTCAGCACCTACCCCTAGTAAAGAAATCAAATGTATGACCTAGCTACAAACTGATCGATTATTTTACTAATTCAGTTTTGGTTGTCTTACAGATGAGTTGCATTGATGCTAAAATGAATAATGCTCACAGCCAATTAGACTGCCAGGGGAGACTCTAGCATGCTTTCTTACTTAGCATTTGATTGTGTAGACACAGTCATATATAAATTTAAAACCCTCCTGAAATAATTGTTTACATGTATCCTCCTTCCAATACAATACTTCCTCATTACTGAACACCAGGAAAGTTGAAAATACTGAATTGAAAAATGGTTTTTATTCCTCTTATTCAGTGAACATCATAATTTAGCATCCTGGCACACTGCAAAGACTTGGCAGTTCTCTCATCATTGAGTGACTCCATGGCCTATAAAGGATTGCTCTGCCCAGCTTCAACAGCATCATTTGGAATATCATTAACCTGAGGAAGAAGTAAATATTCAAAATTCCATGCACAATTTTGTCATACCACCTCAATGTCAAAAAAGTGAACTAAGTTGGAGACGATACTGCAGTTATGTATGTTGGGATGTTAACAGGTCAATAATCAAAGCATACCCCCGTAGGACAGGGCAACAAAGGCTCAACGGCCATGAAAAGGCAAAGGCTCACACGTGTGCTGCCATTTGAAAGCTGATGATGTCTGTTTTAAGGTGAGGAATTCTTTGAGATGTCCCTGCACTATTGACAGAAATCTCCAGGACACCCAACTAATGTATTGGCTGCTGTAATTGAACAAGATCACTATTGACTCAGAATACAAGACAGAGTACATGACAAGGGGCAAAGCCTTTAGCCTTTCGGGCTCCTAGTACACCTTGTCAAATTTTTTTTTAGATGCAATTTAAGCCTGGGCTATCATTTTTCTTTTTCTTTTATAATTGATTTAAGTTTTATTGCATTATGATGAGAAAAGATGCATGATTTCAATTTATCTTAACTTGTTAATATTTAAAAATATATTTTAAGTAAATAGAATTAAATCACATTCTTGTTTCCCTTTTGTACCCCAGCTCCTCCAAAAGACCCCCCCTTCAATACCTACAATACCTTTTTTGTCATATTCTTTAAAATTTATAAAATTGTATAACAATAAAAATGAGTATTCTAAAAGTTGTTTGATATAAAACAACAATCAATTTAACAGTCTTATGTAGATGCTTGTCTACAGCAATACTGAAAATACATACATTTTTCTCAATAAAAATTTTAAATAACTCCAAACATATTAACTGTATATTTTAAAATAATACATCACTACTAGTATTTTTTTAATGAACACAAATAAACGATGTCTTTTTATTTCTTTGTTTTGTATTTAGTAGAGCTTAAAATCTTGGCTCTTACTGTGGTTCAAGCCCAAAATAAGAACAATTTTTAGACATTGGATTTCATTGTAATAAGGCTGTACTTCAATAACCCTCATATCACCGAAAGATTTTACCTCCATTGTAACTAAGCTGAGAGTTTACAGTTCTGCTGTGCCAAGGAATCAATTGTAGGCACGATTTTTGGATATAGACTTCCTGCTATGATCAAAGCTATCTGACTTAAGTGAGTGACTTTATTCTCAGCCCACAAAGAACAGGTTACATTCATTTAAGAAATGGTGTGTGTATTAAGATGGTCTACCCATGAAGTCATTCACCAACTGTTTCAATGAACAATGGTTCTGCTTGGAGGGTGGCACAGACATTAGGTGAGGGTAAGAATCTGGTTTATTGGCTGTGATAATGTTGAAAAGCATTCATCTCAGAGAAACAGTAACTTATAAAGTCATCTTCTTCAAACTTGATACAATAGTTACAAACATCAAGCAAAGCATTCAGCCTTACTCTTTGTTGTTCTCTTACAAGCCACCTCCCAAGTTTATTGTCTTCATTTCTTTTGGCTGTATAAACTTTTGAAATGTGTAAGCTGTTCTGAAAAACCATAGTATAGTGTAAAAACATCCAATAAACAATCTTACTAATAGAGAGGCTGAAATAGGAGAAGCCTGATTTCAAGACCATTATGTGGCACACAGCAAGGCACTGTCACATACAAAGAAGCTGAAAATGTATATGGATTGTACAATATTGCACCTATTTCTCCAATTACCAAATTAGGGAGATTACTGGATGACAACAAATTTCTAATTCCTCATATTTTCGGATTTCAATTGATTAGGATATGTTGGTAATATTAAATTTCATGTTAAGATATTAAGAAAAAGTAATTGTTACTTCCTGTTGTCTTTGTTGTAAGAGGTAGAATTAGGTTTGTGTGGATTTGTTGAAAGGTTACTTTCTTGCTTCTTCTAAGGTGTAGTTTTGCTCCTTATGTTGATGTTTTCCATCTATTATCCTTTAAAGGGCTGGATTTGTAGAAACATATTATGTAAATTTCATTTTGTCATTGAATATCTTGTTTTCTCCATCTATGATAATTGAGAGTTTTCCTGGATATAGTAGCCTGGGCTGGCATTTGTGTTCTCTTAGGGTCTGTATGACATCTGCCCAGGATCTTCTAGCTTTCATAGTCTCTGGTGAGAAGTCTGGTGTAATTCTGATAGGCCTACATTTATACGTTACTTGACCTTTTTCTTTTACTGCTTTTAAAATTCTTTCTTTGTTTAGTGCATTTGGTGTTTTTATTATTATGTGATGAGAGGAATTTTCTTTTCTGGTCCAATCTTTTTGAAGTTCTGTAGGCTTCTTGTATGCTCATGGGCATCATTTTCTTTAGGTTAGGGAAGTTTTCTTCTATAATTTTGTTGAAGACATTTACTGGCCCATTACATTGGGAGTCTTCACTCTCTTCTATACCTATTATCCTTAGGTTTGGTCTTCTCATTGTGTCCTGGATTTACTGGATGTTTTGAGTTAGAATCTTTTTGCTTTTTGCATTTTCTTTGACTGTTGTGTCAATGTTCTCTATGGTGTCTTCTGCCCCTAAGATTCTCTCTTCTATTTCTTGTATTCTGTTGGCGATGCTTGTATCTATGACTCCTGGTTTCTTTCCTAAGTTTTCTAACTCCAGGGTTGTCTCTCTTTCTGATTTCTTTATTGTTTCTATTTCCATTTTTAGATTCTGGATGGTTTTGTTCATTTCCTTTACCTGTTTTATTGTCTTTTCCTGTAGTTCTCTAAAGGATTTTTGTGTTTCCTCTTGAAGGGCTTCTAGCTGTTTACCTGTGTTCTTCTGTATTTCTTTGAGGGAGTTATTTATGTACTTCTTAAAGTCCTGTATCATCATGAGAAGTGATTTTAGATCTGAATCTTACTTTTCCAGTGTGATGGTGTATCCAGGACTTGCTATGGTGGGAAAATTGGGTTCTGATGATGGCAAGTGACCTGGGTTTGTGTTGCTTATTTTCTTATGCTTGCCCCCCACCATCTGGTTATCTCCAGTGCTACCTGCCCTTGCCAAATCTGACTGGGGCCTGTTCTTCCTGTGATCCTAGTTTTGTCAGAACTCCTCAGAGTCAAGCTGTCTCTGGGATCCTGTGATTCTGTGATCCTCTCATCCTGGGCTTGTTAGATAACCTGGGAGTGGAGCTTCCTCTGGGTGTTGTGGGACTGGCTAAGGAGTTTGTATCCAAGGTCTGCTCAGGGCACCAGCCCAGACAGACCTGAAGCAACCTGAGCCACTGGGCTGGTGGAGTTCCTGTGTGCCTGGGTCCTGCAGGTCCTACCAGCTACCAGTGTTGGGCCAGATGTGTCCTGCTCACCTCTGATCCTCTGATCATGGGTGTATCAGAGTGACTGGGAGGGGAGCCACCTCTGGATGCTGTGGTACTGGCTGAAAAATTTGGGCCCAAGATCTGCTTAGGGCACCTGCCGAGACAGACCAGAATGAACCCCTGTCCCTGGGCTGGCAGAGTTCCTGTATGCCTGAGTCCTGCTGGTCCCAGTTACTCCCAATGTTGGGACAGATGTTGTGTCCACCTCACCTCTGATCCTGGGTGTGTTAGAGCACCTGGGAGTGGAGCTTCATCTGGGTGTTGTGGGACTGTCTGTGGAGTTTGAGCCCAAGGTCTGCTCAAGGGCTGCCCTGTCAAATGTTTTGTATTAAAACAGGACTATTTCTTTTCCTGAGAACACTGTTTCTCAGCTAAACTTTACATTCTGCAGTTTGTCTTTCTCTTCTTCACTGCTCTCCTCTGTTGTTGCAATAGACTATGTTTTGATTAAGACCTGAGTTGCAACACAATGACATTCTTAGGGAATTGTCCACTTCCCCCTTTTCTGAGGCAGATGATTTGGCACGGGTTCACAGATGTTCTTTATGTCACTACAGTGCAGTGGCATATATGTATACACATACATATATATGTATAACTTTGTATCATTCTGCACATATGTCGCTATTGTTATTATTTATCCTAGGTCAATGAAGTCCGTTTCTGTACCTTTTAATATCTCTATATCATTATGAAGCATTTCTTACTTTTTAATATAGTAAACTAGTTGAATGTTATCTAATTTATCTGTCATTAAACCCGGAATTTGATATTTACACAAGCCCTGGTATCTTCCTTTTAAAGAGCTAAGGTGTGAGATTTAGTTCCTCATTGTCATTTAGGGCTCATTACTTCTAGATCCTTTACCACCCTTGAAAAAGCACATAGATATATACATAGTTATGAATATGTGCATATATATATTATGTGTATATATACACATATGTGTAAGTGTGTATATATGTGGGTATACTGTCATTTGAAGGATGATGACCTCTGTTCTAAGCTGAGGAATTCTTTGACACTTACCTGCACTATTGACAGAAATCTCCAGGACACACAACTGATGCATAGGTTTCTGTAATATACATACACATAAATGTATGTATGCATCTGTTACATTCAAAGAGAGAATATTTTCTGTTTATATACATACTTTATTTCTCTTCCTTCTTGTTGAGAATACTGGCTTCCTAGAAGAATATATTTACTTCTCTAATAAATCTAGTAATATACAAAAATACAGCTACAGTATATGACCTCTAACAAGATACTTGAACTAATATCTCTTCGGAATTCTTTTTGTTTTTAGATTGTATTTTCCTTGTAGAATAAAATCAGAGGACTATGTATGAAAACATTTGGATTATTTTTCTCCTTTGTAGTTAGGTCATAAATTTGATAAATATTTAGGGTTACTTGACTTTAGGAGAGAACCCATACTTATATATATATATTAGAATAACATAAATGAGCTCTGCATCTACATCACCCCTACTCCTTTCTCCTGATAAAACTCATCCAATGTCTCCCCTACTCTCAAATTTGTGTCTTCATTATTGTCTATGCATGTTCATATACATATATGCATGTTTATATAACATTCTGAGCCCATTGTCCCTGAAAGTGCATGTGTCCAGTGTTGTAAAACTCAACCCATGAAGAGTCTAGATTCTCCTCATTCGGCATCCATTGACCAACTGTAACTTTTCCTTCATGGGTGGGACCATGTGGAAATTCGCCTGTTTACTCTGGCATGCCAACTGTTATTATTACGCTGATCATCCTTGAACAACTACATTGTTGAGAGTTCCTGAGAGTATTTTTCTTTTTTTTTTTTCTTCATTTACATTTCAAATGATATCTCCTTTCCACATTTCCACTCCAAAAAAAAAAAAAAAACCTGTTCCCTCCCCCTCCCTCTGCTCACCAACGTACCTCTCCTGCTTCCTGGCCCTGGCATTCCTCTACACTGGGGCATAGAGCCTTCACAAGACCAAGGGCCTCTCCTCCCATTGATGACCAACTAGGCCATCCTCTACTATACATATGCTGCTGGAGCCATTAGTCTCACCATGTATATTCTTTGATTGGTGTTTTAGTCCCTGAGAGCTCTGAGGGTACTAGTTAGTTCATATTGTTGTTCATCCTAAGGAGCTGCAAACCCTTCAGCTCCTTGGGTCCTTTCTCTAGCTCCTTCATTGGGGACCCTGTGCTCAGTCCAATGGATGATTGTGAGCCTCTACTTCTGTATTAGTTGGGCACTGGAAGAGCCTCTCAAAAGACAGCTATATCCTGTCAGCCAGCACTTGCTGTTATCAACAATAGTGTCTAGGTTTGGTGATTGAATATGAGAAGGATTCTCAGGTGGAGCAGTCTCTGGATTGTCTTTCCTTCAGTCTTTCCTCCATAGTTTGTCTCTGCAACTCCTTCCATGATATTTTGTTCCCCCTTCTAAGAAGGATCAAAGTATCCACACTTTGGTCTTCCTTCTTCTTGAGTTTCTTGTGGCTTGTGGATTGTATTCCAAGCTTCTGGGCTAATATCCACTTATCAGAGAGTGCATACCATGTGTGTTCTTTTGTGATTGGGTTACTTCACTCAGGATAATATTCTCCAGATCTATCCATTTCCCTAAGAATTTCATAATTCATTGTTTTTAATAGCTTAGTAGTAGACCACTGTGTAATGTATCCATTCCTCTGTTGAGGGACATCTGGATTGTTTCCAGTTTCTAGCTATTATAAATAAGGCTGCTATGAACATAGTGGACCATGTGTCCTTATTACATATCGGAGCACCTTCTGGGTAAATGCACAGGAGTGGTATTGCTGAGTCCTCCGGTAGAACTATGTCCAATTTCCTGAAGAACCACCAAACCGATTTCCAAAGGGGTTGTAGCAGCTTGCAATTGCCCCTCAATAGAGGAGTGTTCCTCTTTCTCCACATCCTCACCCCCATCTGCTGTCACCTGAGATTTTGATCTTAGGCATTCTGACTGGTGTAAGGTGGAATCTCAGGGTTGTTTTGATTTACATTTCCCTGGTGACTAAGGATATTAAACATTCCTTTAGGTGCTTCTCAGCTTTTCAATATTCCTCAGTTAGAATTGTTTGTTTAGCTCTGTACCCCATTTTTAATAGGGTAAGTTGTTTCTCTGGAGTCCAACTTCTTGAGTTCTTTGTATATATTGGATATTAGCCCTCTGTCAGATGTAGGGTTGGAAAAGATCTTTTCCCAATTTTTTGGTTGCAGTTTTGTCCTATTGACAATGTTCTTTGCCTTACAGAAGCTTTATAATGTTATGAGGCCCCATTTGACAATTCTTGATCTTAGAGCATAAGCCATTGGTGTTCTGTTCATGAAATTTTCCCCTGTGTCCATGTGCTCGAGGCTCTTCCTCACTTTCTTTTCTATTAGTTTCAGTGTATCTGGTTTGATGTGGAGGTCCTTGATCCACTTGGACTTGAGCTTTGTAAACGGAGAAAGGAATGGGTCAATTTGCATTCTTCTACATGTTAACCACCAGTTGAGACAGCACCATTTGTTGAAAATGCTGTCTTTTTTCCACTGGATGGTTTTAGCTCCTTTGTCAAAGATCAAGTGACCATAGGTGTGTGGGTTCATTTCTGGGTCTTCAGTTCTATTCCATTGATCTACCTGCCTGTCCAATATGCTGTACCAATACCATGCAGTTTTTATCGCAATTGCTTTGTAGTACAGTTTAAGGTATGGGATCTGATTCCACCAGAGGTTCCTTTATTGTTGAGAATAGTTTTTACTATCCTAGGTTTTTTGTTATTCCAGATGAATTTGCAAATTGCTCTTTCCAAGTCTGTGAAGAAATGAGTTGGAATTTTGATAGGGATTACATTGAATCTGTAGATTGCTTTCGGCAAGATGGCCATTTTTACTATATTAATCCTGCCAATCCATGAGGATGAAAGTCTTTTCATCTTCTGAGATCTTCGATTTCCTTCTTCAGAGACTTGAAGTTCTTTTCATACAGATCCTTTGCTTACTTAGTTAGAGTCACACCAAGGAATGTTATATTACTTGTAACTATTGTGAAGGGTGTTGCTTCCCTAATTTCTCAGCCTGTTTATCCTTTGTGTAGAGAAAGGCCACTGATTTGCTTGAGTTAATTTTGTATCTAACTACTTTGTGGAAGTTGTTAATTTGGTTAAGGAGTTCTCTGGTGGAATGGGAGTATTTTTCTTGTCATGT
Source organism: Mastomys coucha (assembly GCF_008632895.1). Classification (NCBI taxonomy): domain Eukaryota; kingdom Metazoa; phylum Chordata; class Mammalia; order Rodentia; family Muridae; genus Mastomys; species Mastomys coucha. The sequence goes on along the minus strand of NW_022196895.1, from coordinate 41,200,954 downwards.
CTAGAAGACACTGTCTAACAGAAGGCATTCATTTCATAGCTATTGTGAATTGAGCAGCAATGAACATGACTGAGCAAGTATCTGTGCTTTAGGGTTGTCAAGCACTCTGAAAATATACCACATAGTGCTTTAGCTGAGTCATATACTAGATTAACTTTAACTTTTTGAGACTCCCCCATTCTAATTTCCAGTTGGTAATGCCACCAGCATTGTAAAGGAGGGTCCTCTCTCCTCACACCCTTGAAGTGTTTGTTGTTAATTGTTTTCTTGACATTAGATATTCTGACTGACATCTCACAGCAAATTTACCTTGTATTTCCCTAATTTCTAAGGCTGTTGAACATATACATATTTCTTATCCATTTTTATTTCTTCTTTTGAGATTTATGTTTCCTTAAAGCAATTTTAAAGCATAGCGCTAAACTGAAATCTAGAAAAAAATTACAATTTGAAGTGTGTCATTCCTTCATACTTTATTCAGTTCTTAGGGATCATTCATTTTGTTCACTTCTAATCATAGTTGAAATTTATAAGAATATCTAAAATGATTTATTTAATATGATAAAATGGCCGAGCAGTGGTGGCACACACCTTTAATCCCAGCACGTGGGAGGTAGAGGCAGGTGAATTTCTGAGTTCTAGGCCAGCCCGGTCTACAGAGTTTTTTTCCAGGACAGCCAAGGCTATACAGAGAAACCCTGTCTCAAAAAACCATATATATACATATATATACATATATATATGTTATATGTATATAACATATATATATAATAAAATGACAAATTGTAACTTAAGAATTAATATATAGGGTATCTCCTATTTTACAAAATTACTATAATATGGCACTTTACATCTTAATGCACAAATGTATTTAATTACTTATTTACTATTTATAACATTCATGATCACAGTCATACAATTGCCTTACAATCATTGTTGAGACTGAAAAAGAAACCAAATGTCTTTAGGTCTTTAGTCCCTCATCAGCAAAGTGAATGTTGAAGTACACATGCAGAAAGGTTGTGATAACTGTTTCTAGTTCTAAATAATTTAATAGTGTTTACAATGCTCTAAACTATAATTAGTATTCTCTATTTTCAGTAATTTTAAAAGATTTTTATTCAAATGGCTTATGTTGGTTTAGTTAGACTATGTCAATAATCAGCTCTGTATATACATCTAAAATGAATGCCATAAATATGCATGTTGACCCAGTATCTAAAGCATGGTGCTCCACTTGACCTGTGGATACTTATGGAAAAACGTGACCATCATTTGCACATTAAAAAGACTTTAATATTGGAGGGACTTATTGCAGTAACAACCTTTGTTCATAAATGTAATGTTGACATTAAGACTGCATTCAAGACTTTTTTTCAAGTTTCATGTTTTTCAGACACTGTAAGAATTTTACTTTTCTTTCAGTGGTCCTCTACCAGACAGATCTAGTAGGCAGGAGAATGATGCTACAGCCTAATTCCCAATTGTCAAGCATCTAAATGTGTGATTTACATGGAAAAAAAGGAGTTCACAGATATGAAAAGTTAATCATTGTGGCATAGGGATGTTACCCAGGCATGTGCGGTATAACTGCAAAAATTGTTATGGAGGGATGCAGGAAGATCAGGCAAAGAACAGTATGTGACCACAGAACAGGAGGAAAGACCATGAATTAAGGACTGGGGGCATTGTCTAGACATTGGAAAAGAGAAGAAATAGATTCTCTACCAAAGGCCTCTGGAACGACCCAACCCTGCAGACCCCTTGGTTTTAGCCATTTAAAATTCTATCCGAACTCCTGAACTCTAGAACCATAAGGTAACTCACTCACTAACTCATGCTATTTTAAGCCACTACACTTGTGGTAATCAGCAATAAAAAAACAATGAAGGTTAGAGGAAATTGGGTACAGACAGTTAAGAGCTGTACCCACAGGTGTGAGCATGGGATAACTCAGCTAACACTGCAGCTGACTTGGGAATTCTAAATAGAGCTAATATCCAGCCTCCCAGTCTAAATAAGTTCTGATCAAGCACTTTAGACCAAAATAATTCAAATCAGAATTATTTAAAGTTTTACACTCATGACACAACCTCCAACCAATATTTGACCCAAGTAAATTTATTGTAGTGATCCTGAGTTCCCAGTGTATAATGTAGATATACAAATGAAACAGCTATTAATAATAAACCTAATAAACCACAAAGAAACTTACTTTAAAACAATTATTTGATAGACATATGCTTTTACCATTTATTATAATGAAAACAATTTTCACTACCACTGGCCATGAAAGAGTGTCCCCTCGTTCCACATCCTCACTAGCACAAGCTGTCAAATGTATTATTGATCCTAGTCATTCTGACAGGTGTGAGATAGAATCTCAAAGTGATTTTGATTTACATTTCCCTGATGGCTAAGGATGTTGAACACTTTTTAATGGTTTCTAACCCATTTGAGTTTTGTCTATTGAGAAATCTATTTCAATCTGTACCCCATTTTTAAATTAGTGTCTTAGTCCATGTTCTATTGCTATGAAGAGACATCATGACCATGACAATTTGTATAAAGAAAATATTGAATTTGGGCTTGATTACAGTTTTCAGAAGTTTAGTTCATTTCATAATGGAGCAAGGACACAAGCAGACATGGTGCTGGACAAGTAGTTGAGAGTACTGCATCTGGATCCACAGGCAGCAGGGAGACAGAGTCACTGGGACTGGCTTGGACTACTGAAGTCTCAAAGCCTACCTCGAAGACAAACTTCCTCCAACAAAGCTCTACCTACTTCAACAAGATCAAACCTGCTAGCCCCTCTTAATTAGAGCCACTCCGTAATGATCAAGCATTCAAATCTATTAGCCATTCTTATTCAAACCCTCCCAACTGGGTTATTTGGATTTCTGATATTAAGTGTCTTGATTTCTTTATATATTTTAGATATCAGCCTCTATTGGATGTGGAGTTGGTAAAAATCTTTTCCATAGAGATACTTGCTCAACCATATTCATCAAGACTTTATTCCTAATAGCAAGAAATTGTAAACAATCAGATGTTCCTCAACAGAAGATTGAATAAAGAAAATGTGGTAAATTTATACAATTGAGTATTACTCAGCCAATGTGTGTGTGTGTGTGTGTGTGTGTGTGTGTATGTGTGTGTGTATATATATATATATATATATATATATATATATATATATAAAATGAAAGTTGCAAACAAATGGGTATAACTATAAAAAATAATCTTCAATGAGGTAACCCAGACCCTGAAAGATAAAAATGGTAGGTATTTACTTATATGAAGACATTACCCATTAAGTAAATGATAACCAAACTATAATCAATAGACCTAGAGAGGTTAGGCATAGAGTAGGGAACTTGGGGGGACACATAGATCTCCCTGGAAGGGGGAAATACAATAGATTTTATGACTGAACTGGAGTCTGAGGTTAGGGGCAGGATGATGTGTTAGGCAGACAGGTAGGCAGAAGGGGACTCCTTTCGGTATTGGGCAGATCTTGAGCAGTAGGAATTGTCAAAGCCCGCCTACATAGTGACTCACTTCTTCCAACAAAATCACTCCTCCTAATAGTACCACTTCCCATGAGCCAAGCATACTGAAACACATGAATCTATTAGGTCAAACTATTTAAACTACCACAGACAAAAACAGTAGGATTGGGTACAAAGGGAAATGGCAGATGAGACTGGGGGAGGAAATGAGGGGAGAAACAGCTGAAATTGAGGGTATTTGAGGGTGGTATGGATTCCTAGTGTAGTGGACGCTTCCTGTAATATACGAAGTTGATCATAATGAGGTCTCCAGATAGGGAGAGAGATGGAACCCCAACTAGGTATCTCTTGTCACCAAACAAATCTTCCAGTACCAGTGCTGAGTTTTATCTAATTATTATATGAGAAAAGAATGTATGTTTAAGAAAAGGAAGAAAAATACAGGAAAAAGGAAACAAGTTTTTATACTATTGAGAATGGTATACTTGTTTAGTTTTACAAAAGGAAATAAATCTTGCCTGAATGTCTATCTGATAATATTTGACATCATCGGGTCCTTTCATATTGAACTGTTTGTGGTCATTGACATTGACAGGATGGGCCTGAAGGTGAGAAAGGTTGTACTCTATTGGATATTCAGAACTAAAGATACTGTGCCATTTACTCAGAGAGCTGGCCAGCCATCTTATGATAGAGAATCTCATGTGATAGGTCTTGTAGTTTCATTTCGCTGCCAAAGCTGCCTCAAGATTCAAAGTACTAAGGTCAAAACCCCGTGCCCCTGTCTTAAATCCAAGTTACCTTCCTCCATTGAGGCTTATCAGGACATTTGAGTATTAAGTGGCATACTGTGTGTAAAGAAGTTAGCACACTTGGAAGATCTTCATGTAATTCTGGCAGTGGAACTTAATGACATTGGCACAGTGCCTGGAACCTTACAAGTGGTCAGCAAAATGACAGCTATTATTACTGACCAAGTATCTGGCATCTTCTGTTTCCTCTTTCTTCCCGAGATCCACAGAGATTTTGTGTCTAAGCCTATGTGATACATAGGAGATAAAACTGGAGGATATATCCATGCAGTTAGAGAAAGGAATGTGCTTAATTTTCTGTATTCCATATTCCAGAGAGGGCTGGGAATGGCATCACCTATACCAGGTGTAACGTGGCAAGGAAAATCTAAAGCTACAGCAAAGAGCAACAGGCATACGGAGGAGCACTGGATGGAGAAGACATTTCAAAACTATAGAAGGATCAAGATCCTTATAATGAGGGATGAAACTAAAGACAACAGACAGTTCCCCTGCTGTGTGGCCATCTAGAAGCAATCAACACAGAGGCCCCTCCAGGAGAATGGATTGCATTAAAATGACTCTGACTCATAGAGCAGAGCGAGGAAATGGGCAGTCCATAGTAGAAAGATTTCAGTCTCATAACTGTCAAAACGGATTTTTATAAACAGCTTTTGTTGCATGAGGTGTTTCTTCAAAATTGACTTACAGAGCAGCCCATTCTCTGGAACAGCCAAATTGGAAGGCGCTTACTGTACTTAACCTTTGAGGAATCACATTACGTGATTTTTGTCTCTTCTCATTGTTCACAAAGTCTGGAAGTAATTTTCCTCCCTCAGTCCTAAGCAATTTCTGTGTATTTGGTCTCATGGGATGTCAGGGATATGTAGGGGCCTGTATGCCAGCCAGCACATATTTTAAAAATGGAGACTACTTCCTCCCACCACCTCCACAGAGACTTTTGTAATCGTGTAAGATAAGATGGTCAGCATGGGTTCATCCCAATTAACTTTACAGTGATATTTAAGGTGATTCAAGTCTGGTGGGCATCTTTCTGTACACCATCTGCTATAAGTCAGGAGTTCTACAGCATGGGGGCCTGGCATTAAAGAGGAAGTGCTGATGAAGGCTTACAGAAGAGCCCTGGAACCGTACAGCTGTGTGTCTGCCAAGGCACCGACAAAGTATGCTACCAAGTCAAATGGGAAAACTCTCCCCAGTGAGAAATAACTAGATCATACAGCAAAATTCAAAACAAAGTACACCCAAAGTAAATAGACAGCCACAGACATTTATTCTTGAGTGGTGGAGCAACTGACAAGCACAATAGTCAGCTGAAATAAGAGCCGGATTTAGCCTCACATACCATGGAGAGACTGAAATGGCTTACTTAACCCTGCAGAACCCCAGCTGCTTATTTGCAAGATGTAGAGGAAATATCTGTAATGTGGAACATCCTTTGGGTTACAGAGACAAAAAGATGTCTTAAATTTGTTTAAGGGAAGAGAAATTTATTAGCCATGAGACATGGTTCAAATATGACTGGAACCAGGTCTTCAATCCCTTGAGGGAATTCTTATTTCTAGTTAATCCATATTCAGTTCACTGTATTAACCTCATTCTCACCTACTGTAGACAACTTGGACATTCTAAGTAGTTCCAAATTTATCCCTATCTAGTATTAAGACCCTAAAGGCAAAGGAATATTTTCTTAACATTAATTTTAGGAAAGTACCCCAGAGCCCTAGAAGAGCCCAATATAGAATCATGTAATTTCTCACCTAGCCACTGTGAAACAAGAGGTGAGAGCTGTTATTTTAACTGACCATCCAAAGACAAAGGACAGAGGCAGCAGTCCACACTGATGATCAGGCCTCCCGTGACTACATGATTAGGATAGTGTATTAGTCAGGGTTCTGTAGAGTCACAGAACTTGTGGTAGTCTCTATGTAGTAAAGGAATTTATTGATGACTTACAGTCTGTAGTCCAACTCCCAACAATCAACTCCCAACAATGGTTGGCAGCAGCTGTGAATAGAAGTTCAAGGATCCAGCAGCTGCTCGGTCCCACAAGGCAAGCAGGTGAAGCAGAGAGAGCCTTCCTTCTTCCAATGTCCTTATATAGGTCTCCAGCAAAAAGGTGTGGCCCAGGTTAAAGGTGTGTGCCACCACACCTTTAATCCCAGATGACCCTGCTTGAACTCGTAGATCTTCCAGTCTTAATCTTCTAGGATTCATAGCCACTATGCCACCACACCTTTAATCCCAGATGATCTTAAACTCATAGATCTTTCTATCTTAATCCTCTGGGATTCATAGCCACTATACCTCAAGATCTCCATGCCAAGATTCAGGTCAGAAACTTGTATCTCTCAGCCTCCAGATTAGGGCCAGGTGAGCCTTCTAATTCTAGAATGTAGTTCATTTCAGATATAGTCAAGTTAACAACCAGGAATAGCCACTACAGATAGAGATCCCTCTAAAGGCCATCTCTAGGGTGGGTACTGGTGTCTAGATGAAAGCAGAGGAAACTATAGGTCTGAAGAGTATCTTCTTTAAGGCAGTTACATAAGGATTCAAATAATAGAGGGGAAATATTTAGCACGCCAGAAAACTTCCCAAATGTCCCTTGCTTGATTTATATATCATATGACTATATTTTTAAAAGCATGAATATTAGGCTAAAGAGATGTCTCAGCTGTTATGAGCCCTTGCTACTAAAGCTCAGTTCCCAGCACCCACTCAGGGTAGTCATAGTTGTCTCTGATTCTGGCTCCAGGAAATGGGATGCCTCTGGACCTCAGGTACTTACCTGCATTCACATGTACATGTCCCACCCTTTATGTACATATACTCACTTAAAATTAAAGTAAATATTTAAAGAGATAAAGATACCCTGAGTACAATATAAAGAGAAAGTATTTCATGTGACAAATTTTGTGTGCATGCATGAGTGCATGTGCTTGTGTGTGTGTGTGTGCGTGTGCATATGTGCATGCATGTGTGTGTGTGCTTGTGTGTGTGCTTGTGTGTGTGTGCATGTGCTTGTGCTTGTGTGTGTGCTTGTGTGCATGTGTGTGTGCTTGTGTGTGTGCGTGTGCTTGTGTGCGTGCGTGCGTTTGTGTGTGTGTGTGTGTGTGTGTGTGTGTGTGTGTGTGTGTGTGTGTGTGTTTAATTTCCCCTGCATCTGACTATGGTAAAAGCTTCCAGTTTTCAATCTTCTTTGAGATGTCAGCTTTAAAATGTCACGATAGTTGTTAAAGTTTGACTAAGAAAAGAGTTCCTCCAAAGGGAAGGTTGGAAAACACTATGATAAATCCCAGATTTCTCCACAGAAGAAATTTAATAAAAGGAGGCACAGATATGCAGTAATGATTACAGATGAAGTATTTCTTATAAAACCCATAAACCTGGAAGATGTTATCCAGCCCTCCAATTTGAGATAATTATTCATATCTGTTCTCTGCAGAGGAACAAAAGTTCTTCTCCTCCTGGGTTATAAAAATGCTGAGGCATGTCCTGGATATTTTAGCTTGTTTTTTATCATATTAAGTAGGCCCTAGAAGATACCTTTAAAGAATCAAAATATCATATTTTTCAACCTTATCTTTAAAATTTTTGATCATTGTTAGACTTTACTTGGAGATTTTATCTGAACTTTTTTTCTTGAGACACAACCAGATTTATGAAAGCAAAAGTGTAAAACCATCCTTTAAATGAATAAATGTGTAGAGAAATACTTTAAACAAAGTAATATATTCGTGCCACTAAGTTGTACTTACGTTGTATAAGGAGTTCAGAAAATTCTAGAAGTTCATTTTCATCTGAGATGATTGCTCTCCTTTAGGACTGTGGTTTAATCTACAGTATATTCTGATGAATGAAGAATTAAAATAAAACCCAGGAATATTATTGCCTTGGTTTCCTGCCTAGAAAAGACTTCTGACACAATTTCAAAAGGGGAAATAGAAGAAGAGAATAAATAACTTGTCTAAAACGAGCAAACACTTGAACCTCATAAGCACCCATTTCTGAAACTGGAACTGTGGAATTTGAAGAAAATTCTACACATCTACACAGGGGTGCTCCTGAGTTTTTAATACTGCTATCACATGTGTGCAAATGTGACCACAAAAGGGCTTACTGGAGAACAAGTGTGAAATACAGAAAGCTTAGACTCTAAGCTGAACAACTCCTGGAGCATCCTGTGGGCTGGGAGATTCAAATATGGGTACACAGAAATGCAATTGCCGGAATGAGCCCAGGATGTGCATTTTAGGAGTAGACCTCAAACAGGACTGGAAGCCTACACATAAACAACTGTAGGTCCACCCATACTTAAAAATGGGTCTGCGAAGTTTCAAGCCCATCCACTGGTGATCGATAAACAAGGATGCAACTGCTTTGAAAATTAAAAAAATTCAGCAAAATTCAGACACTTATCAACCTGATATTATAACACTACCCTTTCCCCCAGTGACTTTGCTTTCATTTCTGGAACTTAACCATAATCCCAAAAAATATAGGTGAAAAATTGCAGAAGAGACAATTCTGCAATTTGCAATTCTGCAAATTGTAAGTGCGTAAAGTTAGTGAAATTTAAATTGCATGCTGTTGCAAAAAAGGATGAAGTTGGGCCACCCTACTCCATTCCCTGAAAGATATCAATTCTCTGACAGTCCCTGCATATCCATGGTGTCCATGGTTCTGCCCTGTGATTGTTCAATACCCAGCTGTCCTTGTTATCAGACTCACCATCACAGAAGCACATTGCCTGTGCTTGATTTTATTTAATGGTGTTCTCAGAGTACGGAAATAAAAAGACTGGCAATTCCAACCGCTGAAGAGCAGCTGCCAACTGCTTCCGCCAAGTAACATGATGGAAGAGCTCAGACTAATGAGGAAAAGAAACTGCACGATTCTGAGGACATAAACACGATTTAAGGTAAGAGCAAATCCAGTCATAAAACTGTGATGCTGGGAAAAGGTCTGGGTTCATTTTATTATGATACTTCAAATTGCCAATGTAACCAGCAAGTGTAAGTCCTTAGTTAAAATGTGTGCAGGAACAGAAAACATGGTCTGGTGAGCAGAAGCACACTGCTCCAAAACGTAGCAAGCCCTTAAGAGGCTTCAACTAGCAAGAGACCCCTGAAATAAATGACACCAAGCTATTCACCTCAAGAGAGGGCTGAATACACACAATCAGAAATAGGTTTGGTTTGAAAAACTGTGACATTTAAGGAGAGTTTGCTAATAAGTAAGCTACGACCAGATCTTCACACGTCTGAAAGCCCTGATGAGGCACGAGAATAACATCCAATGCTAGTCAGAGCAATGGGTCTCAACCATCATCATGCTGTGACCCCTTAGCACAATGAAAGGTCATGCTGACCCCCAACCATAAAAACCTTGTGCTGACCCCCAACCATAAATTCATTTTCATTACTACTTCATAACCATAACTTTTCTACTGTTATGAATCACATGTAAATATCTGATATGCAGGATATCTGATATATGGCCTCAAAGAGATTGCTACCCAGAGATTGAGAACTGCCCTCTTAGAGTATGAAATCAACCGAACTATTTGAAGAGATGCACAATAAAACCTGTGCTTTCATAAAAATCAAAGTCAGCACCAGGGAAGTAAAATGGAAGGACAATTTAACTCAGGGACAATGGCAGCTGGATATATGATAGAGTGTACCTAGTGTACAGAAGACAGAACCCAACAACTTCTACAGGTAGGAGTAAATAGCACAAAGGATAAATCCAAGTATTCTTAAAAACACAAGTAAAAATAAATTTAAATAAAATGATGGCTTCAACCTATCACAAACAGAGGAACAAAAGCAGTCTTATCAACAAAAGCCTTTGAATAGTAGGACATCCACATGCAAAAACAAAGGCAGATGTTATATGTTACATAAAAATTAATAATGATGATGATAAGCCTAAACATAGAAAAGAAATATCAAATTTGTAAAACAGTAGAAAAAACACCCAATTTTAGGTTTTGTAACTTTCCAGATAAATAAGGAAAACATGATCTTTAGCTGATAAAATTAGACAGTACCCAATCATTAAATTAAAATAGCTTTTTCTATAAATGATAACATAAAGAGAATTTAAAAAGTAAGACACATGCTGACAGAAAATATTGGCAAAATACTCATGGCAGAAGAATTGTATCTAAAACACAAAAAAAACTCTTAAAATTCAAATCTAAACAAAAACATTTTTAGTGGGAAAAAGATGTACAACTTCATCTAAAAAGGTATACAGATGACACATAAACACATAAAATATATCCTTTGGAAATTGGATACTAATGTAAAAAAATAGGGCCAGCAAGATGGTTTTAAGAGGGTAAAAACACCGCCTTCAAGACTAGTGACCAGAATTCAATCTCTGGCCCCTCATAGTGGAAGAAGATAACCAACTCCCAAAATTGTAATGTGACCTCCATTTGAATTCCTAAGTTGTACACACACACACACACACACACACACACACACACACACGTAAAATGTAACAACCATTAAAATAGTAAAATGTCACTTTATACATGTGAAATGATATACCTGTTGTAGGTTATTTGATCACACTATAAACCCCTAGATTGCGTTATTTACTGAAAAAAAAATGTTTCTAGCTGTGGTGTGGTTTCAATCCTGAGCACACATCTTTAATCCCTCTGGCTGGAATACAGAATAATGCCCTTAATACTAAACCTCCAATGCTAAATGATGAAGGTAAAGTTAGTTTGTAGAATGAAGTAACCATGTTTAAAAGTGACATCCAATTGAGGTGCAAAGTGACTAATCAGAGAGATTTGACAGAAGAGGATATACCCAACGCTCATGAGAAGAGGGTTGGTGAGCAGGGGGAGGAGGGAGGAAACAGGGTTTGTTTTTTGTTTTTTGTTTTTGTTTTTGTTTTTGATATTTTTTCAGAGGGGTAACCAGGAGAGGAGATATCATTTGAAATGTAAATAGAGAAAATATCTAATAATAAATAAATAATAAAAAAAGAAAAAAGAAAAAAGGAGAAAGACAGTTTTACCAGGACAATTATAGAGACAGGTTGCCGAGAGTTAACAATCTAGACAATGTGAAATTAGAATAAGCCAGAAAATGAGAAGGAGACAGAAGATTAGAAAATATTCCCTAACTTAGTATGAGGCCACGCAGAGCAATTCAGGAGAGGCCGAGAGGGAAGCCAGATTGAATCAGTTAGAGTGGAGAGGAGTTTGAGCCTAAACAGCTGAGTTGACCAGCCAGCCAGAGTTCAGCTCATTCAGCAATAAGTCTGAGGCTGAAAACATCCTAGGCCTAGATAAAATAGTACAGAGCCTTGAAACTTCCAGACCTAGGCCTAGGTTAGCAGGCAGACTCAGTAAGCCCCTGAGATGACAATTACTATAGGAGAATAAAATATACACTTATACATACCTACTTTGGGAGATAGTTTGGCAGGTTTTTGCTTGGTTCTACAACGCTGGTAATGGAAATTTACCAGCTGCATCCCTACTCCACTACTGGGTTATGTCCCCACTCCACCCCCCCCTTTTTATTTTTACATTTTATTTTGATTCTCCTGTTTCAGCCTCCCTGGAAGCTGAGACTCTAGGCCTATACCATCAAGCCCAACTTAGCAGGGTTTTTTTTTCCCCAAAGCTAAACATCATCTTCCTAGATGACCAGCTCTCATGCTCTGAGATATTTGCCGAAATAATTTGAAACTAGATTTCCTTACAAAATCTTTTACATGAGGATTTAGAGCCATGTTCATCTTATTTCCCCAAATAAGGAGCAACCAAGATACTCTACAAAGGCAAACAGAGAAGAAGAGACTGTGGTAGATTCAAACAATGGAATACCAGTCAGCAATAAAAAAGCTTGTGTTCTCAAGCCATAAATTCACAAAGGATTTTTACAATCATTTTGCTAAGTAACAGATCAAAAACTGCAAGGGCTCTATGCTGATTTCAGCTTTCAAAAAGTAGAAGCACAAAGACAGTGAGAACTTAAGTAGCTCCAGAGCTCTGGAGTAGGAAGAGAAGCATGACTCCATTTTGCCCTGTTTCCATCTAATGAGTCAATGTTTTAAGATCTCAGTTATTTGGACAGGTTGAGGTAAATGGATTAGAGAAGGATCCAAATTCATTATTTTGTGTATAGGTATCCAATTTATCCAGCATCAATTGTTAAAAAGACTTTCCTTTCCTCATTGTGTGGCTTTTGCAACACTTTGAAAATGATTCTTAAAAA
>NW_022196895.1:41136404-41188362 GCF_008632895.1 Mastomys coucha | reverse complement strand
AAAAAAAAAAAAAAAAAAAAAGGTAGGAGAGCTTATTCTATTGCCTTATTTCTAATCACCCATTCTATTACCCTGACTTCATGTCAGTGCTGCGCTGTACTGATTACTACAGCTTTGGGGGTCAGTCTTGTAATCAGGAAGTTAATCTTTGTATATATCTATTTTCTTCTTTTACAAGATGATTATGGCTATGTGGGGTCCCATGTGTCTGTAATAACTTTAGAATGTGGAGGGTGTTTTTTCTGTTTCTCCAAAACAGATGATTGGTATTTTGATGGGGACTATAACAAACCTGTGGTTTTTGTTCGTGAGATTAGTATCTTGTTGCTCATCTAACTCATGGGCAGGAGATGTATTCCTACTTACTCAAGGCCTCTCTCTCGGCTCAGGGTTGTAAATCAACCACTTACCAGCGGCTCTTCCTGCTTTCGATGCCCTTGTAACCCCAGTTGGTTTTATTGGTCTGTTTAAATTTGCTATCCTTGGTGTCTGGAATGCAACTGACTTTTTTTGTGTTGACAGACGCTTATTAGTCCTAATGGGTTCTGTGTATTGAATCTTGAAGGTTTTCTCTGTGCAAGATGATTTTGTCTGTGAAAGAATTTCTTTTTATTTCTCTCTTTCCAGTTGAAGTTCTTTTGTTTTTCCTTTTTTTTGTTTTTGACTATTCTGTCTAGAACTTAAAGCATCAAAAGTGTGCTTCCTGCCTTCTTAGCGGAAATATCTTCAATCTTTGACACTGAGTATGATGCGCAGTTGAATGCTTTTATTTAATCAAAATGCTAAATCCTTTCTTCCCTCTCTCTCCTCCTTCCTACTCCCCCCAGGTCTAATTCTCTCTGTGTACTTGTTCTTCCATGTTCGTTCTTCAGTTAGGGGTGGGGCCCAGTGAAATTTTCCCCATCTACATTAAAGTGTCACCTACTGTTTTAATTTCTTAGATCTTGTCTATACAGCTATGTTATTGAGATTTCTTTGGACTAGCCTCTCTGTCCTAACTAGAAGGCACAATCTCACAGTTGACTCCTTGGTCCTCGATCTTATCGTCTGTCTACCCTCTCTTCCCAGAGAGACCCCCTGAGCCTTAGGGGCAGGAGTTGTGCTTGTAGGTGTATTCTTTAAGGCTGGGCATTCCACAGTCCGTTGTTCTCCACATTTCAACAAATTGTGGCATTCTGTAATAGGCTCCTGATGCTGTAGAAGGAAGGTTCTTTGAGGAGGGATGAGAACCACACTTATCGGCGGGTACAAAGATAAGTATTTAGAATTTTGTGTTTATTTTACTTGTTCAGGAAAGTGGTAACATTTAGGTCTTCCTCTAAGGCCTGTGAACTAACTAGTCATTGGTGGTTGGCTAGGTTTGAAGTAGACGGCACGATTCCTCCCTGGAAAGCAGCCCCAGATCTAAATGCAATTTACTCTCAATATAAATGCTGCTATTGCACTTTAGGGATACCTTGCCATTCTGGTCATTGATGTATTGGCATTCTATAACTAGGTATGGCCATTTGATTATTTTCCTCCCTTCTAAGCTTGGATATCATCTTCCAATACTATGAAAGCTAGTCCTCAGAGAAGCTTTTTGGTCAGTTATAGCTCAAACCCTCTAATAATATTCCCAAAGTGAGTGTTATCTTCATAAATCAGGGCTTACTTTAATCATCTTGGAGGCAACCGACAGTAATAGCAACAGAGTATGTTGTTTGGGGGATCTCATGAATTCCCATGTCCAAAAACTCAAAAGAGACTTCTCATGTTTGGTACTTGTTTTCTTATTAGATAGTTCATGTCTCTCAAGGGAAATATCATCACCCATGTGTGTGAGTGTGTGTGTGTATGTGTGTGTGTGTATTTGTGTGGGTGTGTCTGTGTGTGTCTCTGTGTGTATATGTGTGTGTATGGGTGTATGTATGGGTGTGTGTATGTGTGTGTGTATGTGTGTGTATGTGTATGTGTGTGTATGTATGCGTGTGTATGTGTGTGTCTGTGTGTGTCTGTGTGTATGTTTATGTGTGTATGTGTGTGTATGTGTATTACGTGTATGTATGTGTATGTATGTGTGTGTATGTGTGTCTGTCTGTGTGTATGTGTGTGTGTGTTTGTGTGTGTGTGTGTGTGTATGTGTATGTGTGTGTATGTGTGTGTGTATGTATGGGTGTGTGTATGTGTGTGTATGTGTATGTGTGTGTATGTGTGTGTATGTATGCGTGTGTATGTGTGTATGTGTGTATGTGTGTGTTTGTGTGTATGTTTATGTGTGTATGTGTATTACGTGTATGTATGTGTATGTATGTGTATGTGTATGTGTGTCTGTCTGTGTGTATGTGTGTGTATGTTTGTGTGTGTATGTGTGTGTATGTATGCGTGTGTATGTGTGTGTATGTGTATGTGTGTGTATGTGTGTGTGTATGTATGCGTGTGTATGTGTGTGTATGTGTGTGTCTGTGTGTATGTTTATGTGTGTATGTGTATGTATGTGTATGTGTATGTGTGTCTGTCTGTGTGTATGTGTATGTGTGTTTGTGTGTGTATGTGTGTGTATGTATGCGTGTGTATGTGTGTGTATGTGTATGTGTGTATGTGTGTGTATATGTATGCGTGTGTATGTGTGTGTATGTGTGTGTCTGTGTGTGTATGTGTATGTGTGTGTATTTGTGTGTATATGTATGCGTGTGTATGTGTGTGTATGTGTGTGTCTGTGTGTATGTTTATGTGTGTATGTGTGTGTATGTGTATTACGTGTGTGTATGTGTATGTATGTGTGTGTGTGTATGTGTGTCTGTCTGTGTGTATGTGTGTGTGTGTTTGTGTGTGTGTGTGTGTATGTATGTTATGTAATTTTTGGCAGATACAGAGCAATTCCTTAAGACATTTTCAAGCATCATTAGTGTTTTTCATTTTACTCTCCCTCTCCTGTATCATCCCCCTCCTTAATTAAATCCCCCTCTTCATTACCCCCTCTCCTCCCAAATATCATATAGATCCTGCTTTTATAGTTCTAAAGGTTGAACCTGGAGCCTTGTGCATGGTAGGTAAGTGTTGGATTACAGTGATATATCTCCAGCCCTCAATTCCCAGTGTTTTTAATGTTTTTCTCATGAAAAGATTCTGAATTTTGCCAGATCTTTTGGAAATTGAGATAGAAGTAATAAAATAATGTGCATAAATAAATTTCTCAAAACACATAAAAATAAGAAAAGTCATTGAAAGTCTCAAAACCTACACAGAGGCATGGATATTCCAAATAGCATTATATCTTTTTTGAATTAAATTTAACTGTCTACCAAGATGTTCCACAAGCTACAAAAGCTCATTGGTAAATTCTATTGCTGGGCAGTGGTGGTGCGTGCCTTTAATCCCAACACTTGAGAGGCAGAGACAGGCAGATTTCTGAATTTGAGACCAGACTGGTCAACAGAGTGAGTTCCAGGACAGCCAGGCCAACAGAAAGAAACTGTATCTCAAAAAACAAAAAAATAAAACAAAAACAACAACAAAAAGAGTTTTTTTTAAAAAAAAAATTCTATCAAACATACACTGAATGCCTTTCACGAGGCCTGGCTCATTTTATGTAGTCCTTGTTACATGAACAACCAAATCAGAACATGAATGTGCACTGTTACCAAGAGTTAAGTGCAAGGTTTCTCTCTGTGTGTTAACTTTAGATATCATGCTTTCAGAACTCTGTTCCACACACATTTGGTAGAATCCTTTTATCTGGATTCTGACACTCAAGATGTAAGTGCCAGAAAAGACAACCATGTAGGCAATGCCTTCCCATGGGCTGCAGGAGACGTGGTCCTGGTAGCTGTGGTATTGCCTCTTCCTACTGTTAAGCCACAGATGGAATAGAGGACTACACTGTAATTCAGCCTAGGAGTTGCATTCACAGAACAGGTAAATTATAAGTTGTGAAACTCAAGAAAGGAAGATGATAGCAGCTGGAAGTGCTGGGGTGTGTCACAGAAGATGGAAAATGGACAAGCATAATCCAAGCTCATAAGATTTTTCAATTAATGCATTAATGTTCTTTCTCTTCACTACCATTTTATTTATTACTTTATTTATTACTTTTCCGCATAGATCCTATGGCTGTGGAAAGAAATCCTTAAGAACTGCTTTAGTAGATAACATTTACATACAAATATTTGCCAAATATTAGCTGTTGTATGTCAGAACTTAAACAAAAAGTAAAGTAGATATGTCTTAATGGTGTCTAAGGATTCTTAGTGTGTTTGGAAAGAGATACTTTTCCTGAGTAACCTGGATATTTTTCACTGTTGTTATATCTAGTAATTTGGACAGCTGAGCCTTAGAGAATAAATAAGTAGCTAGAGTTCACAATCAGCAAGAAAATCAGGCATCT
The DNA here is from genome assembly GCF_008632895.1 of Mastomys coucha. NCBI lineage: Eukaryota > Metazoa > Chordata > Mammalia > Rodentia > Muridae > Mastomys > Mastomys coucha. The sequence continues at coordinate 41,183,996 of NW_022196895.1, read as the reverse complement.
GGGCCTGTGCCCACTGCACTGTAAATGCCATACAATTATTACTCTGCTATGTTACTGCAACAAGAAATGGCTTAACTTATCCTCACTATTTTTGAGGTCTCACTAGGGGAATTCATTTATATTTTATCATGATTGACAATGCTGTATTAGACCAAACATCTAGCCTGTTTATTTTTTGCACAAATATCTTTGGACTCAAAGCTTTTATTAGAATACATTGAAGTTTCTGCTATAATATCTAAATTTGGCTGCTGAAAATCTTAAATGCCTTTCTCCCAATTTACAGATCAGAAATAAGTCTGTTTTTAATGCAAGGCTTTGCCTTGACTTTACTCAGGAAGTTAACTGAGTGGGTTGTCTCTGAAGATGTGTTTGCACTGGCTATTTGAGGAATTTGCAGTTGTTATGGTTGGTTGGTTGGTTGGTTGGTTGGTTGGTTGGTTGGTTGGTTGGTAGGTTGGTTGGTGCTGGGCATACTGGAGAAAGTAGGCATGCTTAGTTTAAAAGAGACAGGTCTTAACACCACAAGAAGAACTTCCACCTGAAAGTTTTATGTCATGTTACAAAGATAAAAGCCATGTTTTAAATGACATGCCCTTTCTTCTATTAAATCTAGCAGATTCCACTATCTGCATAGGAAGTCAGAAGTTTCTTTATATATGAATCATGTATAGATTCTGGATTGGAAATCATGATGCCCCAGAGATATGGTCTAGGTCTGCCTTTCCTGTCTCACTTTCTTTCTATGATTCCTTCCTATATCCATGCTTGCTCCAGCCACAATAAGAAATGTACACATCTAACACTATCCAGCCTCTCCAGTGTCAAGCACTCTTCTGGTTATCCCTTCTAAGAGACTTTGGAAAGCCCACGAACTGTCGTTAATCCAATGAAAGATACATATCCTTTAATCCCATTTCAGAGAATATCTATTGCATTTCCTATCCTCTCCCCACCATGTGTCTTTGCTGGAGCTCAAACAGGCCAGGCACTGAACAAGCACTGAATTCACAACTTACTGAACACAGACAGGAAATGAAGCCTCCGTTACTCCCCCCAGCAAAGCCCTACTGGATACTGTGTCAACAGGACAGGAAAGAGCAGTCCCTGTTCTCAATTTACCATTGAGGTCATCACCCCGTGTGCTCTGTGTTCTAGTATCTTAAAGCACTGATATAATTCTCAATTTTGGTTTCCTAATTTAAGGTGACACCCTCAAGGTATTTTCATTACTTTTTAAATCGCTCTTAATCATTTTTTAATACCCATCAGAAGCTTGAAATTGAAATATTCTAACTCTACTGCCCTGATTTTCCTGTACTGCCCTTGCACAGTGAATCTTCTCCTCAAATCTTCATTGTAACTGACCTGGTCATTTGCTTCAAATGCCATTCTTATAAATCGGTAACATGGATTTATTGAATCAATAACAACATGGATTCTAAAATAATCCCAAACAGTAAAAGTCAAGAGCAGTTTCATATTTAATATTAAAGAAATATATTTAATATTTAAGACAAATCAATTCATCTGACCCAAAACAAAAGACTCCCCTAATGTCTGTTTCAACTGTACACAATGGCCACTCTTCAGGAAAGGACCCCACCTTCACTACTATGTGATCTCTGCCTTGGCCAGGCAGCCCTGGAGTTGGAAGCAGAGCTGTTCCTCACTTACCCCACACCTTTCCTTCTGCCTCAGAATAACTCTCTCCTGTCTTGGTCCTATATGAACATTCTTCTTCAAAACACTATTCTGTATTAATCTTCTGGCAGTCCAGGTTGGAGCGTCCCCATTTCTTTCTGATTCCTGAGTATTGTGAATGAAAGCCTCTTAATAGATATCATTTCAATGAGCAGAAGTAAGGGAGAGTGTACTTCAAAAGTCCATCTATCTCCTGATGGAAATAGCCAAAAGCAGAGAGAAGAGCTAGTGTCGCTCAAGATCCAGGAAGGATCCTCACCTCCAGGTCCTGTGTGTCATGAGTGCCATAACCTGTATTCTCCACTAACCTTACAGCAGCTCAACAGACCCACAACATAAGGTTCTATATAGTAACAGTGGCTGACTGCACTAGATCTATTCCTGTTACACCGAGCCATCGCTCCGTGTGTGGGAGAGACTCTGTGGTCCAGCACAATGCTCTACCACACAGCTTCTGAGCTCATGCAGAAGTCCCAGATACTAATTCTGATTGCAAATATGAGCCTGACTGAGGAACAGAATGCCTGAGTCTCCAAATTTTCCTAAACAGGGTGAGTAATGAAGAGATGTACTCTTCATGTCCTGAATACATCTCATAGGAAAGACAGTGAAGTAGGTTAACAATACAAATCATACAATATGACCCACAAAAAAAAAATTCAGATTAGTTCCTGCCAGTGAGATCTTATGTCTATTCTCAGGTTCAATTTCCTATGAAAATGACTTGTTACTATATTAATATACTCATAAAAAATATTTGTGTGCTTCATGAACTATATTTATAGTAAACTTTTATTGTGCAATGAAATATGAATTATCAGATCAAGAGAGATTGGAAATTTTAAGCCAATTACTAGCCTCATTCAACATTTAGGACAAATTTCAAAGTTATACACAGATACAGCAACTTAAGAAATTTGTCAAAGATGGTTTGTTTCCATGTCTTTTATAATATTCCTTCCCTGCTAAAAATTTTGTTTCCCATCCCATCGTGCTGTTACTTGTGCCTCAGGGTAGTCAGTCACTGACAGCTTTAAGACATTTCCAAGCAATGAAAATGTTAAGCAGTGACAGATTTAAGAGATTCATTCTCAATATGAAGCAGCTGGAATATTCTTATATTGGCTTTGCATATATCTGTTTATCACTGATTCTTTTCACGAGTGCTAGGAAATAAGATGAACGTAGATGGCCATCAATAGAAGAATGGATAATGGGAGTGGGATACATATACAATGGAACTTTAGTCAGCTCTAAGAGAAACAAAATTATGAAACTTTTAAGGAAATTGATGTACTGGGAAACACTGCATTGAGCAAGTTAACCTGGGCTCAGAAAATCAGACCTTGTGCTTTCCCTTTCTTATGTAGATCTTAGCCTCTAGTTCCTAAACATGGGCATCCAGGAGCAGAGCAGACATATGTAAAAGCCAGGGAACTAGAAAAGAGCCTTAGTGATGAAGAGGGGAAGAGAACTGAACCAAACAGAAGGGGAGAAAACTGAGCCTAAAAGAGCATAGTAGAGAAAGGGAGAGGAACAGAAGATATGGAAAGGGGGAGGGGAGAACCAGATAAAATGGAATATGTAGGAAGATCTTATGAGGAAACTTATGCTGTAATCTAATATAAAAATAAAACAAAGCTGTAAAATAATGTTAAAAATTCAATCAGGATTTTACTAATATATACATTATATTTACTATTATACATACATATACGTATGCATTTTAGATGAAAAAATGTATATATACTACACATATGCATATATATGTATATATAAAAAGAGTTAAAGTAAAGTTATTCTCCATATACAATGGGACAACCATACCCCTACTACATTGCCAAAGGCTAACACATTAAAAGAAGACAGAGCCAGGAATGGCTGCTTTTGTTTGGAATTGTCAGCTGGTAAAGTCTCATAGACCCACAAACTTTGTAGGCTATTGTCAATGCTATTTGTTCAGCTTCAGAACTTAAGAGTAGGACCCTATTGATGAGGATACTACATAGGTGAATTATAGAATATGATGACATTTAACTGATATGAACCAATGAGCTTCACCCCTACAGGCTAGAATGGTGCTAGCCTGTAGGATGCTGAAGGATAAAAGCGATCACCCATCTTTCCTGGCTGTGAACCCTAAGAGCTCCAATAACGACTGGCTTGGCAAGACATACTCATTCATGCAATAATGGCAGTATCATGGGAGTAATCAACCACTTTCTGATTGGATTTAAGTCCTGTTCCATAGGGTGAATTCTATACCTGATACCATGGTTGGTCCAAAACCATATGGACAGACAGATCATAGGACCTCTGGAGAACCTACTGCTATTACTATACTACATGTGCATAGCATTAAACTAACTCCTAATGGATCAGAAGAGCTTCCATTTACAATAGATGCTGATTGACAAAGAAAGCCAAAACTTCTCTGTACTATTCTCACAGTACAGAGAATAAGGTATTGCAGAATGCTCAACCATAAATGGAGCAAATACACTATGACCCCCTCCGAAGTCTCAGAAATCATTGCAGAAGAGGTGGCAGAAAGAGTGTAAAAGCCAGAGGCAGTGGATGGCCACAGGGAAACTTTATCTTCTGGACACATAGCAGGACAGCTGCACAGATAAAGTCACTGTAGTGGAGTCAGCATACACAATATCTGTGCATGCCCATGCCAGATCAAATTCTAGCATGGGAAGTGGAATAGGGCTCCAAGTCCCACGCCTAGCCAAAAAGCCATTGGCAATATAAGCTGCAGAGAGAGTCAATCTTTTCTAAAAGTATAGTTGCTGGTAAGTCAACCATGCTCCAGTGGAAGGCCACAGATGAATATATGAGCAACATTAACTTGTTTTGATTTTGTTTTAAGACAAAAATTTGAGTGAGTAGAACAGAGAGAGGACCTGGGAAGAGCTTGGGAAGAAGGGTAAAATGATAAAGACACATTGTATAAAATTCTCAGGACTGAAGAGATAGCCCAGTGGTTAAGAGCACTGACTGCTTGCTCTTCCAGAGGTTCTGAGTTCAATTCCCAACAACCACATGGTGGCTCACAACCATCTTTTATTGGATCTCATACCCTCTGAAGGCAGCTACAGTATACTCGAATACATAGAATAAATAAAAATGGGTACAAAATACTCAATAAGCTCAGAAAATGTTTTTCTTAATGTATCAGATACTTTAGGTTTTATGGTTGTTGTTTTGCTTAGTTTAAATCTTTGAAATCTATCTCATTGGCCATGAGATAAAGTTATTAACAACATGAGGAGATGATAGAAGAGAATTTAGATTTGAGAAACACATACATTTCTCCCATCTCTGATCTCCAAAGCACTTTCTGTTTTTCTTTTAGGCTTGGCCATGTTTTGTTGCCCACATGGACTCAAGTAATGCTCGCACTTCAGCACCTGAGTTGCTATGACTTAGAAGTGTCCACTGTACCTGACTTAGGTCCTTTAAGTCATCACTCATTTAACATACAAATCTTATACGTTGCCTTGGCCCCAGGCCAATTTCCCCATAGACCTAGCACTGTGAGCTATCACAGGGACAGGAAGTAAGAAGACAAGGATGGAGGACCTGCCTTTTGCTATCTTTTGACTTAGCAGGATGCAGACTGGTAAATTTTATAAGAAATACAGTTGAAGAATTTCAATGTGTTTTCAAAGGTAAAGTAATGTTGCATATTTAAACAACCTCCTGTGGGTCTCATTGAATTTTCAGGGACTGCCTCCTCTGAGAAGACTTAAAAGTGACTTGGCTTTCTGCTTTCCATCATTACATTGTCACCACATTATTTTTAATGTTGAGAGTCCTCGGGCTCTTCTGAGAACGTTAATTTCTCTGGACATCTGAACAACTTCAGAGTTAATTTCCTCTTCCACAGAACCATCCTGTCAGTGAGCTAATTCTTCAAAGGATGCATGCCCCATCATCAGGGTCAGGAAATCATGGGCAGTGCCAGTGTCTCTAAAACTATCACTTGTAAATCCAGAGACTGGACCTCAACACATCTGAAGGCAGCGAAGCCTGCTTTGGGCGGAGACCCACCAATCCTTCCAACTGTTTTTCCCGGCATCTTGTTTGCTGTTTCAAATGCAAAAGTGAAAGGATGGGGTTTGTTTTTGTTGTTGTTGTTCTTGTTGTTATTTATTTTAAACTATTTTATTTTATAATGTGAGAATTTCATACATGTGTACATGTATTTCAATCATAATCACTCCTCATACCCTTGCAACTCCTTCAAGATCCTTCGAAACCCCTCCCAAGCCAATGGTTTCTTGTTTTTGGTTGTGTAACCCTGTGAGTCTAATTTGTGCTGTTCATATACACGAGAGTGTGGAGCTATTCACTGCAACATGGTAAACCTCACAGGGTCTCTGTTCTTCCAGAAAAAAAAAAAAACAACTCTTTTTTCCCTCATCCAACAGCCACTAACTGTCAGTAGCTCCTCACACCATCCTTGAATGTTGACCAGATTAATCTTATCCAGTAACCATTCCTGCTGTGATTTTGTGAGGGCACTGGTTCCATGATGTCCAGAAAAGACTATTTTTCATACCTCTGGCTCCTACAATCTTTTTCCTCCTGTTCTGTGATGTTCCCTGATGCTTAGTAGTGAGTTCTATAATAGATGTCTCAATTACAGTTAAGCATCCCACAGACATTGGTTCTCTGCAGTTTGACCAGTTATGTTTCTCGGTATTAACTGACACCACTGAGTAAGAACCTTAGGAAGAGTGAGAGCTGCGCTAATCTATGGACACAGAGGTAAGTATTTGGAAGGCAGTTTGATCCTACATCTATTTAGCAAAATAAGAAAAGTTGGTTCACCATGAAGTCCTCAATCACAGATTTACAGCACTGGGCACATTTAATCCTGTGGAGTCATCCTTAAATCTGAGCAGAAAGCAGTTGGCCATACCCATGGTATTCATCCACTATTGAACCAATAGGCATAACTTGACAGGCTGCTCATTACTATAGATCATAGGCTTCGCTGATGGTTAAGACTGTGGATAACTATTCCCCACAAGCCTACATAACACCTATCAATATTATGAAAGCTAACAAGCAGGAAATAAGCTTCTAGATCAATACCAATTTGATTTCTCTAAGTCCCACCTGTAGAAGGTAGAATGGAGGCATTAGGGATGAGCAGAAAGTTTTAAAGACCGAATGGTAGGACACAGGCCATATGAAGGAGGAAGGGGAAATAATGGGGGTGGACAGCAAGTGGAGAGGGGATTGGAGGGTAAAGAAACAGAGGCAGAAAGGAGAAAATTAATACTATGTATATATGAAAAGTGAAAAGCTATATGGAGCGCTACTAATTTATGAACTTTCGTACACATATATGTATAAAATACACATATATAATATGTAAAACATATTACATGTATATATTATATTTATATATCTAATACACACACATATATATAAGATAGATAGATAGATAGATAGATAGATAGATAGATAGATAGATAGATAGATAGACAAAGTAAACTTATTCTACAAGGGGGACAATATTGTTTCCAGGAGCCATAGAAAAGCCCAGTGTCCAGTGCAGGAAACCTTCCTCAGAGTTGCTGGTTGGATGTTCCAGAGCCCACTCGGTCAATGCAGGCTATTGGTACTGCTCTTAGATGCCTGCCAGAACTTGATGGCAAGACCTTATTGTTTGTTGTTTCTAATAACAATTTGTAGAAGCAGTCTTCTTGTGGAACTTTTTATTTTAGTTACTCTCCTATCTCTTTCTTGAACAACACACTGAAAAACATTTAGAATTCATGAGATTTCTCTAACAATGAAATGTTAAATAACATGATGAGAGGGGTTCTGTGGTCATATTAAAGGCAATCAATATACATGCTCAGGGCCATGAATATTTTCCCTACTTTGGCTAATCAGATTAACACTTCTTCCTTATATCCTCTTCAATAACAACAGTGATGCTCGATTAAAATTTATTTTTGAAAAATGTAGCCAAGAAAGTTCTGATTTGTCAAAAAAGCATGTTTACAATCATACTATACATTACAATTATATATATTAATATATACAAGTATATTAATGTATGTGACATTCCATTTAATTGACTTCAGTAATTACTGAATGGCAACTATTTATCAAATGCTAAGCTAGGCATTAGAAATGTAAAGAAGGAGACTGCTTTGGACCAACTCTCAAAGGGCCTTGAGGAGATATATAACCAGAAAATAATATTAAACACAGTGCTGAAATAACCTGGTGTTCAGTCGAGAAGACTCTATGAGGGAAGGGTAGAGCAAGGGTCCTTATATGAAGCATCATTTAGGTGTATGGACTATGAATGATACGTTTCTCAGTGCACACTGAACTGGGTTCTGAAAACATTACTACCATGGTTATAATAGCAATCACACTAACAAGAAGCCATCAGTGAATCATAATAATAAGACTGAAATCCAGAACAAGTGTTTAGAGGGTGAATATACTAAGAGAATAGTCACTCCAGGAGTTAATTAATGGTAAGGAAATTTGAAACGTGAATTATGGAAATCCAATCAAGCAGAGTAAAGATAACTCATGAGTTCATTCTGGGTCTAATGCTTTGTGGCTCACACTATGTTTCTGGCCTCAACTGATGGGACTATTATATTGAGACCATGGTGATTAAGGACACAGAAGAAGAACAAAAAGATGGCAACTTCTACTCAGAGATTAGAGACATTATTGTATCAGCTTTGGATTGAACAGGGTAATATAATAGATTGAATCAATCCTTAAAAATTTTAATAAAAGGTTCCTTATCCATGAGTGACCTGAAAAGAACACTATTAAATAAACGATATTTGCTGTGAACTATTTGTGTATTATATAGCAGGCAATGGAGCAAGTCCTTATGCTATACCTTGGGATCAAGACATAGAGAAATCAAGCCAGACCTGAACTGGAAGTGTCCTTCCTGGTGCAAGTGTATATGGTGTCATAAGTTGCCAAGTACATAGGGCTGTAAGAGGTCGAACAGGCTGCTGGGACAGAAGAGTCACAGTCCTACACAGATGTGAATCCAACTTGTAAGCCAGATGTGCTCACTAGTAAAAGTGTGTGCAGCACAAGCCTGGACCATCCATGAGACCGTCCATCATGGCAGCTGTATAGAACATCACATATACAAGTTTTAAATTGAATGTGATGATTACAGGAAAAACAGAGACAAATAGACTTAAAGTGTTGAATTAAAATGTGTGTGAAAAACCTGCAGATCATGTGTAACTTTACATTTTCTGGTAAATGCATACCTTTATTTTACAGGTTCAAAATTGAGTTTCTGCCCGACATGATTAATTAAAATGGAAGAAATCTTTAATATTAGAAATTTATTAAATAGTTGGCTTCTGTGGATTATTGACCACTGAAATGAAGTACAACTACTCTAGAAAATTTAATTTGTCAGGATATTTGAAGGTATAATTTTTTTACTTACAAAACTAAATTTGTAGTATGTTTCAATAATAGGAAGTTTAAAATACCTTACCAATCCATTAATAGTTAAACAAGACCTCTGCAACTTTATTATATTTACTTATTGAAACATACCTAGAGTCTCTTTTTGTTTGTTTGTTGCTTTATTATTCCTTTTATTTTTTTATAATCCAGTCATTGCCCCCTTCCAGGTCTGCCCTCCCACAGTTCCTCATCCCATTCCTTCTCTCCTCCTGTCTCCAAGAGGATGCCCTACCCCCACCAGGCCTCCCCATTCCCTGGGGTTGCCATTCTATGGTCAAAAATTCTGACCCAGAATTTTTCCAGTCTGAAAGAACTGCAGGGACAAAAATGGAGAAGAGACCGAGGGAAAGGTGGTCCAGTGAGTGGCCCAACTTGGAATCCATCTCAAGGGGAAGCTCCAAGGCCTGACACTGTAGGCTCTTTTTAAGAGTTTCTTTTTGTTAAGATACATTGTGACAATGATTGGTTCTATTTTTATTACACCGGGCAATGCAGCTGTCTAGGAGCTCGCTTGCCAGCATGCTCAAGGATTACCTTCCATCATTAGTGATGTCTTCTCAACAGTTATGAAATACAATGTCTCCTTTCATGTGATTGGTTTTGATGTTAATTTTTCACAAGTTAAAACAACTTGAGTACAGAACCTCCCCTGAAGAAGTGCCCTTGGTTACCTTGATTGATGGGGAAAAGCCTGCACGGATTGTGGGTGGCATCTTCTTATAGCAAGCTCAGACTACAAAGGAAATGGCAGAAGATTAGGTCTCCTTTTTGCTAGTTGGTCTTCCCTATTGCCTCTGGGTTGATTTACACTGTTGCTGTTGCTGTTGTTGTTGCTGCTACAGCTACTGTTGATCCAGATGATGATGATGATGATGATGATGATGATGATGATGATGATGATGATTATGGTTCCTACACTGATGTCATATTCATCATTTGTGAACTTTCATCCCAGACAAAGGGACCAGGGGCTCTCTGACAACCTTTCAGTATTTTGATACCTGATTAGGACTGCTAAATTGCTCTGCCATGAGTGTTTGGGATCTCAACTCTCAAGTGTGAATCTGCTGTTGTTAATGTCTATCCCCACCTTCCCTGCTCCAGCCCCACTCGCTCCAGCCCATAGGTTTTTATTTGTTTCTCACTATGGATGGTTGTGAGCCACCATGTGGTTGTTGGGATCTGAACTCATGACCTCTGGAACAGCAGGCAGTGCTTTTAACCACTGAGTCATCTCACCAGCCCTGTTCTTAATGTTTTAAAGCTGACCTAATGAATGATGTGTGTGTGTGCATGCATGGGCATGTGTATGTGCTTGTGTGTGTGTGTATGTGTGTGTGTGTATGTGTGTGTGTGTATGTTTGTGTGTGTGTGTGTTCATACCATTGGTCCTGGGTAGGCTTCGGTTTTTTAAAATCTACTTAAACACTTCAATCCCCCTTCTAGCTTTCTGTCCAAAAGTAGCAGAAAAAGATAGTTTTTAGGACAAAGGGATGTGGACCTGTTTAGAAGTTTTTTGGGCCGATTCGAATCTCCATTTGTCAGGATACCAGTTCAGTAGTGTCAGAAGACCAAACATGAATCAGCAGCAGTGGGACAATCCAGCAGAAACAGCCAGGTCTCCACCAAATTGGCATGAGCAAACATAAGCAGGAGCGAGCACAATCAGCTGGGATGCCAGGAGTTTTCTGTTGCACCTCTCAACGAAGTAAAGATCAACTAAGACATGAGACCAATGCAGTGTTGCAAGGCTGGTTCTGTCACTGTCCATTGAGGTCTATTTGTACTCTCTCCAAACATCACACATCTTCTCATGGGTCTAACCTCAGCAAACATCACATGAGTGTGCCTCAACAAGACACCATGTGAGTCTGCATCACATGACACAACTAGAGAACTTCTCCTCCAGTTCTGTTTCTCTAGAGAACTCTAATACATGATGCTTCACACTTAGAAAAAGTCACAGAAAACAAGTATAATCAATGATCTGTGATCATCAAGCTCTAAAAACTGTAAAGGAAGATGTTTAGAATACCTAGTAATACTGAAAGAGATTTCCAAAACAACAGATGTACAGATGGAATCTTAGAAGCATAAAACACATGAGGAAAGTGAGATAGTGACTCACGCAAATGATCAAGTTTCCTAAACTGCTAAATTCTAAGATCATGAAATACATAAAATTCTAGCAGAAAATTACAAAAACTTTCCCAGTAAAATGATAGTGACTTCATTGATGATACAAACAAGCTATGGATCCAATCCAAGATGTGCAGAAAAATGTCAGTATCATAGAGGAAAGAATTTTAAAGCAATTGATAAAAATCAGCAATATGAATGAAAAAGTAACCCAGAGAAAATAAGCAATGAAATTAACATTTTGAAAAAAATAAAACATGTTGAAAATAAAAAAGCAATGACTTGAAGTTTAAAAACATATTGGAAAGTAACAGCAATAGACTGAATCAAGCAGAGAAAAGAATACCAGGGATCGAGGACAAAGATGAAGAGAAACTTTTTTCAAAGGTCAGGAAAAGAAAGAAGAGCTGGTGATGGCTCCTTGCAAACATGAGGAGCCTTCATCCTCAGAACCCAAAGGGAAATGCACAGCATCTGGAAATTTAGTTCTTGGGACACACAGACAAGTGGATGCCTAGGCTCAGTTAATAGCCTGTCTAGCCAAAATGGTGGGCCAACGAGAGACCTTGTATCAAAAGAGGTGGTTGGCATTCCTGAAAATGACCCCTGAGCTTGCCCTCCAGCCTCTATTTGTATGTGCTCATGTGTACACACATACCCCTACACTTGTACACCCACTCACAAGTGCAAAACTATAATAGGAAAATTACCGTGACCGCACATACAAGAATTCTAGAAAATATTTCCAAATCTAGACACAGAAACAGAAAAACACAAAATCTATGTAGAATCCCAAATAGATATAACCAGAGAAAAACCTCTCCAAGATATTACAACTGTGCCAAAACAGAAACAAAACAAAACAAAAAACACCCTAAAGACTGTAAAAGGAAATATGCTAGCTCACACACAAAGGCAAACACAAGAAAATAATATCAGATTTCTCCTAAGCAACTCTCAGAGGCAGGAAACATACTTCAATCCCTTAAATTCAGTTTAATTGATAGAAAGAATAAGGACTTTTAAAGAGAAGCATGAACTATGGCAATTCATGGCCACCAAGGCAGAGCTGCAGAAGACATTCGAAAGAATGAACACACAGAGGAAGAAGAAAACTGGTCTCAAACACAGCAACATAAAAACGAAACTCATGACAATGAGTGAATAAAGGATGCAATCCATTACAACCTGTAGTAAACCAGCAATCCTTGAAAAGTGACACAGGAGAATCCCCAAATAAGCATCAATAGTACACTAAATGGGAGCAACCTGGGAAGTATTTTCTCTAAGCTCGAGAAGGAAGGAAGCATACACACACTCTTCACTTTTACTCGATATAGTGCCTGAGCAATACTAGGGCAATAAGACAAGAGAAAGGAACAAAACAGATTACAGTTGGGAATGAAGACGTTAGAAGATCCTTATTTGCAAATGGCATGTTTTAAGCTTCCAGAGACCCTAAAGATTAACAGAAAACTCATATCTCGTTAACATTTTTAGCAAAGGGCCAGGGTCTCAAATCAATATGCAAAAATCAGCAGTTGTTCTACGTATTTGTAACAGCCTTTCTAAAAAAGAAATCAGAAAAATAAAAATAAAAACCGGTCCCATTTACAATGAACTTTTTTAATGAAAGAAAAGAAGAGGAAACTAGGAAATATTAAACGAAGCAAGGAGGCAAATGACTTCTACAGGAAAATTGAAAACACCAAAGAAAGTAACTAAAGAACACAGTGGAAAATGTTAAGACCTCCTATGCTTATGCATTGGCAGAATTAGTATTATGTTACTTGGTCTGTTAAAGCAATCTGTGGATTCAATGCCATTTCCTTATACATTCCAATGAGTTTCTGCACAGAACTCTACAAAGAAATTATCCCAAAAGACACACACATGCAGAAAAGTCTCCAAAGATCCAAAGAAATCCCAAGGAGAAACAGCAATGCTGGAAGCCTCACAATACATGATCTCAAATTCTGCAGAACCACAGAGACGTAGCAACATGGTACAGGAACAAAAGCATACAGAATCTAATGTAATGGGAGGCCTAGAAATAAAATCACAAGGCCACAGACAATCTGTGACTACATTACCAGAAGCATACATTAGTGAAATGTATGAATGACTGGTGCTGGCAGAACTAGATGCCCACATATAAGGGATGAAGCATGACTATCTCAGAAGCCGAACAACACTCAATTCAGAAATCAATCAAATAATTTTAATGGAGCATCTAGAATTCAGAAACTTCTGGAGAAAACATACGAAACACTTTAAGATATAAATATAGGCAAAGACATTTAAAAAGACTTCTGATAGCACAGGACAAATCCCAATAATTGACAAATGGGATTATATAAAATTAAAAAGATTCTTCACAGCAGAGGGCCAAGAGGGAGCAGAGTGAAGAGACAGCCTAGAGAATGGAGACAAACGCTCAGCAAGTGTGCTTCCCACAAGGGATTCATAACTAGAATCTACAAAGATCTCCAAAACTCAAACACCAAAAGTCACCCTATTTTTGTTTTTAAAAAAAGCCATCTCTCAAAGAAAGAAATACAAATTATTAATAGATATTTGAAGAAGTGTTCAATATCTTAGCCATAAAGGAAATGCTTGAGATTCCATTTCACCTGAGGCAGAATGGCTATCATTAGAGGAGTTGGGAGGGTGAATATAATCAAAACGCAGTGTATGAAACTCTCCAAAAGTTAATAAAATATTTTTAGAGAAAAAGAAATAAAATCACAACAGGTCCTGGCAAAGCCATAGGGGGGAGAACATTTTTCCACACCAAATAAGAATATGAAATTGTGCAGCTGCCACTGCAGACACTAATATAGTGATTTGTCAAATATCAAATACCAAGAACAGAGCTCTCATTGGGTTTGTCTCAATCCTGAGTGTATACCTGAAGGATTTAAGTCAGTACACTACAGAGATACAGTGCACATCCATGCTGATCAGCACATTATCCATAGTAGCCAAGGTTGGGAGCCAGCCTAGAGATCACCAGATGAATAGGTAAAGAAAGCATGGTCCATATGCAAAGTGGAATGTTATTCATCTGCAAAGTTGAATAATTCATGAAAATTTATTCAGGAAAGTGAATGGAACTATAAATCATGTTAAGTGAAGTAATCCAGACTCAAACAACAAACATTGTGTGGTTTCTATAATATGTGGGATCTAGATTTAAGCACATGCATGTGTCTAGGGCATGAAGGTATAAAATGATGGAAGAGTTCTAATGGGAGGAGCAACAGAAGAGGGCAATGGGATATATTTGGAATGAAAGCAGCAAGAGGGACTATTTGAGAAAAGAGACTGGAAACAGAAGGTTAGGAGGGAGGAATGGACAATTACAAATGAACTATGATACATATGCATGAAATGTCAGTGAAACCATCACTTTTGTATGTGTAAAAAAAAAATGAAGTTTCACTTACATTACAGAGTAGACCTCTGATTAGATGGGTGGGAATGGGTGGGTATACACGGTAACAAAACCATATCTTCATGAATATAGATGGCTTTGTTTAACCTCTTATATATTTAACATACACATTTCCATCCCTTCGTAATAGTCCAGATACATTTGTTTCCACCAATCAAAAGTTTATGCTTAAGGTGAATCTGAAGATATCCTAAACTGAAAGCTATGATAAAAATCAAAATGCAGAGTGTTGAAGAATATAAGAAGAACTCTTACCACTTATATGCTATAAGAGTAAACGTTGTGTGGACAGTGGTTTAATCAGCTCAAAGATGCTACAGAGGCACAACCAGGATGAGCCCTGATACCTACATTTCATCAGGCTCCAAGATTTTTATGAAAATAGAAGCCTAAACATCATAGTTCTGAGGTTATACATAAACCAATGTTGCTCTGTCCCCAGAAAGCTCAGTTGTGGAGCCTGCAGCAGATTCTACTGTTGACCATGACACAATCTACTTTCATTTTAATCTATTTTCATTTAGCAGATTTCTTCTGATTGGGTCTCCTTGTACTTTGCCTTGGGGATGGAGAGGAAGTGTACTGCTGTGTCAACATTGATGTTTGGGGCTGTTTGTATGTTCTCTTTGTAAAAACCATAAATCGCCATTCAGCTTATACATCGCTGTCTTTGAGTTCAGTTAAGATTATCTCTATTACTAAGATAAATACTATCAATTTTTAAGATTGGAAGATTGTCTATTATTAATGAGATTATCTCCCTGAACATTGGGTTTATTTTCAGAGAGGCATGCGAGTTCTGAATGCTGATCTCTGAGCTAGGAGTCTGTGTCTGCTTGTCTCACCTGTCATGACAGCATGGACGAGCTTCTTGTCATCTTGTCGCTCTTTCTCCCTTTGAAACAGAATCAGCATCTTGTCTTTCTCTTATGAAATCTCTCTCAAAGTCCTCGGAAATCTGAACTTGGCCATTGACTCTGGAGCTGACCTCTTAAACTCAGCATGAGGGTTTAGGTTAAAACCAAATATTGCTGACAGCTTAGCTCTGCTGGTCTTTGTCATGGGACCACAGACCCAAACACAGCTGAGAACTAAATCATTATAGGCAAATGATCTGAACTAGAGAAAGACAAAGTAGGGAACTTTTTCTGGAGGAATTACTTAAATAATGTTGATGCTCAAATGCTGTGGCCTTTGTACTGATCTAACCAGCCACTTTTTTTTTTTTTTTTTGAGTCAGATAGATTTGGGTACATTTCCTTGACAAAGGAGAATTCTGACAAAAGCAACATATTTATACTTCTGTATACAGAGCACGCCTTCCACCAAAAAAGTAATTGCCAGGTCCAAAGGCCATCTGGTCTGGTGGCAATCAATACTCACAAAGAATATGGATTAGGATTTTGTGATCATTATGTGTGAGCCTAACCTTCATGAAAACTTAATAAGATGAACCCAATCACTGTTATCGTGAAACAGTGACAGCATAGGCTTAGAGCTTTGCTTCCATGCTTCCCGTGGGAAAGAAACCACGACTTGAAGCACTCTGCAAATCATTCAGTCTTGTTCTGAATCATAAAAGCTTTCTGTGTTTGCATTTAGGAATGTCACTATGGAAGTGAACTGAGTGGGAATTTGATGTTACAGAAAACTGACATGTTGGTATCACTGCCATCAATGGCCTTAGTCCTTCATAGGGAAAGCCATCTGAGCCACAGGAAAGACAATAGCTTGACAATATACATGGTCACTGCAGAGTCCTCTTCACCTATTTTAAAAGTTAGGACTACCTTCATTACCTATATAAATGAAAATTTTAAAGGGAAAAAAAGGTGTTTCTAATAAGCTAGTATGATTGAATGTTCCAGAAAAATTAGGCACTGAAGTTTCCTGTATGTTAAGTATATTTTAAACTGTTTTCTATTACAACTTCTACTGTCAGGTTGGGGTTTTGTCAACAAACATGATAACCACGGAAAGTCACTGACATTTAAGAAGCAGCCAGCTCTGGGAGATAACTAGACATGGCATAGTGTTCACACTACAAATCATTGTCCCCACTGTAAAAGGAAAGAGAAAGCCTGCCTGGGGAAGCTAATGATTGTATAATCATACAGGACAGATGCTCAGGAGGAAGGACACACAATAGTGCCCAAGGGAATGAGTATACCCCATCCCACAAGAGGAGACAGTCAAAGAAAAATACTTGAAGCAGAAGATGAAAGCAGAGTTTGTTGGAACTGGTCCTGCAAATGCCTAGGGAGAATGCTGTTTGGTGTGCTAGCAGAAGGGGAAAGGCCAGTCAAATTTCGACTTTATATGGGATGGGTCCCCAGGTGGAGCAGGTAGTCTCTTCATGGACATTTATTCAGTCTGTTTCACACTTTGGCTCTGTAACTCCTTCCATGGGTATTTTGTTACCCCTTCTAAGAAGGACTGAAGTAGCCACACTTTGGTCTTCCTTCTTCTTGAGATTCATGTGGTTTGTGAATTGTATCTTAGGTATTCAAAGCTTCTGGGCTCATTTATCAGTGAGTACATACCACGTGTGTTCTTTTGTGATTGGATTACCTCACACAAAATGGTATTTTCTAGTTCCATCCATTTGCCTACGAATTTCATATTGTTAATGCCTACAAGTGCTTGCTGACAGAAGCCTGTTACAGCTGTCTCTTGAAAGGCTCTACCAATGCCTGAAAAAAAACAGAGATGGATGCTCACAGCCAATCATTGGACTGAGCACAGGGTCCCCAATAGAGGAGCCAGAGAAAGGACCCAAGGAGCTGAATGAGTCTGCAACCCCATAGGAGGAACAACAATATGAACTAACTAGTACCCCCAGAGCTCCCAGGGACTAAATCATCAACCAAAGAGTACACATGGTGGGACTCATGGCTTCAGCTGCATATGTAGCAGAGAATGACCTTGTCGGCCATCAATAGGAGGAGAGGCCCTTGGTCCTGTGAAGGCTCTATTCCCCAGTGTAGGGGAATGGCAGGCCAGGAAGCAAAAATAATTGAGTGAAGAAGACAGAAGCCATCATTCATTTTCTTGTTTCCCTTAATGTCCTCCTTTCTGTCTGTCCTAGTGGGCACTTCATCTCCTCACAGATGCCTCTCTACTCTTGAGCTTCTATCATTATGCCTGGATTCCCAAGGAGCCACTGAGAAGGCAGAGGTGGACAGATTTCACTTTCTTGGGGTCAAAGTTCATCAAGAAGAAATTACTAGCACCTTGATTATCATCTTTTTTGTGCTCAAATTCTTTTTTATTAGATATTTTATTATTTACATTTCAAATGTTATCCCCTCTCCTAGTTTCCCCTCTGAAAAAAAAAAAACCTTATTCCATTCCCGTTCCCCCAACTAACTAACCCACCCTCTCCCATTTCCTGGCCCTGGCCTTCCCCTACATTGGGGTATAGAGCCTTCACAGGACCAAGGGTCTCTCCTCCCATTGATGACCAACTAGACCATCCTCTGCTACATAGGCAGCTGGAGCCATGAGTCCCATCATGTGTACACTTTGATTGGTGGTTTAGTCCCTGGGAACTCTGGGGGTACTGGTTAGTTCATCTTGTTGTTCCTCCTATGGGTCTGCAAACCCCTTCTGCTCATTGGGTCCTTTCTCTAGCTCCTTCATTGGGGACCCTGTGGATCCCCAATGGATGGCTGTGAGCCTCTACTTCTGTATTAGTCAGGTACTATCAGAGCCTCACAGAATACAGCTATATCAGGCTCCTGTCAGCCAGCACTTGCCGGCATCCACAATAGTGTCCGGGTTTGGTGACTGTATATGGAAAGGATCCCAATATGGGGCAATCTCTGGATTGTCCTTCTTTCAGTCTCTGTTCCATAGTTTGTCTCTGCAACTCCTTCCATGGGTATTTTGTTCCCCCTTCTATGAAGGATCAAAGTATCCATACTTTGGTCTTCCTTCTTGAGTTTCTTGTGGTTTCTTATGCCAGTGGTTCTCAACCTTCCTAATGCTGCGACTGTATAATACAGTTCTTCATGTTGTGGTGACCCCAACCATAAAATTAATTCTTTTCTACTTGTAACTATAATTTTGCTACTTTTATGAATCATAATGTAGATATCTGATATTCAATCTCAAAGGAGTCATAACCCACAGGTTGAGAACCACTGCCTTATGTTCTGTTCTCTAGAGATGGCATTGTTGACAGACATCCTTGCTTGCTTTCATTAATAATTATACTAAGAAAAATAATGGATAATCTTATCTTTCTGAGATGTAAGCCACCTGGGGCTTATTTTCCTTTTTCCTTTAAGGTAAAGATGACAAACAAAATGTTCTTCCTTTTCACATGGTCATTCAAAACAATCGTTGTATTGTGACTGCCAAGAGAGTCAAGGAATGTACTTGCATTTCAGCCTCACATTGTTCTGTAACAAGTATAAAGCTAAATAGAATAAGGCAGTGACTGAAGTTCAGGGAGTATGCATGACTCCTGGGGTTCTGGAAGCCTGTCTCCTGGAGCTGCTCACTGTGCCAAAGGTAGCTCTGTTCTGAACAGATTCAAGAAGGCCTTTCTAGCAACTGCTGTAATTCCATGTATGGCTCTTCACAAGGCAAGCTTGAGCCCCATAGCACTAAGAACTTAGGACCAGCAGACTGAATTCCAAGCCTCTATGTCATGTAACTCCTTCATGCTGTTGAAATAAAGTCACAACCATGATGTGATTAAAAAAAGACGAAGATCCAGAGGGTAGTTCTCCATCAAGAGGCAGAATGTTGTCTTACAGACACCAGTGGCTGCTGTTTTCAAAGACTCTTTGCCACAAAGGTTTCTAAATTTACCTACAAAATTCTGAACCTCTGGTGTTGGCTTGAAAGCATTTCTCTCTACAGCAAGCTCCCCAGGTCATTCCAATATGTGGACATGTTTGTAAACCTTTATCTCCCATAACATTCAGGGAAGAGATTTGGAGAGGACAAGGGCTGCCCATAGCAACACCTCAGCCAGACATCTATCACTTTATAGTGACAACGGCATAGTTTAAAGCACTCTGGGTCTAAAGTTTAGGCTAAATACACACACTTAAGCACTTTAAAGTTCCCATCCTAGGCTTGTTTCGTAAACCTCATAGGGAGGCCAATGTTTCAGTCTATCAGAAAGCAGGGGATTCTAGGAATATAAGAATTTCAATGCCGAATCCAGGATAGCAAGGGTCAAACCAAGACGAGTGGCTTCTCCTTCTGCTGGACCCGCCCATGTGCTGCAGAGTCTGCTTTCTGAAATACAGCTCATCATCACTGCGAGTGTCTTAAGTGTCTCCTTAAGCATCATGTAAGCCAGAGTGGTAAAACTGGGTCCATGGACTCGCAGCATCAGTATCAGCTCAAAGCTTTTAAGAAATGGAAATGTGGGGTTTTCTCCTGGACACTGGACCAGTACCTCTGAGAACAATGCTCTGGAATCTGGTTTTGAGAAGCCTGACTTGGAGCATGCCCGCCTTGCTTTCCTTTCCCTGTTTTCCCAATCCTTCACAGGCTAAAATCAGGTTTCTGTTTAGCAACAGAGATATAAACCAGATGATGGGAAGAGTCAATCAATGCTAACTTTAGCCAGAGACATTTTGAAAAAGAGCAGCCGGCAGCTCAGAGACTTATATACTGATCATTATTCTGGCCTTCATTTTTGTCAATCATTTACCGCAGAGGCTGGAGAAAAAGGTTTAGGTCCACAGAACAAACTGGAGTATGGATAAAGAAAGAGCTTAAGTGCAGAAATCTTCAGGGAGGAAGGCCAATATTCCAGAATACCTCAAAACTGTCAATACTCAAGGTATAGAATCAAGCCTTGTACATGACTTAGTTGTCATGATGAATTAACAGTAAAAGCCATTAAGGACTCAATGATTTAAAAATTATACTTATTTGGAGTAGCTTGGTGTCTTGGTGTTTCACTACTGTGAAAAGACACCATGGCCAAGGCAACTCTTATAAAGACAAACATTTAATTGGGGCAGGCCTATACTTTTCAGATGTTTAGTCCATTATCATTATATTGGGAAGTGAGGTAGCGGCCAGGCAGACTTGATGTTGGAGGAGCCAAGAGTTCTACATCTTGAGCTGAAGGCAGGCTGGAGGAGACTGTCTTCTGCAGGTAGCCAGGAGGAAACTGATTCCACACTGAGAGCCTAAGCATAGAAAGAGACCTCAAAGCCCATTCCCACCAGGACAAGCTACCTCCAGTAAGGCCACACCTACCCCAGCAAAGCCACCCATTCCTAATAGTGCCACTGGGCAAAGCATTCAAACATAGGAAGCTATGGGGGCCAACCTATTTAAACCACCAGACTTTGGGAAAAGTTACTTCAGAGCAATAAAGAGTTCCATAAAGAAAATTAATACCCTATTATTTTAGCTGCCTTAAGATCAAAATGTTTATTGTGAAAGTCAAAATAAATTTTCAAAATTTTTAAATGACAAAAAGCAAGCTAAGTTTTTAAAGAATTTGCCTGCTTATTATTGGATGTCTATTAATAAATTCATGTGAGCCTAATCTATACATGAAAGAAAATATTAAAACAAAATATTCTTGATAATATATTTCCCATTTAACTAAAATCTAACTATGTAGCCCAGGATAGCCTCAGATTTGAGATATTCCTACAGGAGTCTCCTGAATGCTGTGATTACATCATTGCATTTGTTTGTTTTTGTCAACTTTATGCAAACTAGAGACATTCGAGAAGAAAGAACACCAATTGATAAATGACCTCCATCAGATTAGCCTGTGACACACCTATGGAAGACTGCCTTGATGGGTGTTTAATATGCCAGAGCCCAGCTCACTTGGGTTATGTAATACCTAGGCAGGTAGACTTGGGTTGTACAAGAAAATAGGCTGAGCAAGCCGTGGAGTGCAAGGTAGATGCTCTCTACTTTAGTTCCTACCTCCATGTTCCTTCCTCAAGTTCCTACCCTGCAGTCCCTGATGATGGACTATGACTTTTTATGTCATGATGTTTTGCCTCAGCAGCAACTGAAAGCAAAGGAGGCCAACCACCATATTCGGAAAAAAAAATGTATTTTTTAGAACACTCCTATACAGCATAGTTCAGACATTTTACTCATTACAATTAATCCTCTTGCTTATTGAACAAACAATTTAGTATGGTTTCTTCTCCAGTCAATGAACCTATAACTTAATCCTGGCAGGGTGAAGCAAATGGAAATGAAAATCCCCTACTCAAAACCCACCTCTGATAAACTATGGCTCTTTTCACAAACCTCTCCTTCAAAAAATAATTAATTAAAATAAAATAGAATGAATTTGTCAGTTAACCAGGTCTGTCTCTCCATAACAGAATGCTGTCAAACTGACTATGGTTTAGTCCCCAGCTAGCCTGCTGCAGCTTGCTCAGGCTTCAGCTGCACTGTAGAGCTGGTAGGAGATAATGAGGTAATTCAACCTTTTCCCCTCCATCTGTCCTTCCATACCCATAGAGTCCTCAGGTAGCAAGAACACTTACTACACGATCTTCCACGTAGCTGAAAATCTAACAGTACATCTGAGACACACAAGCTCATTTTCCTGTGTTACAGAGTCATGATAAGTCTGAGGTTCACTTTCACTGGCTACCTTTTAAAACACTACAGAAATTTCATGTTGTATGCAAATAAGCAACGGGCAAGTCTAATCAATGATGCATTCTATAGGAGAAGACATAAATATTTCATAGATAATACTATGAAATTAAAGAATGTACAAATAATCCATTTAAAAAGAAGTGATTTCTATCCTTCTCTCTACCTGGATGGACAAGCTTTATCAAATTGAGTGATATTAGTGTCTACTGATGCGACACACACTTAGAAACAAACCATCATGCCTCCACCTGGGTTTGACCTCTAGCCAAAAGAAAGATGGTACTACACACCCTCCTAGAACAAACATGTTACCAGTGGGAAGAACATGGGGAACAAAGGTCCAAACAGAGAAAATTCAACATAGCCATAACTCTAACAAGTCACAGAAGGCTCTAAACTAAACCCCGTCCCACAAGTATTGCTGTCTAGACACCCTTTAACAAATCAGTGTGAGAAAGAAGCTGGAAAGACAGACCATGGCAGTGCCCTGCAAGAAATACCTTTGCTCAGTAAAGTTAAATTTCATTCATAAAACAGGAAGAGCAGCCTATGTATTGGAAAGCTATAAATATGAATGAAATAATTGAAAGTGAACATGATTTGCACACTGTAAACTCACTTGTAAATACAAGGGACCATCACGATGACCTTGTGCCCATCAGTCTTCCCAGCAAGTGAGATGCTTGTATCATGGAGTCAGGGACTTGCCATACAGTGACTCCTTGAATGTTTTGGTACAGTTGTCTATCTGCCCTCTACTGGACTTCGAATACCTTGAACAGAGAGACTGGGCCATGGGCATCACTCAATCTTTGCTTATACAACTATCTAATGACTGTTTCTGTAATGTTGAATGAATATATTCTGAATCCTTTCTGCTTCTCAGACTCCCTGCTGACAGTGGACTACCACGTGGCATAGTGTGTAAAACTGAACAGCAAACACCCATGTACTCAGGATTATTCCCCATCTGTCAATTCTGGCTACTACCCCACTCCTAGAACTCTGGCTGCATGAGAAAAGAGCTCAAGTTCTCAGAAGAAACATTCCTTGAGGTTGGCCATCAAAAGAGGCACTGACAAACAAAATTGCCTTGAAAGTGGCTCATAGCGGAGCATCATGGTGTTCTTCTGATATGCTGGGAACCACAATCTCACTTCCATATCATCATAGTTAAAAATAGAATCGGTACTACACTAGAAGCTTTGCTATTTTCCACACTTTATTCGACCCAATCAGGCTAGATGTGGAACCAGAACTGCTGGTTGACTCCCATTTGCATTCTTGAGGAAGAACGCACAGGTTGCCCTCAGCTCTCTGCAGAAAGAAAGATACATGGGCCTGTCTCTCATCAGTGCTAGCAACATCAACCTATCTCACGGTCTTCTGCTCACCTCTCCTCCTTTGTTTCTTTCTTTCACCATTATTGCCCACATTTCATATGCGTAGCATTGTGGTAGGCAGCAGTGAATAAAGAACCTGACATTCATTTAAAGGAAAAAGTGAGGGATTAATTGCAATGAGACAAGTTTTACTAAGGATTGGATGTCAGCAAGTTGATGGAATGTGGCAATGTGAAAGGGTATATGGGCCAGAGCTTAGCTGATCAGGCAGCCCCTCAGTCCTAGCATGGAGAGGGCACCTAGAAGGCATTGAAAACGTATTTGCAATCAAGTGCTTCATAACAGGCCTGCCAGAGTGGACCCGAGATAGCTCCTGTGAGAAGACCTCAGCAACCATTTTCTGAAGATGTCACAAAAGACAACACACAGCTGAGGCTACTGTGGTGATTCGAGGCCTGTCCCTCAGATGGTTGCCAGGAGTCTATCACAGATGCCTGCAGTTACAGTGGCCTTTAAAGGAAGCCCTGAGGCTCAAACAGTACTAAGCATGCTGGATCCATTGATCAGCCAGGCATCTCTCTGCCTTGTATTTTTCTTGATGATTATGCTTTCCTTCATCCAGGGGCTCTACTGTAGTCTGATCTGAGTCCTCATTTCTACCTCAGTACTCACGTCTTCTTCTTCTTCAACACTCAGGACTCTCCTGGTTACTCTATCTCTTCATCATGTGGTCCCTGTGAATTCTGACTGATTTCGATGCCTCTGGGCACTCCTGTGCCAATCCCAGGATCCACAGTTTGCATCCTACTAATGAGCTGCCTCCACCATTGGACTTGATTCTGCCTGTACCCTGTCTGTCCTCAGCCTTCAGACAAGAGTAAGGCAGGACCTTAGGACATTTCCGCCACCCCACTGCTTATACAGCCTTTTCTGTCAGCCAAATATTTATTGACACACTGTTCTCCTGTTTACTTTGTTAGGGGAAAAAGAAAAGAAAGTAGAATTTCTCTGTTTAAAGAATTTCATGTGCACACTGACAACTGTGACCTATCACAATGCAGCATGACCTTGAGCTGCCATGGTTATGTCCCTTGTCCTAAATTGTTCCTGGCCCTTTCTATGGTGCCCAATGCTCTATCTGAGGTTCGCGTTTCCATTTTTAAGTTAATATGTGTGAAATAAGGCTTCCCTTCTGAATATAAAACAGCCCTGCTCCTCTGCAAACACAGTCAACACGCCTGCAGTTAAACACCAGGAAGAAGAAAAGAGAAACTCCAGAAATTTTCTCGAATTATTTTCCTGTCTTTTTTTTTTTCAACCCAAATACCTAGTCATATGAACTCTAAGATCTGAGAAGTATATTCATTTCTCTTCAAGTCTATTTTTACCTCCCTGAGTCACCATGAGGTTACCTGGGGCCAAAGAGCCCTCTGCAATTTGAAAGATGGATTCATCCATCCCTGCCTAGCACCTAGACACTTGCTGGCAGGAGGAGATGAGCTAGATTTCAGTGACTTGACCCTTCCTCAAGCTGAGTGCCTTGGGCAGCAAATAAGCTGCAGAAACTCATAATCCTGCTGCCATTTTCTCTCCTCCACTACTGCAGGGGCCTTCCCATATTCTCCATCATTTGCCCATTCTTTGCAGGGAACCCAAAATGGTCCCCTACAATCGTCAACTGCTTCAACTGTCATACTTCACAGTTCACAATCCGTCTGTTATTCCCCCTATGCTACGTAGCCATGCATGATTTGGTCCTGGTTCACTCCTGGGATCTACCAGCCTGCCCTAGCTCTGGCTGCCTTGCTCTTCCATAGAAATGCCCAGCTCCCTTGCACTAACTGGAGTTCTCTGCTTGTCTGCCTCCAGTGCCTACTCTCTTCAGCCCTGCGTATACACAGAGTTGATCTCAGTGCCTGGCTCATCTCATACTTTCATTATTTTCCATGCATATGGCCTGTCGTACTTTGTTAATGCCAACTTGCTTTTAGTGCTATAGTAAGTCCACCTGCCCCTCCTGCAGAAACTCAGCTCTGAACCACTCACTTGTGTGTAACCAACCATAATGCTCCCTTATTTCTTCCATCTAAGGGAGCCATAATCACAAATTTCATGGTCACATTTCTCTTGGTTTCCTGTGTCACTTTGTCTTTGTATATCCTTAAATAGTTAGGCTTTTAATCTTAGTTGTTTTTAATGTAATTTTAAAACTCATGCTACTGTGGTCTTCACGCTCAATGTTTCACTTAAGATTATTACATCATTAGTAATAATATTACATCATCTATAATAATACTACATCATTAATAATAGAAAGAACAACAGAATCAACTAACCAGGACCCTTGGTGGCTCTTAGTGACTGAATCACCACCCAACAAGTATACACCACGGGCTGGACCTAGGCATCCCTGCACATATGCAGCAGATATGCACCTTGGTCTTCATGTGTGTCCTGAACAACTGGAGTGGGGGCTATCCCAAAAGCTGCTGTCTATATGTGGGATATGTTCTAGCTGGGCTGCTTTGTCTGGCATCAGTGGGAAAGGATGTGCCTAACCCCACAGATAATTGATGTACCAAGGTGGAGGGATTCCCAGGGGTCCCCACCTACTCAGAGGAGAAGGGGAAAGGGTTATGGGAGGGAATAACTGGGAGAGGGCAATACAAAGTGAATCAAAATTAAAATAAACAATAATATTGTTGTTGCAAGTCATTTAGTTTACCTTTTAAAAATGTTTGTGTACGTATATGTGTGTGTGTTTTCACATGTATGGGGTTGGAGTGCATATGTATGAACATAGAGGCCAGAAGTGGACCTCAAGTGTATTCCTCAATCTTTCTCCACCTTTCTTCCTGAGACAAAGTCTTTTCAGCAGCCAATTTACATTGACAGGTTGGTTGGACAGCAAACTCCCAGACTTCTCACCCAATGCTTCCTCAGTGCTAGGATTACAGGTGTGCATGGTTATGCCTGGTGTCTTTTACACAGGAGCTAGATTCACATGCAGGTCCTTATGCTTTCAAAACAGCCACTTCACCACTAAGCCCCCTCCCCAGCAGCCTATTTGGTTTTGGTGGCTGTATGATATTCCCCCATGTGCTACACCATGCCACTCTACCCACTCCCTAGCAACAGGTACTGAGGCTCCTTCTGTGGTTGGGTTTACTGGAAACCAGACCATCGTGTATGTCTGTATGCATGTCTCCTACTGAAAATGTGCACATTTGCTCACAGTTGGATCACAGATATGGCAAATGATCTACATAGAATGATTCCCTACTGGCTTCCAAAGTCGTATCTCCTGGCAGTGAGATATGAAGATCCTGTGGGCCCGCATATTCTTTTCCGTGTCTTAATATTTTTGATCTGGGGAACTTCTGTGTGGCCTTCAGTTTTGCTCGTGTGCCTGTTAGAGGTAATTTCGATCAGTTCTTACATTTATGGATTTGCATTCTAAATTCTCCAGGTTTTCTCTCACTATTCTCCATGTGGGGATAACTTTTAGTTTGCTTTTTTTTTTGTTGCTCATGTCATTTTTGTTTCCGGAGATAAGGTCTTATGTATCCCAGGCTGACTTGACCATGAATTTGCGAACCTCCTGCCTTTCTCACTCAAGTGCTGGGACTACAGGATATAAAGGGTGAAACCTTGGCCTTGTGTGTTCTAGGAAAACACTCGAGCATCCAGGCTGTACCTCAGCCCAGACCACAGAGCAACTTTTTGTACATTGCCCTGTTCTGTTTTCTTTATGGATCTCTGTCATGACCTGGGGTCATCTAGCTTGTCCACTGATTACCATGTCTCCCTCAAATAGAATATGAAAATCCTGGCTGCTTTGTTCGTTCATCTACCTCTGGTGGCTAAGAACTGCATCTAGCACAGCACGAGCACATGAGTATGTGAGGGACAGAGTCATGTGATATACTAAGAATGTACAAAAAGAGCATTGC
Source organism: Mastomys coucha (assembly GCF_008632895.1). Classification (NCBI taxonomy): domain Eukaryota; kingdom Metazoa; phylum Chordata; class Mammalia; order Rodentia; family Muridae; genus Mastomys; species Mastomys coucha. Next base: position 41,156,280 of record NW_022196895.1, on the reverse strand, counting down.
TCTAGAATCAGATGCACTGAGTTTCAATCTCAGCTTCTCCATTTACTCTGATCAAGTGACTTAACACATCTATTCCTGAGTCGCTTCAACTGTAAAAAGAAGTGCTTTGTGTGATATCCTGGAAGCTTTAACACACATAACGTTCTTAGAATAATGCAAGTACAGCCAGTGCTTGATAAATGTAGTTATTATCAAGAAAGGTTTAGCATTGCCATTACCTTTCCTTGGCTTGAGTGTGGGTCTCACCAGTACCTACTTCCCCTCATGTTAGCATCTACTTAGTCTTGCTGATTCTGGCTCTCATAGTCAAGCAAAGGAGATAGATAAGCATAGGGATGCAATTTATTGTCAAGAAAATCATCCTGTCAAGAAAGCAAGCAGAGTAGGTGTTCAGGTTTATAAAGAGTGGGTATCTCACGAGCCACCCCCTCCCGCCTTACTCCCAACATTGCATCACACACAAAATCACGACACTCTTCCCTCCTTCTTATTAGTCCGACTCATATTTTCAAAGAGAAGACAGCTAAGTTAGAAAGACAATTGGTGAGGGCATATAAGACAAGGAGAGAGAGGAGCAGAGAAACAAAACAAGGGAGAAAGGTGGAAGGGCAAGAGGAGGGGGTACTTCAGGTCAGTCATGAAACTGATGTAAACAGTAAGATGCTGAAATTGGAGCCAGAGGAAATCCCGCCTCTACCCACACAGGGGAATACTTTCACATAGAAATGAAGATGTTAGGTAAATCGGTATAGGAAAAGACTATGGATGACCAGAGGCCTGGGTCAGGCAGGGGAGGGAAACCTTGGGAGGCTGACCCCATTAGAACTGTAGTCCCCAGTCAATGTCATCTCAGTTGAGGGCTTACCTCAGTCAGTAACCAGGAATCCCGCTCCATTTGAAGCATCCCTTGCCTCAAAGCGGTAAGCTTGGCCTTGGTTAAACACGCCTGGGGGCCCAGCCCCAGTGCATTTCCACTGAGATTCCCAGCCGATTCCTCAGGAGGAACTGTTTCCATTTGAAATGGACCAGGGATCCTGGGCAGGACCAGCTGCTTCTCAGAGCCGAATTCCCTGACAGCTAGCCGAGAGAGCCAAGGAGCTGCAAGGAGCCCCTGGAGGTGGGCAGCGAGTCGGGGGCGCGGCTGGGACCAGCCAGGCCCCGGCTGCCCACTGGTGAAGGTGCAAGTCCACACCTTTGGGGACAGGCTTCTGCTTGTCCCCGCTCCAGTTCGGCAGTGCTGAAACTGCAGGGCTCCCCAAGATGCCCCGCCACCACTGGGGGACTTCCTCCTTCCCGCGTCCTTGGCAGGCGGGAGAGCACTGGTGGGCGGGGGGACCCCGACTGATCAGGGTTGTCGCCGACCTTGAGGCTACCAAGGGGTGTGCGTGCGCCAAAAATAAAAGCGGGTGCGCGCACTGACAAGCGCGCGCGCACACACACACACACACACACACACACACACACACACACACACACAGAGAGGCAAGCATATACGTCTAGCCTCTGTTTGGCACTTCCCTCCCGGAAAAAAAACAATTGTTCGCAAACAGCCTAAAGCACAGAGGAGGGAATCCTGTGCTAGAGGCATCATGCCCAAGACCAAATTTGGGAATGATTTTGATTTTAAGGTTTGGATTGAAGCGTCTCAAAAAAATAAAGGACCCAGGACAAATTTCATGCTCTTTGCGTGTGGGGAAGGGAGAAATTAGGACCTAATTGCAGATGTGTTCACCGTGACTTAGAGTGAGAAAGCAAACAATGATGCGGAGTTTTTCCCACTCTTGGCCCGCAGCGAGCGCGCGGCGCCATAGGGGTTAACACCGTGCAGCCTTCCTGCAGGCTTTCCCAGGCAGAGAGCGTGCGCCCGCTCTGGGGAGAGCCGGGGATCACCCGCCCGCAGAGCTCCTGGGGCGCTTCCCGCCCCATGCTATTTATAGATCGGCTTCCAGCTGCTGCAGGGAGCTCACCCGCTAGGGCGTGTGGAGTTTGAGAGCCTCCCAGAAGCATGGAATTTTCATAAATTCTCTGAATGGCAAAGATGTCTCTTGATTGTCGCTGTTCAGTCTGGCTACCATGTATATTTCAGGTTAGAATTATTCTGTCTCTCTCTGTCTGTCTGTCTCTCTCTGTCTCTTTGTCTCTCTGTCTCTCACACACACTTGAGAGAGAGAGAGACAGAGAAACAGAGAGGCAAGAGAGACAGAGACAGAGAGACAGAGAGACAGAGAGACAGAGAGAACTGGGATCCGAAGAGCGCGCGTTTGCAGCAATTTAAGAAAGCAAGTAGGTAACACATTACTGTGAGGTGTGGGATCCCCCTTTGTTATCGGCCTCATAGTCATGCACAATAAAAGGTATGCAGAGCGCTGAAAAATAGCGTCTCCTCTGTCTTCTGACTGCCTGCTGAGGGCTGCAGACTTCTTCGCTTGCCTAGCCAGGTGATGCCTGTGGCAAACCAAAACACCAGCAGGCTCCAATTCTGGTGTCTCCTGTGGATCCTCAGCTCCAGTAGACCATAAGGATAGAGAGGACGGGCTATTCTTCTGCCTGATTTCTTATGCTCAGTATAAACTAGAGCAGACTACTAGTCTAGACCATTCTAAAATGACCCTTTATTCCCAAGCTCCTTTTTGCAATCACTGCTTCCTGAAAATACATAGTATCTTTGATATGGAAAGGCCTTGCTACCCCCACCCTCCCCAAGCTGCAGATGATCAGGAAATGGCTTGTGCCTTACCAGAAAGGGACCACCACCTTGGGAAAAATAGATGAGGCTGGACAACCACCAAAGGAGCAGCAGCCTGGTAGACCAAGGGGTGGAGAGTACCAAGCCTGTGACCTTTGACCCTCCTTCCAGGTCCTCTTCCTTCCTGTCTGTCGAGTTTTCTTTCAGAGACAACTTCGGTGTAGTTAAAAGTTTATTCTTTATTTAACTGCACTTAATCAGAGTGAACCTTCATGGCAGGGTATGATGAATTTTACCTCATTAAATTATGGACTAGGTATAAGTCCCTTTGGATTCAGTTCCCTTTCACAGTGTTTTCACCGGGTATGTTTTCCCACACCCTAGTGAAGAGAGCATACAAAGCACCTTGTCTGTGAAAGGGTTGCCAGCTGGGTTCCAGGATGCGTCAGGAAGATGCTAGAGAAGGACTCTGCTGCTCCTGTTCATCCTAGATGCTTATAAGGAGGTGTCAACTTGCTTTACCCTCTGTGCTTCAGTTCTCATTTGTCATGTGTAAATAACAGTAATAGTAGATACTCCATGGAGTTCTTAGGAGATTAAACGTAGGTATCTGTATGCACTGCTTGGACCAGAGACTTAAAGCTCAACAGACATGAAATATTATGGCCACCCAAATATGAGTTAGAGTTGATGTGGATGAATTGGTACGAAGGACCTTTTCAATAAAATCTGTTTTGCCTATGCAAACCCAAGCTATAAATTAGCTATTTCACTATGCCCAACCAGGTTCCCAAAAGGCATCTATGTGTGTAAAGATATTGCCCGTGGTCATTATCCTGCGTTCTTTTCTTCCACGGGAAAAAAAAAAAAACAGCTCACCCAAAGGCCTTTAAAAAATTCTACTAAGCCACACACTATACTGATGCCATTTAGAGACTCCTCTACTTGCAGTGGCCCAAGGCTGTCCTGAGGAAAACACTTGGAGGTATGGACACTTCTTTAAACCTGAGGCCACTCTATGAAGATTTCCAAAGCATATTATGAAGAATTTTTTTCTATTTAATTGAAAACACAAAGCACAGCGTTGGTTCCTGTGGCCTCTTATTTCTAAAAACTTAAACAGGGGAGAGTAGGAACAAATGCCTCTTTTCTTCACTTCCTGAGAAGAGAACCCCTGATTTTTTTTAGACTGTAGCCAGGCATAGATGTACAGCTATGCTTTAAGGATCTCTACAACAAAGTGTCCTGTTGATAAAACTCCAGAAGCCTCCCTGCCTAGGCCTGCCTGTGAAGGCTTTGTACAGAGCCAATGAAGTGTTTGGACTAATCACAGCACTTCTGACATGCAAATGAAGGTTTGTGCTTGCACCAGTCTCAGCCATGTCCTTAACAGTCACCAGTCACAGCCTTGTCCTTAACAGTCACAGCAGGTGACCAGAGCACACGGTTCCTCTGCGTGGAAATGCTTTCATGACCAACTAGGATTCGCTGAGGCTTATAATAGCAAAACTTCTGCTACAAATGGATTGAAACGGCCATGGCTAAGGCTGTAATTCCCAGAGCCAGGTCAGCTTTGATGATAAGGCACCCGTGGAATGTTCAAAGTTGTTGCGGGAAATATTTAAAAAGTGGCATTATTCCTCACTCTACCCAGCTACTCACTGCCCGAAGTCTCGCCGCCTCGAGGCTAGCCCCAGGGACCTAGTAACACTCAGGATTCTAAGACAGTGGTTGAACTAGTGTCCACAGTTACGGAAACTCAAAAATCCCTAAGATAAATCACTTAATCAGCTTCACTCTGGTGCATCTGCTTTTTTTGTAACTTTCAACAAAACAATACGGTGTACACACGTTCCCACTTTCTCACCTTTCTACCTTACTGCATAGAACAAAGTATGATCACTAAAGAAACCAATTTGAATGTGAGGATGTGAGCTTTTCAACCAGAGCAGGGGGTGGGGGTTGGGGGGAACTGAACTAAGCATATGATGTAGCCCTTCCACTCAAGCTAAGAGGCTCCACATGTCATGAGTAGTTGACAGGAGGTTCTTTTACTCTAACCAGATAGAAACCATGGACAGACAAAAGGAGCACTTCACTTGACACTAATATCCCTAGTTCTAGAAGCTCACATACTAGGCCTTCAAATCCGGAGTCTTATGGCTCTAAATCTTAAGCACTAGAGGATTATGATTACAAGCTTTCAGAGTTGAAGGCTTAAAGCTCTATGTCCACTTGCAGCCCTGAACTTACGGTGTCAGTGGGCAGCATTTATACCTCTCAAGTTTGGGTGTCAGGACTTTTAGCTCTGAAGATGCTTTCAAACTCTTGCAGCAACCAGGGCTCATCGGCTCCTTCCCCCATCTCTTTCTAACTCCTCAACTCCTGTAGTCTCATGTCTCTGCCCATCTCTTGTCTTCTCAGTCCCTTACCATCCCTTGTTGTCTTGGCTTCTGGAAGACTCTGTACTCCACCCCTCTTTGAGCTGTGGAGTCACTTCCTAGTGTTATAACTCAGGGTCTTGGATACCAAGACCTTTAGGTCTGTGACTCTAAAACTCAGCAGCCACTTCCTCACTGTGACTGCCACTGAGGCTAAGTGCTGAGGATGATGGTAGCACTCCATGCGCCCAGCTCCTTTGCTCTGCTCATGGTAAAGACTGTGAGCGGGTGGGCGACAGTCCTTTGGGAAAAGTCTATGCTGAATCCTAATGTGGCCATGCTAGAGAGTCAGTATATGGGAAAGAAGCCCATCCGCCTGTGAGTGATCCACAAGACTGAAACTCAGCCTAGTTAGATAGCTAGAAAGAATCATGAAAACCTTTAATTGGCCAGGCAGTGGTGGCACACGCCTTTGATCCCAGCACTTGGGAGGCAGAGGCAGGCAGATTTCTGAGTTCGAGGCCAGCCTGGTCTACAAAGTTGAGTTCCAGGACAGCCAGGGCTACACAGAGAAACCCTGTCTCGAAAAAACAAAACAACAACAACAACAAAAACCTTTAATTGATTATATTTGCTTTTGTGTGTTTGTGTGTGTGTGTGTGTGTGTGTGCAGACCCAAATGCACATAAATAGGTGCTCTTGCATGGGTGTGAAGGCCATAGTACAGCTTGTAAAATCCACTTCTTTTTCACTCATGTAGGGTCTGAGACTGAACTCAGGTTTTCTTGAGTTTGGTGGCAGTTTCTTTATCTGCTAAGCCATCTTGCCAGCTGTCATGCCATATTTGTTCTCTAACTGTAATTTTACAAAAAAAAAAAGCATGATTTACAATTCAACCAAATTTATAAGCCTTATATAAACATGAATCATAGTCTTAATGGAAGCAACCCTGACAGGCAGACAGGTGAGGAAGGAGGCCACAGATAAACAAGGTGGAAAATTTATGGCCAAACTCACTGTGCAAGGCTTGTCCTCTAGATATGTCTGAGCTTAAATGAAGTTGTGAATTCCCCTCTTCTTTGTTTAAGCTGATTAATCCAGTCCTACAGGAGAGTAACCTGTCCTATATCACTGAAAACATTCATAATACCCATACCCTCCCAGGGGTTAGGGTTGTTTGGATTTGGGGTTCCAAATCCACTCCCTTGGTGTACTGAGTCTGGCTCTTTGTGTGGGTGTGCCTGTGTATGTCTTCAATTTATTTCTTCAATTCCTCTCTCATATATTATATCTGAACCACAGCTTCCCCTCTACTCCTTTTAGTCCCCCACCCACACAAACCCTTTCCCCCAGATCTACTCATCCTCCATTTCTCTTCAGAAAAGAGCAAGCCTCTCAGAGATATCAACAGAACATGGTTTAACCAGTTACAATAAGACTAGGCACATCCTTTCATATTAAAGACAAACAAGGCAACCAATAGGAGGTGTAGGGTCCTAAGAGCAGGCCAAAGAGTCAGAACCCCACTCTCACTGTTAGGAATTCCACCAAAACACAAAGCAATGTAACCATAACATATATGCAGATGACCTAGTACAGACCCAGGCAGGCTCTGTGACTGTTGATTTTGTGTTTGTGAGCTCCTATATGCCCTGCTTAGTTGATTCTGTAGGCCGTGTTCTCCTGGTGTTCTTGAACACTATAGTTCCTACAATCCTTCCTGTTCCATTTCTACAGGGTTCCCCAAGTTCGGCCTAATGTTTAGCTGTAGGTCCCTCCATCTGCTCTCATCCATTGCTAGATGAAGCCTGATGATAATTGCCCTAGGCACTGGTCTATGAGTATAACAGAATATCATTGGGAATCATTTCATTGACTTTTTTTTTTTTGCCAATTGTTTTTAGTTCTGTGTTAGTTCTCTGGGCTATCCAGCCTTTAGTTCCTGGGCCTCTAGGCCTTGTCAAGTATGGGCTTCCTCTGATGGCAGGGGCCCCAAGTTGGACCTGCTATTGGTTAGCCATGACCAAAAGTTCTATGCCACCATTATTCCAGCACATCTTGCAGGCAGAACAAATTGTAGGTTGAAGGTTTGGGGGTTGGGTTGGTGTTCCAATCTCACTACTGGAAGCTGCCTGGTTACAGAAGATGGACTGTTCAGGCCCCTTATCCCCCATTACTTAGAGTCTTCACTAGGATCACCCTTGTAGCTTCCACCATACTAGGTTTCCACATCGCCTCTCATATGCCCACCCTAGATCCAGCCATCTCTCCCTCTACTCTCTCCCTCCCTCTTCCATACACCTCCCACTACCTGATCCCTCCTGTTCCTATTCCCACCCACTTCCAGCCCACTCACAAAATCTATTCTAATTCCCCTTACCAGGGACAGCTGATATATGTTGCCTTTTAATTCGATAATTGGTAAAGAAGATGACAATCAAAACTCCTGCATGGTGGCTGGAAAGATGGATCAGTGATTAAGAGCACAGAATTTTCTTCCAGAGGTCCTGAATTCAATTCACAACAACCACATGGTGGATCACAGCCATCTGTAATGGGCATCTGATGCTGTCTTCTGCTGTGTGACAGTGTACCCACACATATGAAAGAAATATGGCCCGGAATGGGGCTAGAGTGAGCAAGGCCAGAGTGAGTGGGGTCAGAAAAAAACAAAAAAGACTCATAGATGATAACTTAAGCACAGCCTCTTTTCTATCAATTGCAAAGGAGTGTTTGTTGTTTTTTTCAAGTTTAATTGCATTATTATATGTGTACAAGTGTTTTGCCTGCGTGTATGTCTATGTACTATTTGTATACTTGGTACCAACAGAGACCAGAAGAATGCACTGTAGCCCTTGGAACTGGAGTTACAAATAGTTAGTCACCATGTGGGTACTGGGAAGAGAAGCCAGTGCTCTTGATTGCTGAGCCTTGGGGTGATAATCTTTCTACTCCTGCCATAATTGAGTGGCTGATGCTACCCAGTTATGAAGAGCCAATAGCTGAGTCCCTGTATCTGTAGGGGAGGTCATGTGGAGGTCATTGAGGCTGATCATGGCTAAAGTAAAACTTTTCTGATAGTGGTCCAAAATAAAGCAGTAGAAGCCGGAGGAAGGACACTGAAGATGAAGCTGGTTTTAAGAAGCCAGCAACTAAGGTTACAATGTTCTTTGCAGCTGGAGTGTAGTGTCATCAAGGGATCCATGAAGTGTTCAAAGAAGCCTGTAACTACAAATTCCAGCCTGCTGGTTGTCAGGAAAGGAACTGGATGTTGCATTCACAGCTCCCTATGCCAGGCAGCCAGGCATGCAGGAAGGGACTGCTGGATTCTGTATCAGTCCTTTCATAGATAGGACCAGTTGGATGGCCCTCAACAGTTGTGTTCATTCATAGGAACAGTAAAAACTTCTTACAGCAGAGACATTAACAGCAACTTAAAATACTTAGAGTGCTTAATTGTTAGACAAATACCCATAGGGAGATACCAATCATTGATTACAAAGACAAGTTTGAGGCTTGGTGTGGGGAGAAGTCATTATTCTCTAAGTGTTGTGATAGCTTAGGAAACTTTGCCTTAAAAATAATAAAGGCTGTGGCCTTAAGATATCTGTACTGAAAAATTAATTTAGAATCCATGAGTATTTGAGACCTGAAATCAGACTTCGATCATGCAAATACCTATGTGCAGGAAGTGGCTGAATAACATACACAGTCTTCAGTCATAGCATGTATCTCAATGACCATCAGATATGATTAAATGCCTAATACTGAAGCCCCCTAGAGGATACAGCTAAGGTCCAGGAGGCAATAGATCTCCTCCTGGGAATTTCCCAGGACCCAAGTAGAAAAAAGTCCTCACTCTCAGTGTATCTACCAATGGACATCAGGAGTCATATGCATCTGTAACTCACCTATGCACTTCATTGTCCCCCGTCATAGTCATAGTCATAGCTATACACCACATTCATAGGTTTGTCCGTGTTTTTGAACGTGGTGACAGAGGTTTCACTTTAAAGATTTAAAGACCTGAGTAAGTTGCATATGTTCTTTATTTATCAACCCACACACTCTGTGGTTGATTCTATATCCTCGTCACTTTGTACAATGGCATGATACCCATTCTGCACACTGACTTCACTTTCTTTGCATGTAAACTCGGGAATGGCTTTTACTCGGTAGTTCTCTGGACTATCAGGTCTGAATCAGATACTCACTAACATAGCCTCACTCAGAAAGGCAACATTTTATACTATTCAGATATGCATCTATCTTAATGCTGTTACAGAATGAAAATTTAGAATTGGGAAGGTTGAGTATATAAGATGGTGGAAAGAATAAACTGGATATCTAGTCATCAGGTTAGTGGGTGAGAGCATTGCCACCGTTTATCTCTACAGGCCTAGAGGCTTACACTTTACCTTCAGTTGAAAGCAAAAAGTCTGAGTACAGATAGCACATGTTGCTTTGCCACAGGCACATTTAGCTTGAGGGAAAGATTTCTAGATCTCTCTACCTCTACTGATTTGAACCCTAAGTAAACCAACCCTAGTAACAGGCAGTCTTAGTTCCTCTCGAGTTGTTGGTCAGGGGTGTTCAAGAGATTCTCAAAACAATGTAGGCTATTGACACAATCCCAGAACGTGAAAGTAACTATGATTGGTCACTAACAACAGCATAAATAATTCATAGGGTCTGAAACAGTAAATTAAAAAAAAAACAGTTTAAAATAATAAGTTAGACTTTTCATGTATGTTAAAAATCCAAAGTTGGCTGGCAACATATCACCATTTTATGAAATTATTTCAACTGGGGTTGGTTTGCTTGGCACTCTCAATGGAGATCAAAGGAGCCCTCTGTTTTCTGTACTGTAGATCAGTTAGCACAGTCTAGACTTTTATGTAAATGAAATCATACAGTGAGCTTCTTTGGGGAGGGGTGTCTTTATGTGCAATCTGAACAATTATTCTCATGTGTATTTACATTGTTACATACATCAATGCTTTCCCATGTTTTGCTATCCACTAAAATTTCATTATATGGAAATGATATGGGTTGTTTATCTATTTGTTTATCTGTTGGTGGATAGTTCAGTTGTTTTCAGATTTTTAGCTATCGCAGAAAAAAACTTGTATGAATATTCATGTTCATGTTTTTGAATGCACATGTGACTTCAGTTTTCTTTGTAAATGCTCAGAGAGGCAACAGTTAGGTCTGTGCTAGATGTATGTACAGTTGCTTAAGAAAATAGCAATTGGTTTTCCAAAGTGATTTATCATTTTACATTTCCACAAGATATGTGTGGATATTTTGGCTGCTTCCCATCCTCACTGTCACGTGGAATCCTCAGTTTGAATATAAAGCCACAGCTATGTAGTGGCATGTTACCATCATTCCAGTGTGTATCCCTCTAATAACTACTGAGGTTGTGAACACGAGAAATTTTGTTAGCTACTTACATACTTTGGTGAAATGACTACCCAAATATTTTGACATTCTGTTGTGTTCTTATGTTGTTAACTGGTAGCTGTCAAGAATTATTTGTAGATCCCCAATAAATCCTTTTTGTAGAATGGTAAACAGTTCCTTCTAGTCTGGTTTGTCTTCACTCCAGCTCCATTAAGGTTAAATTGATTTTTAAACAATATGATTGTACAATATATAGCATGACATTTTAAATATGCAGTGAAATGATTAAATTAAGCTAATTGATGTACCTAGCACCTTACACATTTTGCTTTTTTGAGGTGAGAATATTTAAGATTTAATCCTTAGCAGTTTTCGTGTTTATAATATCCTTTACCACAGTCCCATGCTGTTCTATGGATGTCTAGACCTTACCTGACTTTTCTTTCATTCATTCTTCCTTCCTTCCTTTCTTTCTTTCTCTCTTTCTTTCTTTCTTTCTTTCTTTCTTTCTTTTTATTGGTTATTTTATTTATTTACATTTCAAATGTTGCCCCCCTTCCTGGCTTCCCATCCACAATGCCCCCCCATTTGGTCCCCCCTCCCCTTTGGCTCTAGGAGGGTACTCCCCCACCCACCTACTCCTTTCTTACCACTCTAGCATTCCCTTATGCTAGGGGCTTGAGCCTCCACAGGACCAAGGGCCTCTCCACCCATTGATGCCAGATATGGCAAACCTCTGCTACACACAGCTGGAGCCTTGGGTCTCTCCATGTGTACTCTTTGTTTGATGGTTTAGTCCCTGGAAGCTCTGGGAAGGAGGTCCATTTAGTTGATGTTGTTCTTCCTATGGGGTTGCAAACCCCTTCAGCTCCTTCAGTCCTTCCCCTAATTCTTCCATTGGGGACACCATATTCAGTCCAATGGTTGGTTGTAGGTATCTGCACCTATCATTTCCTTAAACACCCTAACCCCATCACCACTCCTGACTACCAGGGTTCTCTTCTCTGCTTCTATGAGGAGTTCTTTGCTCAGCTTTTACATGCAGATGGATTTACAGAGTGCTTTATCTTTCTTAGCACGTTTAGCAGTTTGCCTACTTTGTTGTAAATGACCACAGATCCACAGATCATCAGTGTAAAGACTGTTGTGGGAATATTTAAAAGTGAATCCACCCCACAAACTCCATTTCCTGCCTGGCCTCGTTCTTGAGCCTGAATTGACCGCCATCACCACATCTTGGCAGGCTCTTATTATTCTCTCCCATCTATTAAAAAGATCTCGCTCACATGTAACTCTTTACACACCCCCACAATCATTCATCTAAATAGCACCTAACACCCAGTAAGTAAAGCATGACTCTTAAGGCCTTAATACCCAGTCAGACTTATATAATAATAACATCACAATTACAAGGTGCCAATACAAAAATTTCATAACCTAATAATAAAGACAATATTCTAACCCAATTAATCTATTTTGTAAAAACTTTGCTTGTTTGTATAACCTTGTAGGGTCTAGCTCATCCTCATCCTCTGCCTCCATGATGACCTCCTCCTGCTGCTCCTCTGACCTCTTTCCTCCTCCAACTCTAGCTCCGCCTCTCTATTCCTGTCCAATCACAGGCCTGTCACTGCCCTAATGTGATTGGACAGAGAAAATGCTGTAGCAAAAGACCTTCATTCTGAGTGGATTCATAGATAGGGTCAACACTATGTCAGATTCCACATCCTGGTTATTTTGAACATTCCTACAGTGAAGACACCTCTTCTGCCTACTGATTCCACTTTTTGGTATAAATTCAGGAATAGGAATATTGTATAATATAGAAACTCTTTAATATTTCAAGAAATTGTCATACTGTTTCCAATAATGGCTGCGCCAATTCAGATTACCCACAAGCATGTTACGAGAGTTTCCATTTCATCATATCTTACCCAACTCCTGCTTTTCAATCTTCTTTGTAAGAGGTAATTTAGTTTGATGAAACCCTAGTTATCTATCTTTGCCTTTGTTGTCTGTGCTTTACAGCAATAACGTTTAGTATTTGGATGGCAGGTTATGGCCACTCTCTTCTTTAAAGCTTTTCAATTGTTTATAAGTTGTCCACATTTCATGAGGACATAATCATTTTCTAATACACCATGATAACACTTTTTGAAATGCTATGTGTATTAGATCAGGGTTTTCTAAAAGAGCAGAACTGAGAGAATGAATATATATATGAGATTGACTTACAAGACATGTTCTGAGTTTGGCAATGTCTATCTCCCATTGGAGAAACTGAAAAATCTATTAGTTGTTTAATTCACAATGCTGGATGTCTCAGTGGCTCCTTTATGAAGCTGAAACACTTAGAGGTTTCCTGGAGAGTTTCTGGTCTTCAGCCTTCATTGGAATTCCAAAGGAATTTCTAGTAATAGTAAAGAAATCCTTCAATACCAGGATAGATGAACTTGACAGTGCAAGACGGGGCAAGCAGGCAAAGAGCAATGTTTCCTCTTCCCCTGTCCTTTTATGTGGGCTGCTGAAGGAAGGTATGGACTAAATTTAGAGCTGGTGTTTCTGCTTTGAATAACTTGAAGAACCCACAGGAGTGCCAGCAGCTTGGGTTCTAGTTGATTCCAGGTGCAGTTGAGTTGACCAAGATTAGCTGTCATACTATGGTGGCTAGCTACAGATTTCATTTTTCCTAGTGGACGTGGGATGATTTGAAGCTCTTGTCTGTGTTAGGGGTGCAGCTTTTTTCTGCACTGTAAGGTTTTTCATTAAACTGATTAATTTGACAGCAAAGAATGAAGAAGTCTGTAATAAAAAGTAAAGGCCTTTTTGTTATTAAACTGTTTAATGTTTATGGATACAGGCTTTCTCAGTTTATAGCTCTTAATGAATGGATGCACAATATTAATTCTTAGGGAAATTAGCTCATTTACTACTATCCATAAAAACATATAAGCAATAATCAGTCATCTCTTGTCCTCTTTCCCCACTCACTCCCCTCACCAGGTATATGCAATCCACAGATTCATTTCACCTGATAATCCATTCACCGTCTTTCTAGTTACCTATGAAATAATGACACTTGAAAGTAGGCTTCATATAAATAATGCAATAAAATATCATAAAATGCTAATTCAGCACTCTCAAGGAGAATAAACCAGTACTCAACCAAAAACTAGAATAACATTGCTAGCTATAATAGATAATTAGTCAAAAGAGCAATGCCCAGCTCAGTGGGTAGAGTGCTTGCTGTAAAAACACAGGAATCTGAGACTTCATATAAAAAGTCATGTAAGCCCATTTCTGAGGAGGTAAAGACTGAAAGATTTGCTGGTCTTCCTGTCCAGAGAATCTAGCCAATTGGTGAATACCAAGATCAGGGGTAGACTCTGACTCAGAAGATAAGGTGGAGAGAAATTGAGAAAGACATCCAGATCTGGCCATTGTCTTCCAGATGTACACACATGGTAGTGCACACCTTCACATGCATGTATACATATACATCACTCATACTCAAATACACACACACACACACACACGGGGGGGGGGGAGAGCATGAAAGAGTGACAAATCTACTTAAATAGTTTCATAAAGTTGGCTTCCCATGCATTGTTAAGTAAATTAAAAGGTCTCTTAAATTTTTATTGTTGAGTGGAGAAATTCAAAGAACTTTAGAAAACAAACAAAAACCCCAAACAACAGTGAAATCTGAGCAACAGCTCTCTTAGTGACCCCTTAGAGAACAGTATTGTGCACACCCTGTAAGTCACCAGGGCACCACGTCCTCCCCAAAAGTGAGAGACTGTATAGTTACCCCAAACTCACAGCAATGGCACCTTACTGAGCAGAAAATTAATCAGCTATAAACTATCTGCCATTAAGGGCTACCAGACCAGTCTCTTTTAGTCAGCGTTCATTATGTATTCATGAACCAGGTTGACTATCTTTCATTCTTTATTGTGTTCAGGGAAGGAAAAAAACCCACATAAAACCATTTTCCTGGCTGAATGGGTGAAATAATTTAAAAGCCAATACATTAGACTGGCAGCTTGTCTAACAACCACAAGGCTCTATTCAGACCAATAATGAAAGGAGCTCACTCATTATTATATAATTTATGCATCCTTGCCTTAACACCAGGTGAATGTTTATAGTTATAGGAAAAGAATACTGAGACCATCTTGCCATTCTAAAAGTCATTCATTAAGTGGTCACACTTCCATCAAGAAAAGTGGGTACACCTTAGTCCTGTGGGATGACTGCTCTTAAACTCACATGCCATCCCCTCTGGCTTTACATTAGTGATTTAAACTGCAAAGGCAGGAAACTGCTCAAGAATATCCTCAAAGATAAGAAAGCTTGTTGTGGCTATTCCTTCCCATACATTCAAAACCTGGAATCTACAGTATCTACCTGGTTGAGGGGCAATTTATAGAGGTAAGAAGAAACAGAGGTTTTCATAATACTAAATATAATCAGGGAGACTCCAATATGTTTTCAACAATATCAGGTCTCACCACTAACTGTTTCACTGTCTGCCATCACACACAGGTACTGACTTCCCACCCAGAATCCACACGACTGTCATAATCACTTCCTGCTTAAATGGCTTCCCTCCACACCTCAGTAACATTCAGTTGACTAAATCCCAGTAACTTAAGTCCAGTTCTCCATAAGGGTTTGTTCCTGCCAGGCTTCTTTCCAGTATCCCTCTCCCCTGGTATTTATTAATTGTTATTATTATTTTGCTAAAGCATAATGTACCTTATTTCACTCACTGACAAAAATGGAGAAGTCATAAAACAACTCCCTTACCTGTTTTACAAAGTTCATTGACTTACTCAACTTTTATCTTTGTACTCTGCTCTTCTCTCTGTTACAAGGAGTGTTTGCTCCTGTTTCTTTCTAAAGACAGGTGTGTCATTAATTCTGATCCTTCCATCCACATAATACCTTCTCTTTGGGGGGTATTTCCTTATTTCTATTTATTTTGGTATATTGTGAAATTTCTCACTACCATATTGTTTTGATTAAAAAACTGTCTAATATGTATTGTTTCTTCTTCTTCTTCTTTTTTTTTTAACCAAGGTACCAATTAGGAAATTAATGGTTCTAAAATTAGTATAATTCTAAGGGGGTTCCTAAATAGAGCATTTTCAAGAGAAGAATAAGGTATGAAAATAAAAAAATTAAAACATGAAATATATAGAGTGCTCCTGGGTAGCACCTTTGCCAACTCCTTAATAAAAGAATGGGTTACCAGAACTCACAAGATGTCAGTCATGCAGAATAAACTACTAAGAGAAATAACAAAGAGAGTTGCTGTCAACTAACTGCAAGAGCAGCAGCCTATATTGTTTTGGAAGACTTTGAAGCTTTCCTGGACAATAACTCATAAGACACTTGCCTTGTCTGTTGTGATAAAACACCCTGACTGAAAGCAACTTGAAGAGGAAAAGGTTTACCTGGCTTACTCTTTATTTTGCTCACATCTCTGTTCACAAAAGGAAGTCAGGACAGTAACTCAACCCACACAGGAACTTGGAGGCAAGAACTGCTGCAAATGCTATGGCCTGGTGCTGCTTACCAGCTTGTTCTCCATGGCTTGCTCAGCTTGGGTTCTTATAGAACCCAGGACCACCAGTCCAGAGATAGCCCCACCCACAATGGGCAGGGTCTTCCCCCATCGATCACTAATTAAGAAAATGCCCCACTAGCTTGTCTACAGTCCAATCTTATGGAGGTATTAACTTAGTCTTCCTCTCAGATGACTTTAGCTGTGTCAAGTTGACATAAAACTACCCAGCATAACCCCATTGCTAGAAGACATCAAATACTTTTGTTACAAGACACAGAGAAATCTAGCTGAAACTGAGCTAGAGGCTTCCTCCCTGCTGACTAGCATTCATTATTTTAAGAGGTACTCTTCAGGATGTTTGGAGAGAAAAGCCATCAATAGTCTTACCCAGATGTGAAGCTTGATTGCTAAAAGGACCAGTCTACTACAATAGTGGGGCTCTCAGCCTGCATCAGAGAAGCACTTTTGTCCAGTGGGCTATGGTTATTGCAGGTATTCATAACCAGGGGTAGTGTTGAAATGAAATAACTGTTGAAACTTCAGCCCAAACAGGACATGATCTACATGAGCACTCAAAGACCCAGGGTATGTCCCAGAAGAGGGATGAAAGCCTACAAGTTATGGGGGACGGGGAAGAGTACTGGGGAACACTGTTTTCTGAATATTATATGACCAATGCATTCATGAACTCACAGTAGGTATGGCTTTCTGTACAAGACTTGCTCACACATAAACTCACATCAAACAAAGTTATGAAAAAGGAAGATACTTGGGAAGAATAAAGAGATTAGTAGGAATAGAAGGAAGGATGGGGTAAATGATGAACACCATCAAAATATATTATGTGTACCTATGAAATTGTTAAAATTAAAATTAAAAATTAAAAAAGAAAGAGAGAACTAGCCACCCAGACCCTCTCTCTCTCCTTCATGGATATGGCCAAACAAATGAAAAATCATGAAATTTTTTTTTCTCGCCTTTCCTCCAGACTTCATCTGGAGCTCCATTAACCCTAGATGTTAAAGTGACTTGTATATGCAATCTCCCTGCCATAGAGAAATATGAGCAGTGATAGAGAAACTGCTGAAATGGTCAATGGTAGGCACACAGCAAAAGCTGGCCACTGGGTGAATGGTGCAATAGATAAGAAGTTTATCTCCTAGCACAAAGCACACATACTTCCTTCAGTTGATCTATTTGTGGAAAGTAGTGTTAATTTAGTGATGTCAAACCACTTCTTCCTGGGGAGCCAGGACATCCAGAATCAGTAGTTGTGGACACTGCGTTCAAAAGTGGCAAGTGAATTGCTAGGGAAAATAATGAGGAGAGCTGTTGTGATATTTCACTTTTTGAATTTATCTATTCTGTCTATGAAGACATCACATGTTAGCTCTTTATTTATAGCAAGAATATCACTGTGTGAGTTAGACAGCACCCCAATCCTTCTGGGGCATGAAAAATGTAGTAGGTTAGCCTGATTCAGCTTGTTTTCTAATGTTAATACTGGTTCCTCAAGATCTGGTTGCCCTTCCCAAAGATGAAAGAGTCCTCACATAGACCCAAGAGATGCTATGTGACCTTCCCTCCATTATTTCTGATTGGTGAATAAAGATGCCAACAGCCAATAGCTGGGTAGAAGAGACATAAGCATGTTTTAGGATTCTCTGGGCTGGAGGGGAGTATGGGAGGGAGGGAGCACACCAGAAAGAAGAAGTTGAATGGAGAAGAAGCCACCATGAGTTAGGTGGGTCATGAAAAACATGGCCCCCAAGGGCTAGCCAATTGGAATTAAGAGCAGCCCAGATTAGATGAAACATAATAAGTAATAACTCGGGGTTATCAATGGGAAAGTAGATTCTAATAGCACAGAGGGTAGACACCTGCCCAGCTCTCATGCTGTTTAAGGCTTATTGTAAATAATAATAGTTGTATGTCTTTTATCCACCACTGAATGATCAAGGCAAGATAGAAACCCCGGATTGGGATTAAAAATGTCTACAACACATAACTGAATTTTTTCCCAGGCACCCTAGCACTATATTAACTCAGCCTGGACAGGATGATCATGAGTCTCAGGAGCCTGAACCTATTGTTTCAATTTTTCATGTAGAGTATTCCCTGGTATTGCAATGTTAAGTGGTTCAAATGCCTGCACCCCCATTAAAATTCATGTTGAAATCAAATACCTCATTCATCAGAATCGACAGGGAGCCCTTTGGGAAGTCATTTGGTCGTGTGGGGACTGCACTGGGATAGTATGAAAGAGGCTTCACATAGCACTCTTGGCTTCTTCCTTTTATGATACCATCTATTCAAGGTACTATCTATTCAAGGTAATATATTAGAAGCTTTCACTAAGATAACCAGTCTCATTGGCACTTCAACTTGGATTCTGCAGCCTCTTCCACTGTAAGAAATAAATTATCGTTGCACTTAATTTCTCAGTCTCAAGTATTTTGTTACAACATCACAGATAGACTAAGATAAAATTTGGCAATGAGTAAAGAGGGAATTCTATTTATTCCCACAAGGAATCATTATAGGCAATAATGTGTATTTCTTCTACGGACAGTAACATGAACTGTGCGCTATGGGAGTAGTAAAATCTAATTAACCTGTGACTAGGTACTATCTTGGCTCTCTATAAACCTACAACACCTAACCCAGTATCAGTCTCTGCCTGTAGGGCATGCATTTGAGATTACAATAGCCTGGTCAACCTAGATAAAGACATAGTCACTAATTAAATGAGAGAGAGGGAGAGAGGGAGAAGGAGAGAGGGGGAGGGAGGGAAAGAGCAAGAGATGCTTAGTTCAGTAGGTAATGATACTTAACTGCCAGGGTGAATATCTGAGTTAGCACCATGTGACCCACGTGGTGTACTGAGAGAATAAATTCACCTTAGTTATTCTCTGACCTCCACATTTACACTGTGACACACACTTTGTATGTGTGTATGTCATGAGAACACACACGCACACACACTTAAAAAATAAATGTCAGAAATTTTAAGAAAAGACTATGTTGTTGAGCCTCTACATAGCCTCCACTCCAACTGCTCCAGCCACTTCCTTCTCTGATACCTTAGGCTCTAGAACAGTGGAGGAAATAGGCTGCATCAAGGAATAAGTTCCCTTATGTTCGTGCAGTGTTGTCAGTAAGCACACTTCCCATGCTGTTGCCCCTTGGCACACATTCATAGGGGACATAAATGTCTTCAGGCTCCATGCCCATTCTGAGAGAAATATCCATATCTCTTGGTCCATCATTCTCTTGTTCTTTCCTAACCTGAGCACAGAGGAATGTGTTAGCCTCTGCCTATGAGTCTGTGTGTCAGCACAGGCTGAGACTATAGATGATCATCTCTCTTTGAAGGAACAACTAGATGCAACATCCTGTGTTCTGCCTTTTCCAAGATAGTCCCTTCATCCCTGCCAACCCCCTGCAGCATACCCTGTGAGTGCATGGAGCACATAGGATTGGAAATGCATGTTCTAGAAATTTTGCTGTAAGCTCTTGTCTGAAACAAAAATGAACTTAGCAGGTTGTAGTTACATATTTGTCCATATATATACATACATGTATGGTTACAGAGGTAACAATAATTATCAAAGAAAGGACACCATCTGTTTGAGAGTGTAGGGGCATGAAAAGATTTGAATAGAGTATACCTGGGAGGGAATAGAGGGATGAAAGGGAACTCCTAAGGAATTTAAAAAGCATATTCTTACCAAGTCCAAATGAACTCTAGATTATTATTTGTAATAACATCAAAACTTTCTCTCTCTCTCTCTCTCTCTCTCTCTCTCTCTCTCTCTCTCTCTCTCT
>NW_022196895.1:41107536-41136345 GCF_008632895.1 Mastomys coucha | reverse complement strand
CTCTCTCTCTCTCTCTCTCTCTCTCTCTCTCTCTCTCTCTCTCTCTCTCTCTCTTTCTGCAAACAGCTTTACTGACTCCCACTTTGCCCATTCCAATAAACTAGTGGCTAAAACTTAAAAGGATGACAATGCTGCCCACTTCTGTGTCCTGTCACTAAGATTCTGACAAAGTATGTTTCCTTAAAACAGCATTTATTTCTCAATAGTATACTTTATATTTTGCTTCTGTAATTTGCCTTAGACATGAGAAAATTGAGCTCCCATCTGTTTCACCCCTTTGAAATTATATATGTTCCCTGCTATAAATAACCAGCATTTTGTTGCAATCAATAGGAACCTGCAAGGGGCTGAGCCTGAATGGTCACCTGCAAAGAGGGAAGTCAGAGTGATTTCGGCCAGGTGAGAAATGAGCTAGGTGACTCAACTTGCCCAGGTGACAAGACACAAAGGCCCATATCCATCATGTCAATGTACCCCTGCTCTTTCATCTTCGTATCATGGACCAAACAGCAGGACACAAACCAGTAGCTCTGAGTGGTTAAGGTAACATGAGACAAGGAACCTTGTTACAGTGGAGTAATAATTGGAACTAGAAAGAACAGGATTAAGACTAAGTGTCGCTTTGTCCATCAGCATATTTTTAGAAGGAGAAGAAAGAGCAAGAGTGACACTTGGTGGCCATTACAAGACAACACAAAGATCTAAACTAAAGGGACTACTCTCCTCGTTAACCTTGTTCTGGAGTTTTGAGAAGCAGAGGAGAAGTATATTGCTCATTTAAAAAGTAAAATATAAATAAGTAAGTAAAAAAAATAAACATAGAAACAAGTCCTATGTTTGCAGCAATAGCTTCATAATGAGTTCATCAGAAAGAGTTTTAATGTGCTTTTATGCAGGCTACTACTGGGTAATTAGTAAAATTAGTAAAATTTCTGAGGCTAAGTCTCAAGTATGCAGTTTATCTGAAGTCATCACTAACACTAACATAAATCCATATTTAAGCACTGTGTGTCAGAGGGTATTCTTATGTCTCCAGATCTCCAGCACACTCCTACACCTCACCAACAACTTCAAAGGGATTTTAATTAGATTGCCTTTCTTGACTGACATTTACCATACAATACATCAAAATTCAGCATATTTCTAAAAATTTACTAACTTAGTATAGCGGTTTGAGAAAGAATGAACCCCATAGGCTCATATATTTAAGTGTTTGGTCCCCAGTTGGAAGCCAACTATTTAGTTTAGGAAGGACTAAGAGCTCTCTCTCTCTCTCTCTCTCTCTCTCTCTCCCTCCCTCCCTCCCTCCATCCCTCCCTCCTTTCCTCCTTCCCTTTTTCCTGTGTATTAGCATGTAGCTCTCAACTACTACTTCTATGTCATAACTCCCACCTGCCACCATGATCCTTGCTGTGGTGATCATGGGCTAGCCTTTTGAAATTGTGAGCAAGCCTCCAGTTAAATGCTTTCTTTTATACACTGTACTCTTCAAAGTAATAGAATACTAAGGCAGAAATTGGTACCATCGAGTGCTGTATTGTTGTGGCAGGCTTGACTATGCTACTTGTTGGTGAAATGTGGGCTTTGGGACTTTGGATTGGGAAGGTAGCCAGATGGTTTAAATAGGCTTGAATAGGCCATCATGGTAGGAACTTGGAAAGCAATAGTGCTGCAATGTGGACTGTAGAGGCCCAGATCAAGATGTTTTTGAGGGAAAGAATATTATCAATTGACCAATGCTGTAGCATTTTGACAAGAAAAAAAAACATGACTGCATTTCACCCTTGTTCTAAGCATCTGTCTGAGGCTAAAGCAAAGCACTTCGGACTAATATCCTTGGCAGAAGACATTTCAAGTCAATCTAGTATTGACCATGTCATGTGATTATTAGTGACCACTCGTACACAGATCTTCAATGAAAAGAAGTAAGTAGGGCAGAAAGAAACATAAAATACACAGATTAAGGAGCAGAGCCTCACCAGGGAATGTAGAGATGGAGCCAAGTTCTGTTCTCAAGAAGAGGAGAAGTTTAAAGAAAGTCCTGATGGTAAGTGGAATAAAGGGAGTGGTGTTCTCAGGGAAAGGCCCCATCCAAATAATACTGAAATCTGTTAAAGAAAAGGCCCAAGGGCTTCCTCTGTACATAATATATCTTATGTCTGACTTAACAGAAGGCATCTGGGCACTCAAGAATGTTTTGCCACTGTCTGTTTTAACATGCTACTTTGATGTAAGTAGGTCAAAGAAACCTCACCTCCCACACATGAAGTTGCAAAAGGAAGTCGCATTCTAATTACTTCTTCAAACATCTATAAATGTGTATACTTGATAATTCACAGATACTGTATTAAAATTCAACAAGTGGTAGCTTTTGAAAGGATATCCATGTATCTGAACTCATATCACTGACCATTTTGTTCATCGACTATCATCATAAGTGTGGGGATTCCTATGAAAGTAGATGTTCTATACTGTTCTAATTGGAAGTATGGTGTCTTGACAGAAATTGATAGGTTTTTCACAACATAAGCTATATTGGTCAGAACATATGTAGCCTGACTTCTTTTTATTTTTAATAAGTTCTTTGTTTCTTGAGATGATAATACAATCACTTCATTTTACCATTCCATTTCCTCTTTTCAAATCCTCTCATGTATACCCTCTTGCTCTCTTTCCAATTCATATCCTCTTTTTAATTAATTATTGTCATATGCATGCATATATATGTATACTGTATATACTACACAGGTACATATATACACACACATAAACATCATATGCATACACATACTCATATGACTATACTACACACACATATATTTCTAAATACAGCTTGGTCAGTATGTATAATGTTACTTGTATGTATATGTATATACTTTCAGGGCTGAACATTTGATATTGGATAAGCAGTTGGTGTACTCATCACTGGGATAGACTATTTCTCTCACTCTGTACTCCTTTGCTGTATATAGTTTTTTGTCTAGGGTTCAGGGCGTGGGTGCCTTCCCCGACCCACATTAGCATATCTATCAGTGCCATCTTTGTTCAGATCATGTTTAGGTATTCATGTTGGTGAGTTATAACTATCGGAAGTTAAGAAAATGTAGCTGTGTGCCTGTAAAAAGGAAGGAATGCATGGTCTTTCACAAAAGTATGATACTATTGTGGCACAGACCAAACAGCACGAGGACACTTGCCCAAACTTGAGGCATAGACATACCACTTAATTTACTGTAAATCAGGAGTAAGCTATGATATTGCTCTGAGTCTCAAGTTCTTATTTCTTATATGGCCAGGTGGTTGTGGACTAGCACAGTAGATTTCGCCCTGGTCTATGAGCATGGCTACATATAAATATCAGGATCTTCATTTTACACATTCTTCACCTCAAATCTTTTCTGGTTATAATTTCCCTTTCTTGGTTGTGCTCTTATACAGAAAATGTTTTAGAGCGGTGTCAATCAGACGTGACTTATAATGCTATTGTCTGTGAGTCTAATGTTACCAAATCAGCAATATTTAAGTATAACATAGGAAATATATTTGATCAAATGTTGTTAAACAATGTTCTAAGCAAATTTATTCCACCAACAGTATATAAGATATCTTTAAATCATATTTATCTTATATGTAAAGAAGGGTTATGCCTTAATCAGTTGACCAAAATAACCTAACTCTGGATTTTCCTTCAAGCAGTGTTGTTGGCTAATACAGTGTTCACAGTGATCTTATGAGGCATAGCTACTGAAAATAGCAAAGGCCAGTAATGATGTATGCCACATATATGCCTAAACATGTACAATTGTAGGAAGTGAGAGGATTCTTGAACGAATGTGTATGCTTTGACAAGTGCCTGAACATGACAAGCATTATTGTCTCCGCCTCATGGGAGTGGCAAGACTTCCATGAGTAAGGGGTAGCAAAGCCTCTTCCAGTCCAAGTGGAAATGGCATCAGTGTGCACAGAGATTGTCCACCATTGCTTTCTCCTTCTGGAAGCCAACGGTCTGAAGACCACTCTCTTAAACAAAGTACTTCTACCAAGATTACCTAACCCTGCCTCTTGGTTCAGCTAGATGCACTCACCCTACCTCTCTGTTCAACTGCATATGAAAAGCATGCTGAATTTCCAGGATGTAGTAGCTTTCTGTGAGAGAACCTGGGTCTCCTAGTTCTGGCTTTTCTGTGTTCATGTGTCAATGCATTTGTCTTTTCTTCATTCTCTCAACATTCCATTTAGAGCAGGCAGCTCTGGGCTGTGCAGAGTGACATACAATGAATGTATATAATATATGGAGTTCACTGTGTATGCATACAATGTATGTGTATTTTTTAATTTTTTATTTATTTTTATTTTAATGTACATTTGTGTTTGGCCTGTATATATGTCTGTGTAGGGGTATCAGATCCCCTAGAACTTGAGCTACCGATGGTTGTGAGCCACCATGTGGGTACTGAGAATTGAACCTAGGTTCTTTGGAAGAACAGCCAGTGCTCTAAACCTTTGAGCCACCTCTTCAGCCCACAATGTATGTATATTATATACATAGATATCAATGTGTGTACATACACACACAATATGTGAGTGTGTTCATTTGTTTTGTTTTTAGGCTTTAATTCTGTTGGGAGAGTGGGAGGGTGCATGTGTACCTCATGTGTGTATCGTGGTCAGAGGCCAACCCTCAGGAGTCAGTTCACTCCCCCTACCACGTAGGTTTCAGGAACTGAATTCATGTCATCAGGCTTTGCAGAGAAGGCACTTTTACCCCTAGTCCACTTCATTAGACTACCATATATATTCATTCAAGACTCCCCTTACTTCCTACAATTGTATAACTTTAGGAATAGATGCGACATGCATAATCACTGGTCTTTGCTATTTTCAGTAACTAGTATGTGAATTTGAGCAGGTTGAGCACTCTGACCCAACAATTCCTATGAAATGCTTAAAAAAAATATGAAACATTTGGGGTGCTAACATGATATCCCAAGTGGAAAATTCTACTCCTGACCTCATGGGATAGGTTCTAGCCATGACATGGGCATGCTAAAAATATTATTTAAGTTACTTGCAGGTCTGAGAGATGGTTCAAAGGGGCAAAGTCACTTTCCATGGGAGTCTGACAACCTGAGGTCGACATTTAGAATCTGTGTATGAAAGCAGGATCTGATTGCATGTTTCTATAATCTCAACACTCCTGAAGCAAAGTGGGAAGCAGAGACAGGAGGGTGGACCAGAAGCTTGTGAGTCATTTAGCCTGAAGCACACGGCACAAACCTAGAACTACTGGGAGACCCTGACTCAAAAACAACATAGAGGGAGAGAAATTAGCATCCACAGAAGGTGTCTTTTGGCTTCCATACATGTGGTATGACTTGCCAGTCCCCTCTTCTCCTAACCAAAAAGTTTTTATGAACTACCTACAGACTGTATCTAAGGGGCTTAGGAAATGGAAATAAATTTCATATTCAGACTTGGTCCCATTAGCAATAGCTCTCATTATGAATATGAGAGTATTGCAAAATTTGGACAATAACTCTAACTTTATTCAGGGGATAAAAAAATTCCTTTCCCATTTCCTACCACCTTTCACATCAGACTTTTGCCCACTTGATAAAAAGACAATGTACTCCCTACCAGACAGGAATCTAATAAATGTTGTGTCCACAGGACATTAAACAAAGGGAAAAATCACCAATTCTTTTAATTATGACATTTCATTTGATTTATGAAGGGAGATTTTTTTTTATCTTTTTTCTTTCTTTTTTTTTTTTTTTCAAGACATGGTTTCTCTGCATAGCCCTGGCTGTCCTGGAACTCACTCTGTAGACCAGGCTGGCCTTGAACTCAGAAATCTGCCTGCCTCTGCCTCCCAAGTGCTGGGATTAAAGGTGTGAGCCACCACCACCCAGCCAAAGGCAGATATTTTTTAACAAAAGTTTATTTTTGTAATTATAATTTGTATCATGTTTTGATTATTGTACATTTACAATGACAATTCAAATATTTTCAAGTTTTATAGTTTTACAGCAAAAAGCTTTTTGAAAAAAATAAAATATTTGTAAATTATACATATGATATATACATATATATCTTCTATATGAGTATATATTTGTATACACATATTTGAAGGATTATACAAGGTGATTAATAAAAAATTTAAATTGAAGTTATACTATATTAAATTCTGTATGGAAATGGAAATATAATTTCAAAAAAGAATAGATGTTCCAAAATGTCTGATTATTAAGATTTTGTTCATATATGTTTTGAAGGATGTTGAGCCTCAAACAATAGATTCTGAAAGACATATGTTCTATTTGGTCCACTAAAATGCTGTTTTTAAATTTAGTATGTGCAATATTGAGGAGCTGAAAACATGGTTCAACAGTCAGAAATCTTTACTGCTCTTTCACACGGCCTACATTAAATTCTCAGCACCGATGTTAGGCAGTTCATATCTGCCAATGACTCAATGCCTCTGGCTCTGCAGGCACTGGTACACACATGTGCACATACATACCACACATAGACCCAAACACATACTTATGGAAATAAGAAAAAACAAAAATATTTGCAATATAGGCAATTATATTACATTTATTTAAATTCATTATAAACTACATGTCAAAAATACTCCTCTGAGTTTAAAAATCTGACTGTTTTTAAAATATCTTTTGAGGGCTCATAGGCATAAAAACTTGAATACTAAATTCTTGTCTTTTCTGTCTGCCTAGTAGCTTTAGAAAATTATGGGTTTGCCTGAATGAATGCTATAGGCATAAATATATTTATAAGGGGTTAGAAAGTGTAGATTCAACTTAACAAACACTATAACTGGAAAGCTTCCAGTGACTCACAAAGAGAACCCTTGAGTCCATTATTTCAAGCAGAGTATGACCCAAGAACCCCAAAACAGAATGAAAATATATAAACTCTCACACAGAAAATAGGAATTTAAAAAAGCCTGTTTTAGACTTTAAACACAAGACTTCTACCCCCTTTAGGCTTTAATTTGACAAGCGTCTCTCTTTAGTCATTAAAACTCTTTAGGGAGATAGATAATTCCAGGTAAAAGTAACCAGAAAAAAATATCTAAGTTTAAAGCATTTTAACTAAAAGGTTCATTTTCAATATCAGTCTCAGAGGAAGATAATACTTGGCTTTCAACAAGACATATGAATCTTTTGTCTAATTTGTTGAGCTTTACTTTAACCTTCTTTGAAATCTACAGAATGGCAGTGTTTGAAGTAGTACAAGTCAGGGTTTATATAAAGGAAGGTACATCCATAAGACACCTTGTGCCAGAAGAATTATAAGTACACCATGGCCAATGCAAGGTAAATCCAGTTTCTTAGGTAAACAAGCATTTGGAACAAGTCCCATTCCTGTCTTCAGGATATGTAGGATTTATATAAGCTTAGGGAATATTGGGGCAAAACAATAGACTCAGGTTAGCTCAGAAGTAGAAGGGGTATGGGTTGAATCTCTGGGTATAAAGTATGAGCCATCCAAAAAGTCAGGGTAGAGATTAATTAATGTCATTAAAATAATACATTACTGACAAACTAAATAACATGAATTTGGTTAATTTTTACCAGCCAGCCCAGCAAGAGCCAAGAACTGTCTTATTTTTCCTTACATTATTGTACACAGGGTAGCTAGCACAGGTCAGTGTCTAGTCAGCTATGCCTCCAGGTGACATATTTTCACAGTTGTGTCTTTCAAAAACACAGAGCATTATTTGGATCTAAGAACCCCATTGGGCTATCTCTAAACAAGGCATGACTTAACAGTTTACTTATAATAAGGAATTTGCTTTTGAGATTCCCTCATAGAATAACTGTTTTGTATATTTAGTATGGCAGCAGAAAATGAAGTCAGGCATGACATGAAACAGGAGATGAGCTATCCAGAGATAAGCATGCTCTCATGGAAGGGTTCTTATTGACATAGTAATACTCTGGTTATATGAAAATAGATGTTCTGCCCCTAGTCAAGGTAATATCTATCAGTTATGAGGCTTTTGGAATCGTGTTAAGTATTTACCATTTATGGTTATAAGAAATAAAATGAGAGAGATCAAGAGACCTCCGAAGGTTCAGAAATCTGGTTACAGAGCCAGGATTCAAAGATATTCTAGAAGTATCCTCATCAATGAGGTTTGGTGATATGGTATGTATGTATGTATACATATATATATATATATATTTATATTATATATTATATATTTTGATTTCCTATGAGTTATCACAATGGATCACACATGAATGGACTAACACTGAAAAGACATGCAATGACCTGGGTTGAGCCCTCTGGTGGCTTGAATAGCAATGGCCCCATAGACTTATGTGCTTCAATGCTTAGCCCATAGGGAGTGGTACTATTAGGAGGCTTGGCCTTGTTAGAGTAGGTGTGGTCTTGTTGGATGAAATGGGTCATTATAGGGGTGGGCTTTGAGGTCTTCTACATTCAAACTGTACTCATTGTGGCACATAGTACCCTTCTGCTGCCTTTGGATCAAGATGTAGACCTCTCAGCTCCTTCTTCAGCACCATGTCTGCCTGCATACTGCTATATTTCACGCCACGATGATAATGGACTAAACCTCTGACAATGTAAGCCAGACCCAACTAAATGTTTTCCTTTATAAGAGTTGCTTTGGTCATGATGTCTCTTCATAGCAACAAAACTCAACTAAGACAAGCCTTGTTTCATTCTGTGTGAGACCTTATCCTTTTACCATGTTGTAGCCAGGGAAGATGCCATATTACTATACTCTTACACTTGATAGAAGCAGATGGAAAACCATATGTTCAAGGCCAGCTTGGGCTACCCAATAAATTCTAGAACAGCCTGGGTTTTAGAATAGGACCTTATTTCAAAGCAATGGGAACAAATATTCTACTTTTTTTTTTTTACCACAGAGCAAAAAAATCCAGCATCCATGTTTTCACAAGCTTTCAAATATTATGTTTAGTTCTCCACTGAAAGCATACACACAACAAATAAGCCATGTTTCAAGTTCGTCCATAATTTCACACCAGCCAAGTTTGACCAGAAATATTTAAACTATTTGGCTGTCACATTTAAAAAATAACTTTAGGAATAAAATTCAGAATGACAACAAACATTTTCTGCTTGAAGAAATGTAGATGATAATTCAGATTTTAGTTCTGTTTGTAAAGTAAATAGCTTTTCAAGGAAAGCCACAGACAACATGCTCAATATATGCTTGATTTCTGAAAGTTTTACAATATAGTGTTAAATTTTTGTATTACTTTGTCTGAGACATTTTCATGAAGAAGAAATAAATAAAATTTAACTGTCCCAAAGTACATGTTATTGTTACATTGCTCACAGTCATGCCCCACAGCTCAAAATTGATGATATAAAGTTGCTCAAATGTTTCCTCAACATCACAGGACAGTGAAGTCTATAGAAAGCATCAGCTTAGCATCTAAGGCTATTCAACCATAGATGGAACACCTGGACAGGATTTTAGATAGGGAAAGGCTGACTGGCAAAGGACTAAGTTAAAAGAAAACACATTCTATATTTAAAAGTTAATAGCAGCCACAAAGCCTTAAAAATCAACAACAAAACATCTTCTAGCAAGAGCCAAAATTAAACAAAGATTTTAGATATATCTCTATGCCACCTACCTTACTTAATTTTTTTGTTGCCACGATAAAATGCATTGACAAAAGTAGCTTAAAGGGGGAAGGGTGGATTTCAGTTCACAGTCTGAGCATCATGGCGGAGAAGTCATAGCAGCTGGAACCCAGGGCAGCTCGTCAGACTGTACTCCCAGTCAAGACACAGAAAGTAAGGAATGCTCATGCTTTGCACATTTTCTCTTGAAAACTAAAACAGAGCCATTAAAACACACACACACACACACACACACACACACACACATTTGATAAATTTACATTTACCCTTTGCCCTCAATTTATGATTAAAGCCATCAACATTGGCATGTGCATGATGTGTGCTTTCTGTGAAATTCACCCTGGGAAAGTAACTCAGTGTTTAGCATCTCACCCTCATAACCTCAAACTTCCTATGTTCTACAGTGCTGCAACTTCCCACCTATGGGGTCATGGGAAAGCTACTGGTGCTCTCCAGAGAAGCATAAGCAGTTACTGCCAGCGGCTGCTACCAGAATTATGAGAAATAATGCAGAGGGAGTGCCCAACACCAGAACTAGTACACAGAAAGTCTTCAGTATCCATATATTACTAGTACAGAGAGAAAGCTTGTATATCAATTTATGGACAAAAAGGTGGTCATTGAAATAACAACTTTCTGGTTGCTTATCTTTGAGAAGTTTCCTAATATTTTCTGACCTCAGTTTTCAATCTTTAAGTTGGAACTGAAAAAAATTAACAGATAACATCCAAAGCTTAATATTAAAACAGTCATATCATAGGAATCCAAGAGGAATTTCTTTCCAGTTAAGAGAATGAGGAGTGTTGGAGCTGGAGAAATGGCTCAAAATGTAAGAGTGTTTACTGCACTCTCAGAGGACTGAGTTTCATTCCGAGAAAGCCAGAAAACATTGTTTCACTCACAGCCACCTCACACATCCAACTCCAGGGGATCTGATGCCCCCTTGTGGACTCTGTGGGCACCTGACATCACACATGTATATAAGCAACACACATACACACATACTCACACACAAACAACCATACACACAACACAAACACACACTTAAAAATAAGGCAAATATTTAAATAAAAAAAGACAATAAAAAGTGAAAGCGTTTTGACTGCCCACCTCTGCAAGGGCTTGTGTTCTCATTCTCTTAAAGGAGCACAGCAAAAGAAGAGAAGCAGTCATTGGATGAAGGTAACAGATTGAGGGAGGCTAGAGAAAGTAAATGTAACCTAGAAGCAAGAATAAGAACACATAGCTGAGAGTTCAAGTCCGTGCTTAGGCTAGTGAGGAAGCAGCTTAGCAAAGAGGGGCTGAGTCAGCTTCCCAAAGACAAATTTTTATAGAGCAGCCTACAGATCGTACAGAGAACCAAACCGTTTCTTTGAATGGAACTGAGTTCTTTTTAAACACCACATTAAGAGCCATCCAATTTTATGAAAGAATGGCATAGAGGTTTCATTTTTTTACTTAGGGGAATGATTCTAGGACCTGCCACAGATTCTCTTTACACCAATGCTTGAGTTGCTAAACGGAAATGGTGCAGCGCTTTCCTGCAATCTACACATGTCATTCTCTATACTTTATATCATCTCTAAACCATGTGTAATGTCTAATACAATGTAAATGCTATATCAGTAGTTGTTATCAGAATGTTTCAGGAATAAGGATTAGGAAAAGAACTGTATGTGGTCATTATAGATAAAAGATTTGGTACTGAGTATTTTCCATTGGGAGTTAAATTCAGTCATGCTTAATCAGCAGACACCAAAGGCTAACTGAATTTGTCTTACTTGGCCTCTCAAGTGTGTTGTCTCTCCATAAGTAAAGGCCCAAGAGTGGGAGGAGGGATAGGGAACAACTACTCAGTAATGGTGGCCTCATCTCCGGGAATTTAAAACAACAATAGAATTTCTCTCTTTCTCATCACTAATGAAAAAATAGAAATAGCTGAACCACTGGGTTTTGGTATCTTAAGAATTTTAACCGTTAATGTTTCATCTTTGTTTTTAATTAGAAGTAAAGGATATATTTTGTGTGAGTAGATTTCTCTCCCTTTAAAGTAATTCCACACGTGGTATGTAGAGGTGATTGTTAAGTTGACTGCCGAAGCATTACTATTTCATTCTATAATGGAATTTCTTTGGCATGGGCTTTCTCCAGACATAAAGAATAAAGACTTTAACAATAGGCTATGTTATAGCTTAACAAGATTGTCACCGAGAATCAATCCAAAACAGTTTGCACTCTCAGACAACCGGTCAAGCAGTTAATGACTGAGAAAATTCCTCAGCTAATTTGCCAGTTGAGAACTCAGTAGTTATGGCCTTTCCATAATTATCCCCAGGATTCTACTCCTCACACTGTCACCAAAGAGTCCATAAATAGCTGGTGTACAGGAACCCTCCCTGTCCTTTTCTGAGTCCCTGCTCCTATTCCTGCTGGTGTCTATTTATATTCCATTGACAGAGCTGACAGTCAACAAACGGAAAAGGGCCAGCATTTGACAGCCTGCTTGCATCCCTCAGAAAGTCCTAATACCAAGAGAAGGGACATGTTGCTGCCATCCCAGCAGATCCATAAGGAAGAAGGCAAAGGGAAAACATATTCCCCAGTTTAAATGACTCACTTGAACCTTCTCCCGAAGCTCAAAGCTCCATAGAGTCAAAGCACAATTTAATCATAAAAACAGTTCTTAGATGGCACAATGCAGACCATTAAATCTCTCCCCCCATAAGTTAGACTAGAGAATAGTAAAGAATTTCGCATGCATGATCTTCTGAGGGTGTCATGTCAACAACAACTACAAAGCAGAATTCTGCTGTGCTAGATGTAGGATAGGCTAGTGCCCAGCATTGGGTAACCTTTGAACCCTGTGGTCTGAACTAATACCTACATGTATATCAACTAGCCTCAAATTCATTTCCTGGGAATAGGATATATATATATATATATATATATATATATATATATATATATATATATATATATGGGGGAGGTGAGTAAGAAGACAATTATAGAGGAGAGGCAGTTTCATGGATATGAAGTCAATTCTGTGCTCACAACATGAAAACAGAACATACCTGAGACCAACAACATGCTAATTATGTCTAATTTTGGATGCTGACAGTGGAATACTCTCTCCAAGTCATTTTCCTTAATATGCCAGTTTTCTGGGATGTGATCTGAGCAATCCCACGAGACAATAAATGTTAAATTAACTTCCTACAACGTTGGAGATATACATAGTATCTAGAGCAACATCCGCATCTAAAGTCTGAAGAACCAGCACAAGAGCATTAGGAAGCTTCCCTCGAAGTTCAGACCGAATTAGAGGTAGAGGTGAAGCTTGAAGCCAGCTCTTAATTGCTTACAGAATGATATTATTCTGAACACTAGTCAGGAAATACTGAACTATTTTGTTCCTAGGACCAAAAATCCAGTTATTCTGACCATAATGCTACCCCAGAGCTTTTCTAAAGATGAGTCCTTAAATCCAAATGACGAAGTGTTTGTCTTTGTAGCACGTAATTCTTCTTACTGTTCACACATTTCTTGTAGAGTTGCATCATAAAGACCTGTGCTGTGGCTTCAATTATTTGGGCATTGCCAAATAATACTTTCTATCTAAGTATTGGTAGCAGGCTCCTGACAAAAATGAGCAGGATGCAAGGAATGTTCTTCAGTACTGTGCCTGTATGCACAAATGTGTGTGTGTGTGTGTGTGTGTGTGTGTGTGTGTGTGTGTGTAAGCACATGGAAATGCAGGACAACTTGTTGAAAGCAAACAGACATAGAAGTACTGAGGACATTCTCTGTCTCGTGGTTTTCTGGATCAATAGTAGTATTCATAAAAAGATTAATACAAAGAAAGATAATTTATTTTTAACTTTAATAACTTTCCTTTATCTTTTGAAAAATGGCTATGTAAACTAACATATGTGAGACCTTAGAGTGGCTCACTTTAGAAAGGAACCAGAAAGTAAAAGGCTAAAGAGATGGTTCAGTGGTTCAAAGTGGATGCTGGTCTTGCAGAGGACCTGAGGTGTTTACAGCTCCCAGCAACTGTGCCAAACGCCCTAAAACCTGTTATAGTCTGTAACTCCAGTGCCAGGTAATCCGACTGTGCTCACAACATGAAAACAGAGCGTGCCTGAGACCAACAACATGCTAATTATGTCTAATTTTGTATGCTGACAGTGGAATACTCTCTCCAAGTCATTTTCCTTAATATGTTAGTTTTCTGAGGTATGATCTGAGCAACTCCATCTTCAGACCTCCCTGAGAAAACCCACATATGGGTGTACACACACACACACACACACACACACACACACACACACACACATGCACGCTCTCACTCACACAAAAGAATCTTTAATAAATGAAGTAGGAAGGAAGTAAAATGTAAAAGGGAAGATGCAGAAGACATCAGCTGTTGACCACACATTGTCCCAATGAGTGGATTCTGTCTGCGGGATTATAATATTTAAATCCCCCACCACTCTTTGTCACTTTTCTTGTTTAGTTTTTCATCAGTTTTACTGCAAAAACATTTGAATTGCAAATAGTCTAACTATTGAACTACTTCAAACAGTGTTTAATGTTTTATTAAAACCATTTAAAAGTTTTATCTTCTTTCAAGCTTCCAGACTTTTGAAATAGAAAAGCCCTCTTTTTTTTTCTTTCTTTCTTTCTTTTTTTGTTCTTAGGGATATTTTCTCACAAGTCTAGAGAACTGTCTATTATAGTGATGAAAAGTCAATTTTTTTTTAAAAGAAAACTTCAGTGTTGCCACATTGATCATGCTTCTGATTCCAGCTCCCTGAGCACAGAGCAAATTAATCTTGCTCTTGGGATTGTTGATGTGACAGATTGGAAGAAAATATAAAACAGCCTCAAGAAAAAGTGTGTCTTATTGAAGCGCTGACTGATGACCATTTGCTAACTTTAGAATCAACCACTCTTTGGCAAATTAGTAGAATTACCTGTAACTCCAATGCTGTGTTCCCCAAAATTCAAGAACTACCACCCATGGCACAATGCATTTTTAAACTGTAATATTTGAGAAATTTCTATGCTTATTTTTTTAAACACAAAGATTGCACATTGACTTCTGGAAGGATGGTAAATATGTCTCTGTAGCCGGGTTAAGAAGAAGAGTCAACACAAGAAAGCACACGCTGTCCTAAAGAAAAAAAGAAGGCTTTGCAAATTCACAAAGGCAGTGAACGCGCAGGTAACACGTGCTGAGAAAAAGGCGTCACACTGAATTAAAAAACGAAGTCAAAAGCACTTCCAGACACTTGTCTTCTTGGGGCAGACAAGAGAATCAAATCCTCATCCTCGGGGTAACGTTAGCCAAGGTAAGCCACGCTGGAGAGAAGGGCCTGGCAGGCTGCCCTCAGGATAAGCCCGCGGCCTCAACGGCCTCAACTACAGTGGCCAGTTTTGTTGAGACTCCTCTGGCTGATTAGTCAGCAGAAGTAAGGAAGGATCTTTTTCCTTTAATTTATCATGGCTTGGAGGGCAGTGCATGGGTGCCATCTTGGAAAGGAATGTGCTGTTTAATAGGGTCCTTCCCTGTGGACTTCAGAACAGGAAACAGCACATCCTTAAGTCTGGGAGCCTGAAGTAAAACATCACTCCAACAAGGATAAAGACACCAGCGGAGATAGTTTTGGAAAATGAAAGGGCTATTTTGATTTTATTTTATCTTTAAAATTCATATTTAATTCATTTTCTTCCTTCAATTTTTGAAATTTTGATTTTGAGATATTTTTCTCTTTTTGTTATAGTTGCTTGCTTTTTTCTTTCTCCTCCATACTGTTCATCTTCATTCTTCTAATTATTGCTATTTTCATTTATTTGCTCTTGTTTCTCTTCTAGTTTCTCACAACTCTACCTCATTTACTTATGACCTATATATTTTCCAAATAATATTTACTTTGGTAGTATATCCTGTACTCATTTTCCACTTTTCTATTTTATGACCATTGTCCATAAACTAGTGAGTCTTAGTCAATTATATATGTAATTATATAGTTTGATGTAGTTGGTGTTAAAGCAGCTTGCAAAACATCAGGAGTTGAGGCAGGCTGTTCAGTACAAAGAT
Organism: Mastomys coucha; assembly: GCF_008632895.1. Lineage (NCBI taxonomy): Eukaryota > Metazoa > Chordata > Mammalia > Rodentia > Muridae > Mastomys > Mastomys coucha. The sequence goes on along the minus strand of NW_022196895.1, from coordinate 41,120,567 downwards.
GCTCAGAAAAACTGGAAGAGACATCCAAGCAAACACATGCACAAAAGACAGCAGAGAAACAGTAGGAGGAGTGAGGGATTGTGAATTTTCCAAATGATCATTAACTACTGAATTTAAGATGCTAAAACAAGAAAAATGCCAGATAAATATTTTTAAATTGGCTAGTAACGATGGTCAACATAACAAAGAAGATACAAGCAGGTAGATAAATTCAACCCAGAACATGAAGAAGAGAGTAAATGACAGCTTAGAAAAAGTCAGAAAAATGTATTTTTTTAAAAAAAAAATGAACAATATAGATGAAAAAGGTAAAAAGGCTGGATTTTGAAGGAAAAATAGAAACGTCCAAAGTAAAAAATTCAATGAATAAAAACACCAATGGAAAACATTACAAATAGGCTCAACTAAAGGAAAGAGTATCAAGAACATGGGGAAAGGTCAAGGAAATACTGTATTTAAAGATCCAAAACAAAATAATCAGGCACGATAAGTAACAGAGCAAAAGATACAAGGAACCAAATCTGATCATCCATGGGGTGAGTGAAATGAGTGGATGAATTTCCTGTTGTCTTCATCTTTGCTGGCAATTGGTATTATCCCTTTGTATGTCTGGGTACAGACATTGTATTAAATGTTTGATGGGCTGTTCATTGTTGTTTTTAAGCAATATGATATTTCCACCTCCTACTCACAATATCAATCCTGCAACAGGTCTGACCCTTATAAACACATACATTTAATATACAACTACTTGTTTTGTTAGCCAAGCGGATAGCCAGTTTTAAAGCAGATAGTGCCTTAGACTACATACACCAAAATAAATGTGCCTTTAGAGGACTAGCAAGCAAGACCACATGCTTTTTATCTTTCTATGTAGTTTTCATTTTTGAAGTATGTTTGTCTACAACAAAGACAATTATTACTATCAGTGAAGCAAATGGGGTTTTCTTCACGCCACATAAGTAGAAATCTGGAGGAAGGTGGTTGCTGTCATTGATTTAAAATGCTCAGAGTCTGTTAGAGGTGGAAGAATATTGCTCTTGCAAACAAGAAGTAAAGCCCATTTTCAGTGCAAGAAGTAGGTGGTGACATTATAAGGGCAGGTTTCAGAAAGGGCTGATTGTACAATGTTTTCATTGTTTTAACTAAGTGATGTGTCCCCTCTACAGGTTCAGGAGACTAGAAAAGTCGGTGTGCTCATTAGATTTTATCAAATGGACAAAAGCTAGAGCCTTAAAGGAAAATGGAACTTCAATTAAGAGAATGTCTCCATCGGATAAGTTTATAGGCAAGCAACCCTATGGGGCATAGTCTTGATTAATTATTGATGTAGGAGGCCTAGCCAACCATAACCAGTGTCATGCTTGTGCATGTGGTCCTGGGTGTCTAAGAAAGTGGACTGATAGAGTCATGAGATAAGCCAGTAAGTATCACTCCCCCATGGTCTCTGAAGCAGTCCCTGCCTCTAGGCTCCTGCCTTGAGTTCTTATCTGGCTTCTCTCCATGAAGGACTATAAACTATAAGATGAGATAAACCCTTTCCTCTTCAGCTTGCTTTCTGTCATGATGTCTTATCACAGCAATAGAAAGCAAATTAAGATAGTCAGTATTTATACGAAATTACCTCTTAGATTTTTTTTTTGTTACTACAGGAAACAGTGGCTGACAAAATATCCACAAAGAAGAACAGATTAATTTTGCCCTACAGTTTGACAGGTTCCGTCCATGTTCTCTTGACTCCGTTATTTTGGGTCCATCTTAAAGCAGAACATCACAGCAGGGTGTGGCAGACAAAGCTGCTTCTATCATAACAGCAAAGAGACAGAAAGGGATGTAAAGTGCCCCAGGACAAAATATCCCTGCAAGGTTACAAAATCAGTAGTTTACTCCTTCCAACTTGGCCCTACCTCCTACAGCCTATTTAAGCCATGAGACCATTAATATGTTATCCCACTTTAGACTCAGTTATGTCCCAAGGTCCTACCTCTAAACGTGGTTACATTGGGAAAAATCAACATGAGAGCCTTTGGGAGATATTTCAGGACTAAATCATAATTGTCTACTCCAACTAGAATAAAATTGGATTTTCATTAGTAACGTAAAACTTAAATTTCAAGAGGAGAGAAGAGATAAAAATTATTCTTTTTTTTTTTAAAAAAACTAGACATTGTAGAGATTACTAATTTTTTTTAAAAACAAGTCTTAATCAGAGCAAAACGTTTTTACTAACTTGGGAAAATTAATTCACACTGGCACAAAATGTTTAGAGACTCTCTTGATTCGGAAATGTGTGGAATGACAGAGGGATTCTGAGTCAGAATCAGAAGGCAAGATTCCAAAATTCAGCACTGGCTTTAACTAGCTATCAAAACTTAATTATATCATCTTAGTGTCACAGTGTTGCTTCATTCCAGTGACCATGACTGTCCTGTGTTGCATGTATGTACTAATTAACTAGGGAGTTACATCACAGATGCTAAAAATGGTGTCCAGGAAACAAACAAACAATGCTGTGAGTTCTAGTATGTCTTGAAGATTATAGATTTTGTTTGGTTATTTAATTAGCCAAGTAGTTAGACTAATCTCAAGCAAACTACAGTGCTGTCATTTTCTGTTTGTAATAGTCACTAACTGAAATTTCAGTTTAGTTCATTTAGTTGAAACTAAATAGACCATCAAGTTTCCCAATCAATCTGGTGAATTAGTTGCAATCATCTGTCCGTCTGGACTTGGGCAAAGCAAAAGGTGAGCAGCAGATAGAAGAAACTTGGTAAAAGCTATTTAAAAGCTTTATTGTAGTTTTCCCAAATGTATTACAAAAGTGCCTTTGTATCTCTAAGCTACGCCACAAAATGTTAATAGATCAAAACAATCCCATGTCAGCAGTTTCAAAATTAATATTCTTTTGTTTTCTTTTAGCAACATAGAGAGAGTTACATTCCTTAATAATTATTTCCTACAAACTCTACAAGGCTTTCTTTTTTAATTTAATCTTTTATTCATTCATTTATTTATTTATTTACTTCCTTACTTCCTTATTTATTTATTAACACTCCAGATTTTATTCCCCTCCTGGTCCACCCTCTGACTGATCCACATCCCATACCTCCTTCCTGCCCCTCCTTGCTGGGTCTTCAGGTAGATTTATTTCTCATTTTCTGAGGACCCTCCAGATTAATTTCCAGAGTGGTTATACCAGTTTGCAATCTCACCAGCAATGGAGGAGTGTTCCTTTCTCCACATCCTCTCCAACATGTGTTGTCACCGGAAGTTTTGATGTTAGACATTCTGACTGGCATAAGATGGAATCTCAGGGTCATTTTGATTTGCATTTCTCTGATCACCTAAGGATTTTGAACATTTCTTTAGGTGCTTCTCAGCCATGAGAATTCCTATGTTGTGAATTCTCGGTTTAGTTCTATGCCCATATTGAGATTGGGTTGTTTGGATTTTTGGTGGTTAGCTTCTTGAGTTCTTTATATATTTTGGATATTAGCCCTCTATCAGATCTGGGGTTAGTGGAGATTTTTTTTCCCAATCTGTAAGTTGCTGATTTGTCTTATTGACTATGTCCTTTGCCCTTACAGAAGCTCGTGAGATTCCATTTATCAAATTTTTTTTTGTTTTGTTTTTTCGAGACAGGGTTTCTCTGTATAGCCCTGGCTGTCCTGGAACTCACTCTGTAGACCAGGCCAACCTTGAACTCAGAAATCTGCCTGTCTCTGCCTCCCAAGTACTGGGATTAAAGGCATGTGCCACCACTGCCTGGTGATCAATTCTTGATCTTAGAGTGTGAGCCATTGGAGCTCTGTTTAGGAAATTTCCTCCTGTGCCAATGAATTTAAGGCTCATTCCCACTTTCTCTTACATTAAATTCAGTGATTCTGGTTTTATGTTCAGGTCCTCTATCCACTTGAATTTGAGCTTTGTGCAAGGTGACAAATATGCGTCTATTTTCATTTTTCTACATGCAAACATCCAGTTAGACTAGCACCACTCACTGAAGATGCTTTCTTTTTTTCACTGTATATTTTTGGTGCCTTTGTCAAAGATCAAGTATCCATAAGTGTGTGGTTTTATTTCTGGGTCTTCAATTCTATTCCATTGATCAACATGCCTGTGTCTGTACCAATACCATGTAGTTTTTGTTTGTTTGTTTGTTTGTTTTAAATCACTATTGCTTGTAGTAAAGCTTAAGGTCAAGGATGGTGATTCCCCCAGCTGTTCTTTTATTGTTAAGAATTGTTTTTGAGATTCTGGGGTTTTTGCCTTTCCAAATGAATTTGAGAATTGCCCTTTCCATGTCTTTGAAGAATTGTGTTGGGTTTTTGATAGAGATTGCATTGAATATGTAGATTGCCTTTGGTAGGATGGCCATTTTTACTATATTAATTCTGCCAATCCATGAGCATAGGAGATTGTCATAGTCAGGGTTTCTATTCCTGCATAAACATTATGACCAAGAAGCAAGTTGGGGATGAAAGGCTTACTTCCACATTGCTGTTGATCATCAGAGGAAGTCAGAACTGGAACTCAAGCAGGTTAAGAAGCAGGAGCTGACACAGAAGCCATGGAGAGATGTTCCTTACTGGCTTGCTTCCCCTGGCTTGCTCAGCCTGCTCTCTTATTGAACCCAAGACTTCCAGCCCAGGGATGGCACCACCCACAATGAGCCTTCCCACCTTGATCACTAATTGAGAAAATGTCCCATAGCTGGATCTCATGGAGGCACTTCCCCAACTGAAACTCCCTTCTCTGTGATAACTCCACCCTGTGTCAAACTGACACACAAAACCAGCCAGTACAGAGATCGCTCCATTTTCTGAGACCTTCTTCGATTTCTTTCTTAAGAGACTCGAAGTTATTGTCATACAGGTCTTTCACTTATTTGGTTAGAGTTACCCCAAGATATTTTATGTTATTTGTGGCTATTGTGAAGGGAGTTGTTTTCCTCATTTCTTTCTCAACCTGTTTATCATTTGTATAAAGGAAGGCTACTGATTTATTTGAGTTAATTGTATATCTAACCACTTTGCTGAAGTGGTTTATCTGCTGGAGAAGTTCTCTGGTAGAATTTTTGGGGTTGTTTATGTATACTATCATATTATCTGCAAATAGTGATACCTTTATTTCTTCTTTACCCATTTATATTCTCTTGAACTCTTTTTGTTGTCTTATTGTTCTAGCTAGCACTTCAAGTACTATATTGAATAGATATGGAGAGCATGGGCATCCTTGTCTTGTTTCCAATTTTAGTGGAATTGCTTCAAGTATGTCTCTATTTAATTTGATATTGGCTGATTATTCTTTAAGTAGAGGAAGGCCACTAATTTTTTTTTGAGTTAATTTTATATCCAGCCATTTTGCTGAAGTTGTTTATCAGGTTTAGGAGTTCTCTGGTGGAATTTTTGGGGTCACTTAGTTATACTATCATATCATCTGCAAATAGTCATATTTTAACTTCTTCCTTTCCAATTTGTATCCCTTTTACCTCCTTTTGTTGTTTAATTGCTCTATCTAGAACTTCAAGCACTATATTGAATAGATATGGGGAGAGTGAGCATCCTTGTCTTGTCCCTGATTTTAGTGTGATTGCTTCAAATGTGCCTCTATTTAATTTGATATTGGTTGTTGGTTTGCAGTAAATTGCTTTTATTATGTTTAGGTATGGGCCTCAAATTCCTGATATGATGTTAAAAGTATCTCCAATACTTTTAACATGAAGGGGTTTTGTATTTTGTCAAATGCTTTTTCTGCATCTAAAGAGATGAACATGTGATCATCATGTTTTTTCTTTGAGTTTGTTTATATAGGGGATTGCATTAATGGATTTTCATATATTGAACCAAATTTTCATCCCTGGGATGAAGCCTACTTGATCGTGGTGAATGATCGTTTTGATGTGTTCTTGGATTCGGTTTGCAAGAATTTTCTTGAGTATATTTGCATGTGTATGCATAAGCGAGATTGGTCTGAAGTTCTCTTTTTTTTTCTTTTTTTGGTTGGGTCCTTGTGTGGTTTAGGTATCAGAGTAATTATGGCTTCATAGAATGAATTAAGTACTGTTCCTTCTGTTTCTCTTTCATGGAATAGTTTGACGAATATTGATATCAGATCTTCTTTGAAGGTCTGGTAGAATTCTGCAGTAAATCCATCTGGCCCTGACCTTTTTTGTTTGTTTGTTTGTTTGTTTGTTTGGGAGGTTTTTAATGATTTCTTCTATTTCTTTATGGGATATGATCCTGTTTAGATAGTTTATCTGCTCTTGATTTAACTTTGGGTATGTGGTATTTATCTAGAAAACCATCCATTTCATCTAGATTTTCCAGTTTTGTTGAGTATAGGCTTTTGCAGTATGATCTGATGACTTTTTGAATTTCCTCCATTTCTGTTGTCTCCCTTTTCATTTCTGATTTTATTAATTTGCATACTGTCTCTGGGGCCTTTAGTTAGTTTGACTAGGGGTCTGTCTATCTTGTTGATTCTTTCAAAGAAGGAGCTTTTACTTTTGTTGATTCTTTGTCTTGTTCTCTTTGTTTCTATTTGGTTGGTTTCAGTCCTGAGTTTGACTATTTCCTGCCATGTACTCCTCTTGGGTATATTTATTTCTTTTTGTTCTAGAGCTCTCCAGTGTGCTGTTAAGTTGTTAATGTAAGATCTCTCCAGTTTCTTTGCCAGAGCACTTAGTGCTATCAATTTTCCACTTAGCGCTGTTTTCATGTGTTCCATAAATTTGGATGTAATGTGTCAACGTTTTCATTAAATTCCAGAAAGTCTGTAATTTCTTTCTTTATTTCTTCCATGACCAAGTTATCATTGAGTAGGGAGTTGTTCATTTTCCACATGTATGTGGGCTTTCTGTTGTTTTTACTGTTATTGAAGACCAGCCTTAGGCCATGGTGATCTGATAGGATGCATAGGATTATTTCAGTCTTCTTGTATCGGTTGAGGGTTGTTTTGTGACCTATTATATGGTCGATTTTGGAGAAGGTATCATGAAGTACTGAGAAAAAGGTGTATTCTTTTGTTTTAGGGTGAAATGTTCTACAGATACCTGTTAAATCCATTTGGTTCATAACCTCTCTTAGTTTCATTGTGTCTCTGTTTAGTTTCTGTTTCAATGACCTGTCCATTGGTCAGAGTTGGGTGTTGAAGTCTCCAACTATTATTGTGTGTGGTTCAATGTGTGTTTTGAGTTTTAGTAAAGTTTCTTTTATGAATGTGGGTGCCCTTGCATTTGGGGCATAGATGTTCAGAACTGAGACTTTCTCTTGGATTTTCCTTTTGATGAATGAAGTGTCCTTCCTCATCATACTTGATAACTTTTGTTTCAAAGTCTATGTTATTAGATATTAGAATGGCAACTCCAGCTTGTTTCTTGGGACCATTTGCTTGGAAGACCTTTTCTCATCCTTTTACTCTGAGATAGTGCCTTTCTTTGTTATTGAGGTGTGTTTCTTGTATGCAGCAAAATGCTGGATCTTGTTTGCATATCCAGTTTATTAGCTAATATCTCTCATAGGTGAGTTGAGTCCATTAATATTGAGAGATATTAAAGAGAGAAGAATGTTGGTTCCTGATATGCTTGTTTTTGTAGGTGGCTTTATGTGCTTGTGTTTCTCTCCTTTTGGCTTTGTTGTGAGATGCTTAATATCTTGTCTTTTCTTTGTGTTGCAGTTTTCCTTCTAGGATCATATGTAGGGTTGGATTGGTAGATAGATGTTTGAATTTGGTTTTGTCCTGGAATATTTTTTCTCCATATATGTTGATTGAGAGTTTTGCTGGGTATAGTAGCCTGGGCTGGCCTTTGTGTACTCTTAGAGTCTGCATGACCTCTGACCAGGGTCTTCTGGCTTTCATAGTCTCTATTGAAAAGTCTGGTGTAATTCTGATAGGTCTACCTTTGCATGTTACTTGGTCTTTTTCCCATGCAGCTTTTAATATTCTTGCTTTGTTTTGTGCATTTAGTGTTTTGATTATTATGTGACGAGAGGATTTTCTTTTCTGGTTCCATTTATTTGGTGTTCTATAGACTTCTTATACCTTTATGGCCATATCTTTCTTTAGGTTGGGGAAGTTTTCTTCTATGATTTTGTTGAAGATATTTTCAGGTCCTTTGAGCTGGGAATCTTTGTTCTCCTCTGTTCCAATTATTCTTAGATTTTGTCTTTGCATTTCCCAGTTGCTTTGGGTAAGGAGGTTTTTTACATTTTAAATTTTCTTAGAGAGTTGTGTCAATCTCTTCTACAGTCTCTTCTACACCTGAGGTTCTCTCTTCTATCTCTTGTATTCTATTGGTGATACTTACAACTGTAATTCCTGACCTCTTTCCTAAGTTTCCCATTTCCAGATTTACCTCCATTAGTGTTCTCTTTATTGTTTCTAATTCCACTTTTAGGTCTTGGGACTCTTTATTCAATTCCTTCACCTGTTTGATTGTGTTTTCCTGTATTTCTTTAAGAGATTTATTTATTTTCTCTTTAAGGGCTTCTACCTGTGTTTTCCTGTATTTCTTTCAGTGAGTTATTGATATCCTCCTTAAAGGACTCTATTATCTTCATGCAATAGGATTTCAGGTCAGCTTCCTGATTTTCAGGTGTGTTGCTGTATTCAGGGCTTGCTGTGATGGGAGAACTGAGTTCTGATGATGCCCACAAATATTGGCTTCTGTTGTTTATGGTCTTGCTCTTTCCTCTCACCACGTGGTTATCTCTCATGTTTGCTGGTCTGGGTGACTCTGTCAGGAGTCTACCTCTTTTGTCCTTGAGTTGTTTCAGGTCTCCTAGTAGGCCTGCAGCTCTGGCTGTAGCAGACCACCTCTGGGGCCTTCTAACTTTGGGGCTTTTCAGAGGGGCAGAGAAGCTGCTGATCTGTTGCCCTGGCTGCAGAAGATCTCCTGGGAAGACTTCAAACTTTTGGGTCTTCAGTGGAGCAGTTAAGGTGTTGTCCTATGTGAAGATGCTCTTGGGAGGGGGGACTACAGACTGTGGATTCTGTTTTCCTGTGTGCAGCAGAACTCCAGGGAGGCTTTCAGACTGTTGTGTCAGTTGCTCTGCATGCCACTGAGCCCCCAGGAGGTCTTCAGACTGTGGTATCTGTTGCCCAGTTGCCCTGTGTACAGAGGAGCTCCTGGGATGCCTTCAAGCTGTGGTGTCTTCAGGGGAGCAGACAAGCTGGTGATCAGTTGCTCAATTGCCCTATGTGTGGCAGATCTTCTGGGATGCTTCAGGCCATGGTGTCAGTTGCCTGACTGCTTTGAGTAACAGCGATCTTCTGTGATGGCTCAGGATATGGAGTCTTCAGGGAAGCAGACTAGCTAGCAGTCTGCCCCAGCAGAAAGGACCAGGCAGAAGGGGAATGGTATTCAGTGGGTGGGAGTTTGAATCCCAAGTCCACTGGGCTCCCGGTGGCAGCTCTGAGACTTCAGGTGGCTGGGACTAGGGGGTGTTCCTTACCAACTTCTCTGAGTGCAGTGGATCTTCTGGGATGGCTCATGATATGGTTTCTTCAGGGGAGCAGTCTAATTAGCAGTCTGCCCCAGCAGAAAGGCTCTACAAGACTTTTGAACCCAGTCTAAACAAGTCTTTATCCTTCAATAGATCACTTAGAATAAGTGACTGATCCCTATAAGATTTTGGAATAACTACCAAATTCTCAAAGTAGGTTTTTTTCCCAGGTCCTTCACTGCATCTCATTTCAAGGTCTACTTTGAAATAGAATGAAAATATCCTAACACACAGCTAGAAATTTGGCTCTCTATTACCTCATTCCACTTCATGTTATTTGTGGGCCATAAGTGAAAGATAGCATATGTTATTAAAATAAAAGGAACTAGGCCCTAAGACATGCTGTGGCATGAGAAATTCTCCTAAGAGTCCTAGAGCTCAGGCACTTCATAGTTGGCAAGAGCTACTGATGGTACAATGATATCTTACTTATAATCATTACAGGGCTTGGTGATTGTGTGTTGAGAACTTAAAAATACATAGTTTTTAAAATGACTTAAGAGGTCTGGAGAGTTGGCACTGCAATTAAAAACACTTGCAGAGGTCCCAAATTTGGTTTATAACACCCATATCAAGTGTAACTTCATTTCCAGCAATTCTCACATCTGGTACCAGCCTCTATAGGAACACATAGGTACATGGTGCACATGTAGCCAAGTAGGCACATACACATATGTAAAAATAACTTAAAAACAAAGGGGAATTTTAGGTTTAGATCATGGTGACCAGAAAAGAAGCCCTTACATACAAGGTGTAACATTTATCAGCTATTGAAATCTCTCTATGTCCAGTAAACTTTACCCTCAAGTAAAGTAAAAGTAAAACTTGATTGGCAGTTTTTATTTAGATGAAATTTGAATAAAATCTGAAATTCTTACAAAGTACATTATGACAAGATTGTAGACATTCATTCTTTAAGATGTAACAATCATGTAGTTTCTATGCACAGTCATTGTTCCTGGCAAGGAATTATAATAAAGGGTCTGATTAATAATTTCCTGGTCTTACTTGCCTCATATTTTAGTGAAGAGAAAAAGCCCTGTCTGCTCACATAAGTCGGCACACAGATTTGACCGTTGCTATGGATTTATATTTTATAAGGGCTTTACAGTATGAATATAAATTTAGTTTATATTAATTACATAAATTAATAGATCTCATAGTCACATTTTTATGCATATGCAAACAACATGCTTTGATTGTTTCTACTGTCTTTAATGTGTTTTCTCCCCTGTCCCTTTTTCCTCTTTTACCTGAGTCTCTGAGCCTGCTCTCTATTTTCAGGCTAATTTTTTCAGTTGTTTCCACATATGAAAACACACATTAATTTTCTTTGTTCAACTAATCTTACATAAACTTCTGCCCCTCAGTTCCATGATACATGCACTATTTTCTGCAAATTATGTGATTTTACTTTTCTTTATTGCTAAGTAGAACTTCAGATTTTAAATTCCTTCATATCTTGGTGTGCATGTAAACTAATTCCCTATTTTGTATTTTATGAATAGTCCCATAGTAAAAATAAGTATATAGCTATCTTACTTTGTATTCTAACTTGCTTTCTTTTAAAACATTTATTTTTCATTTATTCTTTGAGAATCTCTCACATTTACAACAAATGTTGATAATATCTACCACAGATGCCCTACAAGTCCTCTAAAATGTTTCCTCATCCCAGACATCTCCAGTTCAGCTTCAAGTCCTCCACCCCACCTCCAAACTCTTCTGCTACTAAATTCAATTGGGGCAGTTATGTGTACATGAGTGTAGAGCCAGCACTAAAGCATGGGCAATCTACCACAGGACACATTGTTGAAGAAAACTGACTCTTCCTCTCCAAAAGGCATCAACCGCCAATAGCTCCTCCACTAAGAGCAGGCCTTCATGAGCCCTCTCCTATCCAGATTGATATTTGGACTAGCTTGATCTTGTACAAGTCTTGTGAGGCAGCTGTAGCTGCTATGAGTTCGTGTGTGGCATGTGTGGCATGTGTGGCATGTGTGGCATGTGCAGAAGACAACTGCTTTGCAGTGGTTTCCTCCAATATCTGGCTCATCCAATCTTTCTGAAGCTTCTTGTGCCGTGATCCCTGAGGGCTGTGGTATAGATGTCCCAGTTCTTCCTGGGCATTCGGTCAGCAATTGTTCTCTGCACTTTGGCTAGTTGTACGTCTTTGTATTGATCACAATTCACCAGAAAACAAAGTTCTTGTAATGAGAGTTGAGAGTCACATTAGTCCATTGATATAGGGATACATATTTAGAAGACATTCTGATATTGTGTCCATTTTCTAACTTTATTTTGTTTAGATAAATACACAGGAATGGTATAGCTTGTAGTTTTTGGAATGACTGCCACACTTTTTCTATAATGATTGTACTAATTTACACTCCAGTCTATAACGATTAAAGGATCATTTTCCTTGATATCCTCCTTAGCATTTATTACTGCTATTATTATTTTTAATATTGGCCGTTTGGTCTTGGATGGATGGGAATTTCAATATAATTTTATTTGCATTTCTGTGATTGAACATTTTTAAATATTTATTAGTCATTTATGCTTTGTGTTTGTGAAGTTTCCGCTCCAGAGCACTGGCCCACGTATTACTCTTTGTGAGGTTTCTGCTCACAACACTGGACTACGTATTTTTTCCTTCCCTGTTCTTTTGTTATATTTACTCTTGTAAATTCTGTGTATGTATCTGATGCCAAAGATTGTCTGAAGGAATGTTCAGCAGAGATTTTCTGAGGAAGTGTTTAAATTTAGACAGTCTAGTGGCAGGTCCGTTTGAGGAATAGGTTAACCATTCCAAGCACAAGGAGTAGTAAGTATGAAATCCCAGATAAATGGAAGAGTGGATGTCAAGGGAGACAAAAGGGTAATGGCTACAGTAGAGAACACTTGAAGATGAGTTTCAGTAATTAGGAAGCTAAAATGTGAAGAGGATTGTACCCTTTTCATAGGCATCTAGCACTTGCATGGGAGTTATTCCCAGGGTCACCTGATTCTCGCGGGTTGCTACTGCTTACAATGTAAGCATTTTACATCTCTGTAAAAATTAATTATTTAAACTTATATTTAGCTGATGCTGGGATGGTTGAAGAAATAATCCCGAGGCTGTTCTTTACTTTCCTCTAGCATAGAAACAACAACCCATCTAATTTACCACTCACACTTCCTCTGCATTTGTCTTTCCATTGATCTATTTGTATCTTACATAGTTTTTGTGCCAGATATGTTAATGGATTAAGTAAAAGTTTGTTATACTTTACGTAGGAATACTGTCTAACCTTATGGAAGTTAAACCTTTGTAGGTGGGGAGGCAAGTCAGAGCTGCTTCAATCGTATTGTAGACCTTAGAAAGAGCGTCCAAATGTCTCTTGGAGGAGGAGGAGGCGTGGGGAGGCTGCTAGAGGACTGATCCTGTGATCTAAACTGAGAATAAACTCTTCACCACTATTAGTGAAGCTGATTGCTTGCAAGTCTGGTAATAGCTTAATATACATACATATATATATATAT
>NW_022196895.1:41090308-41107526 GCF_008632895.1 Mastomys coucha | reverse complement strand
TATATATATATATATTGTTGGACAAGAAGGGGAAAACTTTAAGGCCAAATCCATTAGATCAGGAAAATCTCAAAAGGAAAACCTAAAATATATGCTAATTTTTGGTGGCGATAAATGAGGCCTTACCCTTTTTTTCAAATAATCCTACATATAATATGTATCCAAATAAATCAGTACAATAAAATATAACCTAAAATTATAAGAACAACAACAAACATTTCCTGAAGTTCGATGCTAAGTTTTTTTTTTTTAAAAAATAGACTTAAATTAATACATAAACTAAAACTTGGGAAATACACAATAAAATATTCTTCATAGATTGAGAAAGAGAATGATGGGCTATAGCTCATTTGGCAAAGTGTTTGTTGTCGATACATGAAGACTGAGGTTTGACCCCCAACTCTTGAAATCCAGGATTAGAGGGATAGGAAGACAGGAGGCTCAAGATTATCTATCCTTGACTATACAGTGAACCTGAGTTCAGCTTGTGAAACATGAGACATGAAAGGAAGAGAGAGAGAGAGAGAGAGAGAGAGAGAGAGAGAGAGAGAGAGAGGAGAGAAAAAAGAAGGAAGGAGGAAGGGAAGAAGGGAGGGAGGGAGGGAGAAAAGAAAGAAAGAGAGAAAGAAGGAAGAAAAAGTTTGTAAGAAATATAAACTAAGTATAGATCTATTTTATTAAATGTACTTAGGACATGTTTGAATAGGCAGTTCTCAGTATTTTCTTTTGGTTTTTAGAAATACACTTAGTAAAAGAAATGTGGACATTTCTGTTTTCTTACAAATAAATAGGAAATTCCATTTTATTAAATAGAATCTCATAAAATTTATATCACCTCCACATTACTATCCCAAAATTCATTTACCTTTTGAATTGAATTCAATATAATCAAACAATTGTCCTTCACATTTCCTTTTTTTTTTTTTCCTTACTAAGACTACAATCATTCCCCCAATTCTATGGCTTTATATTCACACTGGACCAGTTTCTGACAACAAAGCCACCGCAGTCAAAGAGAGGTGAGTATTCATACTTCCGCATCTGAGGCATTCCACATGCTCGTGGGTAAATTAAGTGTTTTTATCTGTGAAAGCATCCATGCCCTCAAACACCTATAATATAACTTAGAAATGAGAAATCTTTGCTCGCTCTAGCTCCCATACATTCATTACATGTCAAAGTTAAAGTAAGCAATTGCAAATTACAGAGATGGGGCAAATACATTCTGTCATTTTGGTACATGGAGTGTGGAGAGTGTGAAAGAAAAACAGCTCATATATCAATGGCATTGCGGTTGTATGGTTATTGAGCTTCCCTAAGCAGGAGTCCCCAAGAGATTACTCAGTTCTGAAGGTCGAGACTTATTATATAAAGTATCCATCAAAGCCAAGATGGCAAAGGATAAGCAGCTGCTGTGTGATTAATAGGTATTAAAAGCACAAAACAAACGAGATTAAGGAAGCCAATGGGTGTTATTGATAGAGTAAACCCCAACTCACAAGAAGGCAAAAGACTCCTTGCAGCCAGAAAACCATTAAGCTGTTAAGAAAAATACTGATGGGCCCCAGGTGAAGCCCTGACAGGAACTTGCATAATTAGAAGACTCCTTCGTGGAGGAGAGTGGAAAGTATTTCTGTGAACTAAGAGGGAAAAAAAATCCCTCTTAAAAAGAATAAAACTAAGACAATCTTATAATCAAAGTATTGGTTCTTATTATACCAAGAAAAATCTCCTGATTTCTGCTGAAAATTTTTAGGGAAACTTTTACAGATTGATTATAAAAGAAAATGAGTAAAAGGTACAAATCAAAAAATTGGAGCATCCTTCCTGCTGGCTGGTTCCGCCCCTGTAAACTAAGCGCACCTTTGCCTGACTCTGCATCCTTCGTCCTGCTGGCTAGTCCTGCCCCTGTACACTAACCATTGTGTGTCTTTGCCTGACTCTTCCTTAGACAGATCTAACAACAACAAAAACACAGAGCAACCAGTAAGTCTTGAGTTTTATATAACGAACAGATGCTTAACTTATCTTAATTTTACATGTATGAATGTCTTGCCTGCATGTATATCAGCACCATATGCATGCCTGGTAACAGAAGAATCCAGAATTGGGCATCTAATCAATGCCCTGGACCTGGAGTTACAGAGAGTTTTGAGCTGCCTTGTCGATACGAGGACTTGAACCTAGGTCCTCTGACTACCACCTATCACCTTGGTTCTTAACTACTGAACAATCTCTCTAGCTCCTAAACAACAGGTTTCTAGTAGGCCCAAGGTGCACTTGCAAGTTATGGTGGTGCTTTGAATAAGAATGATCCCATGGGCTTATAGTTGTAAATGCTTGGTCATCAGGGAGCGGCACTGTTTGCAAAGATTAGGAAGTGTGGCCTCCTTCGAGGAAGTATGTCACTGGGGGTGGGTTTTGAGGTTTCAAAAGCACACACTAGGCCCAGTGTCTCTTTTCCTGCTGCCTGTTGATCTAGATGTATAACTCTCAGCTAAAATGTCTGTATACACATTGCTATGCTCCCCACCATGAGAATAATGGACTAAACCTCTGAAACTGTAAGCCTGATCCAATTAAATGTTTTCTTTTTGTTTGTTTGTTTTGTTTTTAGTTTTTAGTTTTAGTTTTTGGGTTTTTTGTTTGTTTGTTTGGTTGGTTGTTTTTTTTTAGTTTTCTCAAACTCAGAAATCCACCTGCCTCTGCCTCCCCTTTTAAAAGAGTTGCTATGGTCATGGTGTCCCTTCACAACAACAGCACTCAAAGTAAGACATTTGTCTAAAATTCAGATTATCAAAGTTACTTGCATTTTGCCTGGCAACTTGAGTTTGATTTTTTTAATTAAAACCATTGTCTTTCTCAATATAAATATGTGTCCTGATAACATATGTGAGTTACAGAATTTTAGAATCAATAGAGACTTTGACATAAATATTTGAATAATTTTGTTCTTGGTGCAGGAATCTTAGATTCAAAGAGGTTATAGGGAGTTGTCCATCTCCCATAGCCTGTTCTATGCCGAGATGGAGCTGAAACATGGTTTTCTGAACTTGATGAACTTCAAGTTCTTTCTTTTGCTATAGTATACTTTTCCTAATAAAAGTTCACTTCTAGGTTTTCAGTGGGAAATCTGAGTCAGGCTTCTCATTTTTAAAGGTAGACTTATGTGTTTTCCAAAACCTGACTGCATACATATAAAATGTAAAAGAAAACACCACAGGTGGCCAAAGTGTAAATTTCAAGCTATATTGTACACGCAAGAAACATTGGTAGCTTTGAGCTACTCTGCATCTACTCTGCCAGTAAATGTTAGCACCCCAAAGTTATCTGAGGGAATGACTTTTCCACTCTATCCTAATTTGCCTCTATGTTGTTGTGATAAAATATTGACCAAAAACAACTAAGGGAAAGAAATGGTATATTTAGTTTACAGTTCACTGTAACATACTAACGTGAGTGCAGGAAGCTTTCTAAGCTGAAGAACAGGCATGTGACTATTCAAACCAGGTGAAGAACAGGCATGTGACTATTCTAAGCCAGGTGATAGTTTTCAGTTCCTAGTTTACTTACCCTGCAACTTGAATTATGAAGGAAATGAACACACACACACACACACACACACACACACACACACACACCCCTAATCCTAAATCTAAGACCAAAAATGTATTAACACAATGCATGACTTTTACTTTAAAGATAATAAGAGATCATTTGTTCATGGCTTCTAGAAAATGGATTTAGGTTGCTCCAAAGAGCATCTCGAATGTGAAAATGGTTCTTCAACTCTGACAATCCCACACCAGAGCTTTTGTGATGAAGGAAGAAGTAGTATATTCTGGAACCAAGTATGAACAGCCACAGCCTGAGGATACAGATTTAGGTTACCCCAAAATCTATCTTTCAACATGGTATCAGTTTGATGAAGTTTTTATGGTAATAGAACAATAACAACAACAAAACAAACAAAAAACCAAGGTGCTTTACCAATACAGTAATAGAAACATTACCAAGGTGATTACAACCCAGTAGAAACACCTCAGCTACAGGGCTCATGTGCCAGCTGATGATTCTCAAGACTTTCAGTTCATAGAAACTGGGTTTTGTTAATACACCCCAAGAGGTTTTAATCTGTTAATCACAGACGTAAAGTCTGACACAGTTGGCCAAGCAATTGCCATTTAGGGGGCAGAAGATTGCCCAAGATAATTTGTAAATCGGTTCTGGACTTATCCCACCCACCCTCGCCATTATCACTGAAGTTCTAATCAATGAATCAGCCTCTGCGTACACAGCTTCTTTCCAGGAATTCTCTTTCATCATTCATCATATGCTCCAAATTTACTTCTTTTACTTAAAGAGGAATCAGTTTCTAGTGTTTACAGACAAGAGACTATGAGTGACATACAATAATTTTATATATAGTACATATAATATATATCATACATAAACAATATATTCTATTATACAAATATTTTACGTAAGTGTATATTGTGTATATTTAATATAAAATAAGATATTACAGAATATATAATATATATGTGATATAATAATAAAACGTGTGTGTGTGTGTGTGTGTGAGTGTAATGGCAAAAACTAGCGTTAGAAAAGCTCTTAAGATCATTGTTAAGGCATAAACAGAAGAACGTAAGAGGAAGGGTGTTGAAACACCAATAATTTGGTGATGTGAGGGTCACTGAAGTACAGTCTTATTACAATGAATTCCAATGTCTAAAAATTGTTCTTAGTTCGGGCTTGTACCACAGTAAAAGCCAAGATTTTAAACTCTACTAAAAACAAAACAAAAAGACTTTATATATTTATGGTCATTAAAAAACCTAGTAGTAATGTATTATTTTAAAATATACAGCTAATATGTTTGGAGTTATTTAAAATTTATATTGAGAAAAAGTATGTATTTTCAGTATTGCTGCAAATAAGCATCTACATAACACTGTTTGATTGTTTTATATCAAACTACTTTTATATTACTCATTTTTATTGTTACAATATTTTATAAATTTAAAGAATATGACAAAATAAAAGAAAATGAAAAGGTATTACAGGTATTGAAGAGGGGTCTCTGGAAGGAGTTGGAGTACAAAAGGGAAATAAGAACGTTATGAAATTCTACTTACTTAAAATATGTTTTTAAATGTTAACAAATTCAGATAAACTGAAATTATATATCTTTTCTCAACATAATGCAATAAAACTTAAATCAATTTTAAAAAGATCATTATTAAGGCATAAACACAAGAATGTAAGAGGAAGGGTGTTGAAACACCAATAATTTAAATAAACATATACTTTCACATGGTATGGATATAAAATTAGACTGAAATATATTTGCATAAAATACAAATCAATTATGTAAATTATAGTTGATAAACTCCCAAAGTCCTAAATATAAAAGGGCATTTTATAACAGAGGCTCCTTTAAAAAATCAGATTTCAAGTCGTTCTCAATGATTATCTAAACCATGGATGGAACCATTCCCTTGAAGCTTACTGTCTGGTTTTTTCCCCAGTTCTCTCTGTCTCTCTGTCTCTCTGTCTCTCTGTCTCCCTGTCTCTCTCTGTCTGTCCCTGTCTCTGTCTCTCTCTATCTTTCTCTCTCTGTCTCTGTCTCTGTCTCTCATCCTCTCTGGAACCAGAACTTTTCCAGAGCCCTGCAGAGACAGACTTAGCATGCATAGAAATTCTTCTCAGCTTGCAGGACCCTCACAGCATGGTCAAAGTTGTAATGCATAGGCATAACTTCTGGATCCTAAGTTGTCTCTTTCCATCTTAGTTATTCTACAAATAGGGAGGACATATTTCTAACCTGGAATCTGTCAACAGAAACACAAAAAAGGAATCATGATAAGCCATTATAACTTGGTATTCTAGATGAGATTCAGAGGCATGGGAAGGAGATTTGGGAAATGTAAGAAAATCTTTAAATGTATGGATTTAGAAATGATATATTAATATGGAATCATCCGTAACAACAAATGTATCAAGTTAATATAAGATTGTTATAGGAGATTTAGAGCAAATGCTATGACCCCCCTGGAATCCTAGTAAGATAGTCTAAGTGATGAATAATGGTGAAGGAGAAAAGCATGTGTAAATCACATCGAAGAGAATGCATAAAAGAGATTGTTCTAGTTTCCTTTCATTGATGTGATAAAAATCCTTTGACCAAAAACAATTTAAGGGAGAAAAGAATTGTCTCCATCACTGAGGGCAGCCAGGGCAGGAACTCAAGTGTGAACATGAAGGAGAGGAATGTTGTTTGCCCACTGGCTTGCTCACTGGTTCATAATTAGCTTTCCTATAAACTCAGGGCCACCTGAGTAGGGATGGTACCACCCACAGTGGACTGGGCCCGCCTATATCAACTAATAGGCAAGAAAATCCTGCACAGGTATGCTCATGAGCCAATCTGATGTAGGCAGTTGGATCATGCCTTAAGACTAAGTGGCCCAGAAAATCTGCATTGTTCTTTGAGAAGCACACATTTTTAACACATTGAAAAACAAGAGGAGAACTAAATACAAGGTGTGTGGGACTGGAAGGACACCAGAAAAACCCTCTCTTCTCAGTACTAGGTCATAAAGCTGCATGACATCACGTAAAAAGATTCCTGATGAGTCAGTGCCTTGGGAAAATGGGAGCAATTTCCATGGGATTCTACATCCTGAAATCTAGCCTTTACAATAATGCTAGACTGTGAAGAAAGATATTTCAAGACATGCAGTATACAGTGAGGTAGAAACAGGATTGGAACTAGAATCTTTATCAGGTCGTAGAACATCAGAAAAGGTTCTCCTGGATTCGGATAAGCATTTACAACTGGACACGTGAAGGACCACCTAGATATGCGATCAGTATCTTCACTCTGACCTGTGAAAGACTATTCACTCACAGGACCTCACCTTCCAAGTACTCACCAGAGTCAAGAGCAGAACTCACAACCAGACTCTAAAGGACCACCTCCAGGTATGACCCACATCTGTGATGTCATCTTGCAGAAGTTCGCTTAGAATAGGTATCCGGCAGTCTGGGAAAGAACATTGAAAAAGGTATAAGCTGTATTCACGTCTCCTTAATTGAATATTTAATGTCAGTTACACAGGCCACCTCTGTCCTGATTCTCTTTCTTGTCATTTTTCTCTTCTCATCTTCTTTCCCTGTTCTTGACTTCTATTATTCTTTCTCAGAGGCATTCACATAAACTGGCCTGATGTGGAGGCTCTCTGTATCTCAGCACCCAGAGATTGTCTCAGACTAACTCTCTCTTCCTGCCTCCTACATCCATGAAACCTGTCCACGAATTTCCCGCCAGTCCCTACTATTCCCTGCTTCCATTTATTTTTTTCACCTCTCCTTTGCCTCTATCATTCCAATACTGACTCTAGTCTTACTTGTCTTTTATTCCTCTCCAACTCATAGCCACAGTAACTAATATACTAACACGCAGTGCTATCACCATTCCTAGGGAATTCTATGAAAAGATTCATGGGCATAGATTAGTAAATTTTGCTAACACCATAGAAAATATTTTCCAATAAAGTCATAGGAGAAATATTCCCAAAATATAGGGAAATGGGTGTTCATCATGGTATAGGAGACATTTCAAATACCAAACTGATATGATGAGAAAAGAACCTTCACATGTCATATGGAGGTCCTTCATACTGAGAGGAACCATCTATCCAGGGGACAATTATATTCATCCATATACTGAGCAGAAGTGTACCCAGTTTCGTAAAACAAATAGTAAAAGATGTAAAGAGAACCCAAAATAATAATAATGGGGAGATTTCAACTTTTATCAATAAGTCATCTGAACAAAAGTTAAATAGAGATATTATGAGTTAGATGGTTTCACAGACCTAGCTGACGGAATAGCTATTAACAGACAATCCATTCAATTAAATATTCTTCTCAGCAACCTATGAAAGGATCTCTAAAAGCAGGGTACAAAGAAAATATTATCAATACACAAGGAAATTAGTATTTATTTTATATGCTATCTGATGACAAATGGAATAGTACTAGAAACCAAGTGAGAAGAAAAACAGAGCTTACGTTAAAAAAGTCAGAGTGGTCTGAACCAATGAACAATGCACTTTGGAGCCTCAGCAAACAAGAAGAAGCCAACCCCTAAAGCAGTAAACAGGAATAAATCATTAAAATTAGTGTCAAAATTAATAAAATAGAAATGAAAAAATCAATGAAATAAAAAATTTCTTCTTTAAAAATTCTGAAAAACCATTAGCCAAACTACAAAAACAAAGTAGAGATACATTTCAAATTTTAAAAACTAGAGAAGAACAGTAACAAAGTAGCAACATATGCTAAGAGAAGTTAAGAATTATGGGGGACTGCAATTGGAATGTAAAGTGAATAAATTAATGAAAAAAAGTTTAGAAATATTTAAGAGTTATATTTTTTTGTTTGTTTTTTTTTTGTTTTGTTTTGTTTTTTGAGACAGGGTTTCTCTATACAGCCCTTGCTGTCCTGGAACTCACGCTGTAGACCAGGCTGGCCTCGAACTCAGAAATCCGCCTGCCTCTGCCTCCCAAGTGCTAGGATTAAAGGTGTGCACCACCACTGCCCAGTTAAGAGTTATATTCTAATAAGTTAGAAGATATAAACAAATGGAGTCTATGGCCATCCATCTTGTATATTCTGAATTTTGTATAAAGGAACTGGATATGTTTCCACATAACAAAACTCAACAAGGAGGACATAAGCACCTTAAGCAGATCTCAGTAATAAAAAATTCCAGACCCAAATGGACTCATGGGTAAATTCTAGAAGACCTTCAAGGAAGAACAACAACAGTTTTCAAGTCTTGATACAATGTAGTATTACTCAGGTCATCACACTAGGTAAAGACTCAACAAAAAAAGTTAAGTTAGTAACAAATCTCCCTAATGAACACAGTTGCAAAATCCCCAATAAAATATTTGCAAGTCATATTAAATAATATACCTGAAATATCACTTAGCATGATCAACTTGGCTCTATTTCAGAGATGCAGGAATGCTGTAATACACAGGAATCAATATGGATGATACATCACATCATCACATACAGGTAAAAAAAAAACCACTTACTATTGGAGATTTTTCAAGAAATAGACTTTTCAATTATGACTCATGTTTGTTTCTCTGAAATCAGTTAAACACTCCACAAATCCAACCCCAGCTCCTATAAACTATTATAACATATCAAATGCCTTCTACTGTGATATCCCTTCATAAACATTTTATTCATTGCCAATGAACTATAGATATGAAAACTAGACAATTAGTACTCCTATACAATTACCAACCACAGCAGAGCTTTCAGCTTTCAACTAATGAATGAGTCAAGCAAGTCTACGCGTAAGCCAGAAATGTGAAGCTTGGTCTGTAAGTAGCTTTCTCATTCTGCTACAACAGGTGAACTCTCTCCCAGATTCATGCCATTGTGGGAGTTCTTTTTAATACTACTGCAACTGTAATGCTTCAGATTTTCACTCTCAAGGTTGTAACTTATTCAAAGATGCCATTATATAAAACTAGATCCTATCCTTTATGCAACCAGCGACTTTCATTTGAGTCTTATTTGAGGCAATTTATCTGATAGTTCAACAAAAAACTACTGAATCACGCTACCTCAAAGGAAGCTTGAATTCCTTTGAGGACTTCTTTATTGTCTGATAATTTAGCAAATACAATTATCAAGACAATAACTATATGATGTTATTGTCTATATATGATATAAATATATATCAAATGGATTAAAGTGGTGATCTGAATCCTGTTTCTGTCTAGACTTGATTTATTCATCATCCTATCTTCCCAATAAAAACAAAAAGGAGAGCAAATGACTAAATCCCCTTCATGTCAGGAACCACGTGACACTCTGGAAGTATATAAAGATAGAAAAAGACCCCAAGATGATCATTTTGGTTCCACTGTTCTCTTACTCTGCCACCAAAGTAACCCTGACAACAAGAGAAACTATATAGCTTTCCTCAACCACTACCACATGGGGTGAGCTACGGAATAGCTTGAAGCTGTAATATATTAATATTGGATTTCCATATAAATACAGGATGTGTTTTTCTAAGTTTCCAAGCACAATTAACCCTCTAAGTAGCACTACGGTGCTCACTGAGTAATTCTGCATACACTATGTTCATTAGATTACTAATCCTGATTTTAAAATTGTATAAAGCAAGAGAGAAAATGAACCTGTGACATAGTAGTATGAGGGCTGGGTAGAAATGTTACTGAGCGGCAAGGGGTATAATGCAATATTCTGAGGTGGGAACTACAGAAGACATTGGATGACCTAAAGTGACAGATATTATTGCAGTCTGCTCCAAGCATTCCCAAATAGTCTGTTCTTTAATAGATGTGGAAAGGTGAGTTTTATATGAAAATTTCTCTTTTAAATACACTATGCATACAAATAAAACAAGCTACTGGCCAGATTCTGTGTTTTGGAGTCTATGTTCGTAAAGTCTATGTCAGGAAATGAGCTCAATTATGTAAGAGAGAGGAAGTGTCTCTATGGGAGACTGAGCAGAGTGCATTTCTGAAGGGTCAGAGTGAAGACTGTGGACTTCTGAGTGTACCATTGAGTGTTCTTCCTTTCAGTTAGATCATTAAAAGCAGAAAATACATCAATGTTTCATGATCATTATAGGGAGCTTAGCCTGGAGGCAGAAGGTTTGATAGAATAGGCTCTGGAGACTGGCTTGGAGGATGCTGGGAAAGTCCTGCATTTATGTTAGCATATAACCTTGGAATAATGACAACATATTTGAAAACTGGGTCAAAAAGTTATGGCATATAAATGAAAATATATTTAAAAGCTTTCTGAGCAAATGTCACGCTGTGGTCTATCACATCAATCAATGGTAGAGTGCCAGCTACCTTTCATAATCACGAAGGAAATATGGAAGAAAGATCACCTAGTGATACTCAGAAGTTGATCTGGTACCATAAGCAGGCAGTGTTATTTTTATTATTCATTAACCATCGTGTGGAATACTAATCTCAAACAAGTTTACTCTGAAACCATTGGTAAACTGAAATAATATCCATCACTACGTAACTTTTAGGTAGAGACAAGACCCAGGTCACTGTTCTATTAAGTAGCAGACACCAAGCCTTCTCTTAGATAGAAATGGTGATTGTTGTGCTTCACTAACTTTGCTTCCACCCTACTCTGACTGTTTTTATAGAAAATATTTATTGTGACACTAAGTTGCAGAATTTTAATGCTTTCTCTAAACCTCCCCTAGCCAAGACATTTTTTTAAAAAGACTTATTTTTAATTTTTGTGTATTGGTATTTTGTCTGCATATGTCTGTGCACCCTGTGGGTGCTTATTGTACAAGAAGGCCAGAAGAGTGGATCATTCACCCTAGAAATGGAGTTACAGATGGTTGTGAGCTATCATTTGGGTGCTGGGAACCCAACCAAGATCCTCTGGAAGAAGTTAGTCCTCAACTGCTGAGCCATTGCTCTAACTCCCAGTAAGATGCTTTTGAACCTTTGTGGCAAAGAGCATTATTATTTTAATAAAAGGACACATTTATTTGGCGTATGGTAGTAGTGAGATAAGAGTCTGTCATCGCTGGGCAGCATGGCAGCAACCAAACATGACTGATGGAGCATCCAGCTGAGAGCTTACATCATGATCCCAAGCACCAACCTCAGAGCACCCTGGGAAGGGTGCTTAAATCTCTACAACGGCCCCCGGTGAGTCATTTCCTCTAGCAAGGCCACAACTTTGAAACATACTCAGACAATGACACAAGAGTGTGAAAGTCAGCTCACTTATTACTCTCAGGTGCATCATATTGGTCTTAGCTGAGAGCATCACTATACGGAAACAAAAAGCCACTGTTACTCCATCAACATCTTACCCAGAGCAAAAGGTAATGACTTTGAATGACCCTGAAATGATTCTTCCCAGCCTGTACACAAGATTCTTGCCAGGTATAGCCAGTATCATTTCATTATACTTCTGTTCCTTTTGTGCTGCTCGGTGAAGCCATCTTTCAGTCTGATAAGTGCAGAGGATTTATAGACTGTTTTGAGATTCATTATTCAGATAGCAGATAACCAGCTTTTGCACATGGACTCCACTGTGACCTTACACCAAAAACCAACCAAATTAAATATGCAAACAAAACCAACAAAGTAAAAACATCTGTCTAAAAATATAAAACATGAAAGTTAAAAATAGGATTGTGGAAGGATGTGTTCAAGTGCATCTAAGGAAAGCAACCAGTGGTGTGAAAGCATTTGCTTTCAGTTGTACACTAGACAAGCATTTTAATTCCAAAACAACATTAAGCATGGTATTTAACAGGAAATTATATGGTGTTTTTCATGCCTTCGTGAGACAACAAATAGTCATGCCTAGAACAGGATGCTATCTGGAAAATTTGTAAACACCAGGGAATAGTTACATTCATTTGGAGTGAACAAGTATCAAGAAAGGGAGCTACAATGCTTATATACATTGCCTGATGTTAATCTTGGTGTCAAAATGAACTGTTGTTAAACATTTACTTGGACTGTAACACAAAAATAAAGATAAAGGCAAAAGCAAAGGTCTATAACTCTTGTTTGGATACTAAAGATAATTAATATGTATACACAGGAAAATCCAAACAAAAGAGCAAGTACCAAACAAAATGCCCATTCTTCTATCTTGTTCTCAGTGTAACAACCATTGCTAATGATTCCCCAAGTATTCCCATCAATTTTTAATTATGAAAAGAAAGAATTATACATGCATTAGACTCACTTTAACACTGTAGAGTAATTCAATATGCTGATGACAGAGAAAATGAAATTCTCCTCCACTGCTGGTTAGACTATACAAGGGTGACAGTCACTGCCATGTTAAACTGTCACATGGTTCCTCTCTATGACTCCGGAGTCACATGCAAAGCATTTATCCTCAAGAACTGAAAGTGTTAATACCCCCACATCTGGATGTGGTGGTATCCAACAGTTTTATCTGTAATAGCAAAAACTGGAAACATTGCAACTCTTTCTGCCTGTATACTTATACAGATTATTTTATTTTATTTTATTAATTATAAATGAGTACACTGTAGCTATCTTCAAACAGTACCAGAAGAGGGCATCAGATTTCATTATGGATGATTATGGTTGCTGGGATTTGAACTCATGACCTTTGGAAGAGCAGACGGTGCTCTTACCCGCTGAGCCATCTCACCAGCCCCCTTATACAGGTTCTTGTACATCTACCCAACAGAATGTTATTCAACAATGAAAAGAAACAAAGTATATGTGCAACCACATGAACAGTTCTCAGGTTACATACTTACTATCCCATTTATATAACATTCTCAAAAATGACAAAAACTGTAAGTTAAAAACACATTTTTTTGCTATCAGGGTGGGACATAAATAGCATTGAAATAATCCAACTGTTTTGTATGTTGATTGTGGGGTTAGTTACATAAATCTACATACAGGATAAACTACACACATACACATAAGTACATATGCCTGTATATGCATGTACATATCCATACAACCATAAAATAACTTATATCTGCTATAAAAAGTGTTTATAATAAAGTAGTTGACATGTAGGATGAATACATCCAGAAAAAATATATGACATAAAGATGATAGTTTATTAGAGTTGCAGTCTTAAACTACAAACTAAAAGTTTTGTGGTATTAAAGTAGACTATGGCTTCTATTGTTCTATACAAATTATTAACAAGTAAGATGATGGGTGTATTAATTTGGTCCACTTTAGGAATGATTTTCCAATTTATATGTACCCAATTAGCATCATGTTATATACCTCAAATATACACAGTATAATTTATTTTACTAAAAAGTGGGGTAAATGCTGTGAAACAAGACCAAAATATGTTCTCATCACTCATTTAATTAAAAAATTATGGGCCCCAATACATGGTGCTCCCCAGAAAGCATTGTGACCCAGTACTGAAAACTGACTCCTTTTTAGAGGGTCAGCCACAGAAAACTATTTTTAAGTATGGTCAGTCTGTCCTCAGCTGCGTGTCATTTCTCCCCTCAGCTCTCTTTTTGAATCCATTCAGAGTTTGCCACCCGGAGCAAAACTCCAAAAAATGGAGTGTGTGAAGCTACTCCAGCAATGGCTCTATATTATTTGAGTAGAGCCTGCAGTGAACTACTCTGGTTTATCCTGGAAATTCTCTGGCAGATCAAAGCCCTGCCATAATTCATGCCTGTAATTAACATGTCACAAGTGTCACACATGTTCCAAGTGTCACACAGCCAAGAATCATCAGCTAGGGAAGTTCCCACCTCAACACAGCCAAGATTCATGAAGCAAATAATTCCTGCTCAGCATAGAAACCTAACCAGATGCCATCCTCATCAGTTTAAAACGTGGCAGTTTGATCAGCAATCAGGTCAACAGTGGAAAAAAATAAAATAAAATCTGCATAGCTTGTCTTTCGTTTAAAACATGTTCTAGGTGCTTTCAGCTTTGTTGGAATAAAGAGAGAGAAAGGTTTTGAACCTATGAAACTATGTGCAGAAAGCCAAAGAACAGCCTTGTAAGGATTCACAGTAATAGTGGTGAGTGAAATTATTAACTCTAAGAGATACTTATTATTTTAGAAAGCATGTGTCCTTGAAGGATACAAAAAGCTTTTTTCATATAAAGACATAATGAGAGGTTAAGAAGAAGAGTCAAAATGTAGAAGAGCAAGCTACAAAGATACTGAGTCCTTGTAAAAGATTAGTGTTGCAGAAAAAAATTATAGCTAATTATAGCAGGGATACAGGATAGATGAATCTAGAGACTGACCATATAATTATTTGTTAGCTCACTGTTAGTTACCTATAAAATCATGTAGTGGGGAAGAATTTATTTGTGTACACAGTTTCATAAGTATTGGCCCACTGCAATAGGGTAAGTGTGGCAGAGGAGAGAAGTTCATATTATGTCAGCCAGAAGGCAGAGAGACTATGCTTACCCACGCAGATGTTCTTCTTTACTCCATCAGAGCCCCAGCACATTCCAAAGTGAGACCAACTTGGAAACTTTGTCATAAGCACACCCATAGGAACACTTCTCTCAGCTTCTAGTTACCTCTCAAACCAATCAAGCTGATGATTGTGACTAACCATCACACGATGCATCTGAGGTTTGTACAAATGCAATAAAAACAAGTTCCATGATATTTCTGTTACATATGTTACTGTAAGAAATTTCACTTTAATGTAAGAAGCACTAAAATACCATGATTTTGCTAGCAGGGGAAATTGTAGAGACTAATAGTCCAGACGAAGAGAATGTTTAGACATGAACTGATGTGGCTAGTAGGTAAGAATATGAGGTTGTCTCAAGCAGAAGACACTGACAGGGGAGCCAACTACTTTTTGTAGTCGTGTAAGGAAGAAGAGACAAAATTTCAAAACACGTGTATTACTTCTCCTCAATATTTGTTGAATCCAAACTTGTGCTAGGCAGGAGGCTAATGAGTGCTTAAGGGAAACATACTTGTCTGGAAAAGAAGCCTTTAGGATCTAATGTTCCCAGCAGGGGGGAATAATTGACATTGATGGGCCCCTCATTACCTTTTCTATCTTTCCTTGGTGTTTTGAAAGGCCACTTTTGTTTGCTATAGATTTATTAATGTTATTGTATGTGTATGGGTATTTTGTTTACGTGTATGTCTGTGCCCCATATATATGCACAGAGGTCAGAGAGGGCAGTGGATCCCTGGAACTGGAATTGCAGGTGGTTTTCAACCTCTGTGTGGTGCTGTTAACCAAATCCCACTCCTCAGAAGGTTCACATCACTGAGCTCTCTCTCCAGCTCCCAAAAGTCTGGTTCTTTTACAAGGTGAATTTTCAAGTATTATTGAAATTTTAATGGAAAATTTTATGCATATAGTTTAACTCAGTATGATTTATATACTTTAATATCATCTTTCTACCCACAGGCATAATAGAACTCATCCTTGGTTTGTGTCTTCTTGTCTATCCTTTGGTGGATTTCTTTCTGCAAAGCTCTGGCATATGTCTTTTGTGATTTATTTATAAGTACCTTGCTTTTTATGTTACAACATGAAGAGTATTATTTTAAGAACATTATTTCAAAGCTGTTATCTAGAGAGGGCATTATTTAGTTTTTTTCTATTCTATTCTATTTCTTTGGTTCAATGTGAATATGTTTACATTGTTTTGTAAGCCTCATGTATGCATGTGTGTGTTTGTGTGTGTGTATATATATATATATATATATATATGTATACAAATATGTACATGTACACATACATATATCCATATGATTTATTGTGCTTATAAACACAGTATAAACAAGAAACTATCACAGTCTAAAACATATTAAGAGGTAATATTGCAAAAAACAAAAACCAAAGAACAAAAATCAACAGCAACAACAACAACAACAAAGCGTTAGAAGAGATTCCAAAAGATATCCACCTCTAGAGTTGGTAAAACGAAAGGAACAAATGAGGCTAGCAGCAAGAGATCACTCGGTGGGCGTGCCTCAGTGCAGATTCAGGGGAGAAAGCCTTCCAAACAAGTCACTCAATCCCTGCCTTGCACTAAGCAACAAGTGCTTGGCAACAGGCAACACAAGTACTATGATAGTTGAGCCTGGAGAGAGTCTTTATCTCTATAGGGCTAAGAATATCCAGGAAGATTGATGAGTATCAGTCCCTAATGAAAAGTCAATGAAGAACTCTATGGTGCTTTATATCATAAGAGGGTTTTAACAACATCAGAAAGTAGAAATCAATTGGAAAATTTTATTAGCAAGATCAATTAGAAAATTTAATAAAAAAAATAAGCTAGTTTAGACCAGAAATGGCCATAATTTAATTGTGACTAAATATTGTAAGCCACTGGCAGAGTCTCTGAAGAGGGAGAACAGTTTTGTTAACAGACAACTGAATGGCACAGTTTTTCAAATAGGTTTTAAAAGCATTGCCATCTAAAGAGGGTCTTCTATGGTATTTTACAAATCGATCCAAAAATTAGGGGACATGGGAAATGATCTAGAGTTACAAAGCAAATTCTGATAGCATTAAAAACAAATTGGTGTTTTATTCTAAACATAAAAGATGGTAAATAAAAGAACAAATACGGTATGCACTCTCTGATAAATGGTTATTAGTGCAGAAGTCTGGAATACAGGA
>NW_022196895.1:41084333-41089824 GCF_008632895.1 Mastomys coucha | reverse complement strand
GAAGAAAAAAAAAAGATGGTAAATAGGCAATTAACAACATAGCATTGTGACTCTAATGTCAAACTAAGCAAATAAGTTAATGACTTTAATAAAATAGACATAATTTTCTATGAAATTTGAAAATGTAACATATGCAATGCTTATCATTTTAACCCATTTGGGAGAAAAGTATAGTTGAGGTCTTTACTGAAATAAATGTACCTGTCCAAATGAATTCTTAAATTTTAGATTTTTTTGATTCATATTAACCCCCTTTTTACTAAAAAAAAATTATATAAAGATTTTTTACTCAGCCTGGTTTGTAGTATTAAAAATTGGACATCAAAAACCCAACTGTTAGGTAATTTTACATCATCTATGTCTATAAAAGCAGAAACACCATGCAGCTGTTAAACAAAAACACGTATTTGCCTATACTAAACCACCAACTGCACAAAAACATTTAAAAGAACCTACCAATAGATATCTTCTGTGGAAAAAAATCTTTTTCTGGGGAAGAAGGGTAGCAATAAACAAATGGAGATTTATATATGGAATATGCAGTATTTGTGGAGTGACTGAATATTTTAAAAATACAAGTGCTATAGGGTATGTACTTGACTGCAACATTATAATTATACACTTGTACGGACATATGTCAGACAGAAACAGAGAAACGAGTATTATTGCTTTCTAGGAATCTCTACCAGTTTTAACAAGAATACGCAGTTGTCCCATTTAGATGCGTTGAATGGCCTCTCTCTTAGGCGTACGGTCTGTGTACCTCAGACAGTCAGCATACCCATTTACCTTTTCACAGAAATACACCCAGATGTGAGTTCCTAGTCTAACCACATGACTATGTCGGTGGGTCTTCGGAGAAAGAGAAAGCATTTATTTCCTCTATACATTGTTGGCTGACAGTGATTTAGGAATTCACTGCCACGTAGGACCATGAGGTAAGTCAGTAAAGAAAGGAAGCCAATCCAGAGAAAGAGAAACTGAACACTGAAGATACTACATGAGTCACTAAGACACGTGTTAGATTCTGAGTAGGTCTTGTGTTTCCCATACAATTTAGGTCAGCTTTAGTTGTTTGTTTGTTTGTTTCCTTTGCAAACAGTAACGGATATGTCAGATTTGGATGACAGAATTTCCTGTAACGAACATGTCCTTATCTCTCGTTCACACTTGTATTGCTGCTGAAGGTAAGTGAATAAGAGAAGGCTTCGGGTATTTTCCCGGCTCCTGCATGATAAATGCCAAGATTTTCAGGTGCTCTCCTCACCAGTCATGCTGGAGCCTGAGGCGGGAGAAAAGGTCAGTACTGCTGAGTTGATCTTTAATTTAAAGACCTGCTGTTTGTGCAGTGCAAGGGACTGCATTCTGAGTCTTGCAAATGATAGGCAAACAGCAACAACTGAGCTATGTCCCCAGCGCTGTTTGATGTTGCATTCATTACCCCAGTGCTAACCTATTCTCAGGTGCTTTACTGTCTGAGGTTATCCTGGTACCAGGGATGGGCAATGGAGCTCACCCCTCATTGTATTCATCAAGTCCATGAAGGATCAAGCATTTATTCCCCATTCTGAGACCACTGGGGGTTAATGCTCACTGAGTCTCCTATCTAGATACATGCTATTACCTTACCTTCTCAGGGCAAGGCACACAATACACATTATAGGAAATAACACCAGAGAGCTGTGTTGTAGTATCAGAGCTCCCCATGGGGATCAACTGTGTCTATATCACAGCCCAGCTTCTCCTGCATCCATTCCTCCAGCCTTCACTTCCCCACACATTTTACTTCTGACAGTATTCCTCACGGCTGACCTCAGGCAATCCTCTGACACCATGCCTACCTTCCAAAGAAACAAAGCACAACTTTAATCTTATTTCCTGACCCCCTCTCAAATACCTTCTACTTTCTTCCACAGCTGCTTTCCTCGTCCTTGTACTAAGCTCATCTATGAATCTATATTTGGTGCACTGATTCCTTGCTTCTAAATATTTCACATATCTCTGTAGCTCTTTTGATTCTTGTCATCTTCAAGACAAGGCTCACTTCCTCCACAAATGCCTTTCCTAATTGTTCATACCCATAAGGCCTATATTCCAAGCCAATTCATCTTCTGCTGAAATATAGATTGAAGAATCAATGAGCCTTCTTTTTCCCTGCAAGAATTCTGAATTTCCTGGCTATGGCTGCAACAGGATTTGACCTAGTTTAACAACAGACAGCCATTGCTACACCTACAGCCAGCAGCCCTCCTATTTAACCTCTACTCCTCCTACCCTGACTCTCGGACACCCTCGCACTAAGAGGAAGCTGAGCTCCCTTGTCTGCCAGGTTGGAATGAAGATCCTAACTAGCATGAGAAAGTCCACAAGACTTTCTGTCATTGAAATGCATTTGTTTAACTAATAATGCAACACTTAAATAAAATTCATGCCATATGACCATTTTACAAAGACGAGAGAATAAGATACAAAAGAAGAAATAAGAATAACAATTATTTTTTTAAAGTCCTAAAAGAAACAACAAACATATAGCTGCTACGGGACCTAAGAGTTCCTGGAATCCATTTTAGTTCTGGCATTAACTTGACATATTCCCAAGAAGGGTAGCAATTTGTCACTGATAAATTCTAAAACACATTTTCTGAAAAAGTAGATTTTCCCTCCTGGGTCATGTGGTAGTTATGCTTTTAGGTTTTTGAGAATTCTTAATACTGATTACAATAGTAGCTGTATCAGTCTTCAATCTTACAACAGTAAGAGTACCCTTTCACACATCCTGATGCCATGTGTTGTGAGCTATTCTGTTGATCCCAGTCATTATGACTGGTAAGTTGAAATTTCTAAATAGTTTGAATTTGCATTTCCCAGATTACTTGGGCTGTTAGACACTTTTAAGATATTTCTTACCTTTGTGTATTTTTGATATTAGCCTCTATCTCATGTAGAGTTGGTAAAGATCTTTTCCCATTATGTAGGCTGCTGTTTTGTTCTATTGACCCTGAGATTCCATCTCACACCACTCGGAATGGCGAAGATCAAAAACTCAAGTGACAGCAGATGCCGGCAAGGATGTGGAGAAAGAGGAACACTCCTTCCTTGCTGGTGGGATTGAAAGCTGGTACAACCACTCTAGAAATCAGTCTGGTGGTTCTGCAGAAATTTGGACATAGTACTACCAGAGGACCCAGCTATACCACTCTTGGGCATATACCCAGAAGATGCTCCAACATATAATAAGGGCACATGCTCCACTATGTTCATAGCAGTCTTATTTATAATAGCCAGAAGCTGGAAACAACCCAGATGTCCCTCAACAGAGGAATGGGTACAGAAAATGTGGTACATTTACAAAATGGAATACTACTCAGCTATTAAAAATAACGAATTCATGAAATTCGCAGGCAAATGGATGGAACTAAAAAAAAAATCATCCTAAGTGAGGTAACCCAATCTCAAAAGGACACACATGGTATGTACTCACTGATAAGTGGATATTAGCCAAAAAACCCTCAGAATACCCATGATACAACTCACAGACCAGTATGTTTCCTCCACCACATGGTCACCTTTCTACTTTTTGTGTCCTACATACACTACATATACATGCATACATTCACATGTGCATATACATTTATGTCTATATTACACATGAGTAAAAGTATTTAACATTTGTTTGTTTGAGTCTGGCTCATTATACTCTACATTAAGGTCCCTGTTTCCTGCAACTGACATTATTTTGTTCTTAGACTCTTATGATTTTTGGTCTTATCCATCTCTCCTGATCCGCATCCCCAATTCCAATTCCCTTCCTTACTCATCCAACTTTGTGTCCTTTATTCTTCTAGCCATCAAGTCTGATGTGTGTTGCCCATGTTCTCTTGGATGTGTGGCCTTCCAGTTTCAAAACACTGTGGACAACTTTAACAACTTTGCCGATCATTCAAAGAGGCCTGTATTTTTCTTTTTTGTTTTATCTTTGTCTGGTTTGGACTTCTGGGTAGAGCTCATTATGTGGAATGAGTTTGGTAGTGTTCCTTCTCTTTCCATTTTATGTGGAAGAGTTTGGGGAACACTGATATCAGCTCTTCCTTAAAGACTTGGCAGAATTCAAAGTTCTATCCATTCCTGATCTTTTCTTTGTGGGAAAATGTCTTATTATTGCTTCAAATTCATTATGTTACTGAGCTGTTAAAATTAATCCAAACCCTAGACTCAATTTAGATAGATCATATGTGTCTAAGAATTTGTGTATTTCTTCCCCATTACTCATTCTGTGGGTACATCTGTGTCTTATTCCATTATGCTAGTCATCCTAGCTCTCCGGTTTTTGTTTGTTTGTTTGGTTGGTTTTGGTTTTTGTTTGTTTGTTTGGTTGGTTGGTTGGTTTTTCGAGACAGGGTTTCTCTGTATAGCCCTGGCTATCCTGGAACTCACTCTGTAGACCAGGCTGGACTCGAACTCAAAAATCTGCCTGCCTCTGCCTCCCAAGTGCTGAGATTAAAGGCGTGTGCCACCACTGCCTGGCAGCTCTCTCTTCTTTTGAGCTGTCCTGTCATCTTTTGGTGAACTTTTTGTTTTGTTTTGTTTTGATTTGTTTTTCACTTTTATTGCCTTATGAAAAGTTACATGATTTCAATTTATCTGAATTTGTTAACATTTAAAAATGTAATTTAAGTAAATACAATTAAATCACATTCTTGTTTTCCTTTTGTAGTCCAACTCCTCCCAGAGACCCCCTTAATACCTACAATATCTTTTTTGTCATATTCCTTAAAATTTATAAAATATTATAACAATAAAAGTAAGTATTATAAAAGTTGTTTGATATAAGCACCAATCAATTTAAGTCTTATGTAGACACTCGTCTACCGCAATAGTGAAAATACATTTTTCTCAATATGCATTTTAAATAACTCCAAACATATTAATTGTATATTTCAAAATAATACATCACTACTAGTATCTTCTTAAATGAACATAAATATATAAAATCTTTTTGTTTGTTTGTTTTGTATTTAGTAGAGTTGAAAATCTTGGCTCTTACCGTGGTACAGGCCAAATTCTTACAAAATAAGAACAAGTTTTAGACATTGGATTTCATTGTAATAAGGCTGTACTTCAATGACCCTCACATCACCAAAGGATTTTACTTCCATCGCAGCTAAGCTGAGAGTTGGCAGTTCTGCTGCACCAAGAAATGAATTGTAGGCACAATTTTTGGATATAGACTTCCTGCTATGGTCAAAGCTATTTGACTTAAGTGAGTGACTTTATTCTCAGCCCACAGAGAACAGGTTACATTCATTTAAGAAATGGTGTATGTAGTAAGATGATCTATCCATAAAGTCATTCACCAACTGTTTCAATGAACAATGAATGGTTCTGCTTAGAGGGTGGCAGAGACATTAGGTGAGGGTAAGAATCTGGATCATTGGCTATGATAATTTGGAAAAGCATTCATCTCAGAGAAAGAGTAACTTATAAAGTCCTC
>NW_022196895.1:41036893-41082950 GCF_008632895.1 Mastomys coucha | reverse complement strand
TGCTATGGTGGGAGAATTGGGTTCTGATGATGCCAAGTGACCTTGGTTTGTTTTGTTTATTTTCTTACTCTTGTCCCCCCGCCATCTGGTTATCTCTAGTGCTACCTGCCCAGAGCGCCTGGGAGTGGAGCTTCCTCTGGGTGTTGAGGGACTGTCTCTTTTGGTGAACTTTTAATGTTCTCCTTCTTTTCCTCTCTGGAACAGCCACCTCTCTTTATCCTAACTACCCTAAACAGGTCATACAGAGGCAGTGTCTAACTAAACTACCTTGTAATTTTAATAATATTTTTGACACCAGAAAGTTATAATTTTTTATTTATTTCATAATGTTCTCTGTCCTGTATAAGAAGAATTTTTCTATGCTAGGGACAAAATTTTTTTTTTCTTCCAGAGACTTTAGTGTTTGGTTTTTATGTTTTTATGCAAATGACCAATCTCAGTTTCTTTTTGCAAACTGTGTAAAGATTTTCTTTTAATTCCTAATTCCCCATATTTAATTTTATCTCTATTTTTTTGAAAAGACTATTCCTTGGGCCACTGCAATGTTTCCATGCCTGTGACAAAACAATGATTATCAGTGGATGTGTGACTCTAAATAGTTCATTCTCTTCTAATACTCAATTTATCTTCCAAATATTAGTGAACATTTGAGTGAATTTCAACCTATGGTTATTAGTAATGCTATAAGCTTTCTAAGACATCTCTTTAATGAATACACACAGACATTTTGTTGTATATTCAACATTGCAAATACATTATAAGAAAGGCCTACTTTTAATTTTAGTAGATAACATTTTCTTCCCAGCCCTGGAAGCTAAATCTGGAACCTTGAACTTGTTATACAAACAGTATACAACTGAGACTAATCTCCAAAACCTAGTAGATACAATTTGTTAAATTATTCATTGTTTATCTTTATTAATATTTCTGTACAAATGCATGCATATTTACAGATGAAGTGGTAATTAGTTATGGTATACAGACATCAATGTCTATACATTGTTAAAGCTCAAAAGACAAATTTCTATAATTTTGTAATTTTCAATGTGAAAATTAAGTAACACTAGTGGATTAATAAATGGAAGATACATGAAAGTTTTAAATATACAATATGGCTATCTTCTGATTTATTTGGTAAACAACATATTCATTGAGCCTTGGCTGAGTCTCTGCATAGACTGAGCCTACTTAATGTGCTAGATCGCATTTCCATATGTTCTCACCTGTTTCTAGCCTCCAATCTATAAACATGTAAAATTCCCTAATATACAAATATTCACACTTTTAATGAAAAACATTTCCCCCAAAACAGCAATTTTTATATAAGAGGAGGAAAACTATGAAACTAAGGTCTTTCCTTTCTGATATGAGGGATTAAGCTATAATGATGTATCCTCTCCATCCAATGACTCGTCTAGTATAGAGGGCACAACTAATCCTTATTCTGGTATGACTAGAAGCATCAAACACTGATGACACCCTGAAGCGCATACTGCATGGCTGTTGCAAGCTTCCTGCTACTCGATTTCTAATCTTTAATGGACCCCAAACTTCAATTAGTATTCTAAGAGCAATATAGGTATTGTGAAGTGCAATAACTATTTCAAATTTTTGAGAATACCTTGTGGCATAAGAGGAAAGCTTTGTAGATTTATGAGTGTTCAAGCATTTCTGTTTGGTCTATACTGTCTTTAGACAATTTTGTTTCTTTTCATGGATTTATAAATATCCATATTACTTATGTGAAGAGAATGTCATACTTTGATATGATTGAATGTGGAACAGATGAGTAGGTCCCACACTAAGATATTAAATTATTTGTCTATTTTACATCTCTACCTATACTCTTAATGTGAAAAACTGAACTTACTTCCATTGCCTTAAAAATCCTTTCTTCAGTGGATCATGTTCACTAAATAGCAGCATCATTTATCTCCTGGCTCTGGCAAAATTATCATCATCAGTGCTTCCAGTAACCAAGACCTGTCAAGAGGAAGTTCTAAGCATCTCTTAATTAATCGACCCTCTCCATATTTTTTATCTATTAATTCTACATTTCAAGACTGTCTTCTGTCATCTAAACTATTACAATAGATCCAGAAGGTTCACTGTTCCTATCATATCCCTTCTCCACACTTTGAATAATCTCTTAAAAGCCCTACATTGACAGTACCATACATCTACTTTCTGCTTTTCCTTCTACCCATTGTTTAGTGACAGAATTTAATAGCCACATCCAAAATCTACCTCTATCCCTGAATAGTCACATGACCTGGAATGCTTACACTTCTTCACTTTCCTAACCTATGTTGTGATCTGAAAAAAAGTAATATCTGCCTTATGAGGATGCTGTAACAAGTGATTTAGCATATCAAGTTGTTAAAATGATGTCTGGTTTAAAACAAGAAGAGTGGTGGACAGAGCAGAGGAAAGGAGACAAGGGTGCACAAAAGGAAGAGTTTGGAGACAACTGAGTTAATTGGAGACTTAACAAAACAGTATACCATTTACCTTTTCCCTCTCTAGCTTCAAAGATCTTTATTTTGTAGTCTCCTCTCTATTCATAGCTATGTTGCCTTTTCTTAAATGTTTCACAAATTCATGGTTTTTTTTTTTCAGTCTGAAGGCATTCTAAAGGGGTTCTCCATCTAGGGTACTCTTACTGACCTCCACTCTCTGCATTCTTTTTAAAGTATGCTTCTCTATGAACTCTTCTCTATGAATGCTTCTACACTCACATCACAGGCAAAACACAGCTGTTTCTATTACAGGATCTAACAGATGCTATTCATATATCTTCCAAAGTTTAATTTCTTATAAATAAATATTATAATTAATATATCAAGAAGTTATCATTGTCCTGAAAACCTAAAAATAATAAAATAAAGTCTGCAATATTCACAAACATACTAAAACAAAATATGTAATAATTTGTATGACTGACAGAGAAAATATTTTATTTTAGCAAATTAAAAGATATAATAATTCATTGAAAGAATCTGTGAATGAAACAAAATCACCTGGAGCCTGGAGAAATGGCTCTGTAGATAAGAACACTTGTTCTTGCAAATGGCACACAGCTTCCCAGCTCCCACATAGCCACAAACGTCCATACAGGTACACACACACACACACACACACACACACACACCTCTTAAATACAAACAGCCAAAACACTCATATAAACAAATATTTTAAAAGTATATAACATATCAAAATTAAACAGACACAAATTCTCAACTACTAAAGTTGAATAACCATTCAAAAGCTTTGGTGCCTTGAATTTTACACTTTCACTATAGAGTGTACTTTATAAACATTATCCACCACCACCAAATGAAAATTCCATGACAGAGTTGAAACTAGAAGAAACGGTTAGTTCTGTATCCTCTTTCATGATCCAGCTGGCCATCACCTGCATTAAGTCTCTTTATCACATCGTGGTTACATTTTCTTGTTTTCCTTTTTATACATTATGCTGTATCCATGGTGTGTGTGTGTGTGTGTGTGTGTGTATGTGTGTAGGCATACACTAGGCTAGTCCACACATGAAGGAGAACATGGGTTTGATTTAACAATTCTTTTATTTTCCTTTTTTATTAGATATTTTCTTTATTTACATTTCAAAAACTTCTATTCCCTCCTCCTTCGCCCTGTGCACCCTCTCGCACTTCCTGGCCCTGGCATTCCCCTACACTGGGGTATAGAACCTTCATAGAACCAAGGGCCTCTCCTCCCATTGATGACCGACTAGGCCATCCTCTGCAGCTGAAGACATGAGACCCACCATGCGTACTCTCTGGTTGGTGGTTTAGTCCCTGGGAGCTCTGAGGGTACTAGTTGGTTCATATTGTCGTTCGTCCTATGGGGCCGCAAACCCTTTCAGCTCCTTGGGTCTTTTCTTTGGCTCCTTCACTGGGGACCCTGTACTCAGTCTAATGGATGGCTGTGAGCCTCTACTTCTGTATTAGTCAGGCACTGTCAGAACCTCTCAGGAAACAGCTATCTCAGGCTCCTGTCAGCCAGCACTTGCTGGCATCCATAATAGTGTCTGGGTTTGATGATTGAATATGGAAAGGATTCCCATGTGGAACAGTCTCTGGATTGTCCTTCCTTCAGTCTCTGTTCCATAGTTTGTCTCTGCAACTCCTTCCATGGGTATTTTGTTCCCCCTTCTAAGAAGAATCAAAGTATCCACACTTTGGTCTTCCTTCTTCCTTAGTTTCTTGTAGTTTGTTGATTGTATCTTGGGTGTTATAAGCTTCTGGGATAATATCCACTTATCAGTGAATGCATACCATGTGTGTTTTTTGGTTACCTCACTCAGGATAATATCCTCCAGATCTAACCATTTCCCTAAGAATTAAGTCTTGAGCACATGGGCACAGGGGAAAAGTTCCTGAACAGAACACTAATAACTTATGCTCTAAGATAAAGAATTGACAAATAGGACCTCATAAAATTGCAAAGCTTCTGTAATGCAAAGGACACTGTCAATAGGACAAAAGGGCAACCAACAGATTGGAAAAGATCTTTACCAATCCTTTATCCAATAAAGGGATAATATCCAATATACACAAAGAACTCAAGAAGTTAGACTCCAGAGAATCAAATAACCCTATTAAAAAATGGGGTACAGAGCTAAACAAAGAATTCTCAACTGAGAAATACTGAATGGCTGAAAAGCACCTAAAAAAATGTTCAACATCCTTAGTCATCAGGGAAATGCAAATCAAAACAACCCTGAGATTCCACCTCACACCAGTCAGAATGGCTAAGATCAAAAACTCAGGTGACAGCAGATGTTGTCAAGGTTGTGGAGAAAGAGGAACACTCCTTCCTTGCTGGTGGGATTGAAAGCTGGTTCAACCACTCTGGAATCATTTTGGAGGTTCCTCAGGAAATTGGACATAGTACTACCTGAGGAACCAGCTAAACCACTCCTTAGCATATACCCAGAAGATGCTCCAACATGTAATAAGGGCAATCCTCCACTATGTTCATAGCAGCCTTATTTATAATAGTCAGAAGCTGGAAACAACCCAGATGTCCCTCAACAGAGGAATAGATACAGAAAATGTGGTACATTTACACAATGGATTACTACTCAGCTATTAAAAACAATGAGTTCATGAAATACTTAGGGATTTAGCAATTCTTATGGAGACTAAAATAATTTCCTCGGGGTCTAGAGTCTTCTGTATACTAAGAAGCATTATCTAAAACATCCAAACTTATATTTTTTTTTAAAAAGGAAACTCAAATTGGAACTTGGAGGAGGAGATACTTTCCCACTGGATATCCCAACTCCTGATCTTTCCCTGGTTTTACTATAGGCCAGAATATCAGAGCATCCTTTTTTCCCCAGACCTCAGACTCTTGGATAGCAGTAACTTAAATTTTGGTTAAAATGCATAAATGTTTTATTATCCACTCATATATCTTTGCAGGCAGATTAATGAACCAGTTCTCATGAACTTAAGGCACAGCATAAGGATCAGCTACCACTGTTAAAATGGTAGCCCCAAAGTTAGTCATCACTCAAAGGCTGATTTTCTTTTACATTGGTTTCACACTTTCAGATTCTGAAACTAGACTCTGATTCTTAAGAAACTTATCTCTTTGAAAATTTTCTCAGTAAAATTCCAATATAAAACTTCCATAGGGTAATATTTACTTTTAATCTTTGTAAGGACTTCCTTAGAAATATTAAAAGGAAATGTCTTCTCTCCCATCCTCTATGATAAAAGGTAGGCTGTCATCAATCAAGCAAATAAGAAGGAAAGAATTTCTGCCACACAGAAACAATGAAGCACTGCTTAATTTGGAACAACAAAAATGCAGGCAATATAGTCTGATGGATATGACTAAAATCATGCCCAGAACCAAAAGGTTTCTTTAGCCCATACATACAGAGCATCTTTTATTTCATCTTTAAAGACAATTTTTATTATTATTTCATTTATTTACTTTACATCCCACTTACTGGCTCCCTCCAAATAACCACATTTCTTCCTCCCATCCATCCTCCCCTTCTCCTCTGAGCAGGTGAGGCCCCCTGGGTTTCCCCCACCCTGGCATATCAAGTCTCTGAATTCATCCAAGATCCCAATCCCTTCACATCTCCCCCAGCTTGTGCCCCCACACAGAATCTTGTTTGAACTCTCCTGACAGACATTGCCAGAAGAAGGGCTTGGATTTACTACACTGAAATGAGAGACATAAAAGAGCAGAGAACAGATACTGGTGGGGATGAAGATGAATCTCTTCTCAGGTCAAACTACATCTAGCTCATTTGCAAAATAAAACCCAGAGTGATCCAGGACGATGTATTAGTTCATAATCTACTACTTTTTTGATAAAATAGACATGTAAAATTTGCTTTAAAAAGAAACATATTTCCTCACAAATGGCTGTTTCTATTAGCACCTCACCTTAGAGCAAGTAAATCGCATAATATTACATTACAAGGCCATTTTAGACAATATGCATTTTAACAAATCTCCCTGTCAACAATCCCTAGCTATCCCATCATGATTTCTTTTTTAAATACATGAGAACGATTTTGTTAAAGCATGAGAATGAAATAAGTCTCATGTGGCTGTTTCCTGAGAGGGTGTACCAGCACCTGACCAATACAAAGATGCAGATACTCACAGCCAACCATCGGACTGAGCAGGGGGAACCCAAAGGAGGAGTTAGGGGAAGGACTGAAGGAGCTGAAGGGGATTGCAACCCCATAGGAAGAACAGTATCAACTAACTGGACCATCCAGAGCTCCCAGAGACTAAACAACTAACCAAAGGAGGGATCCCTGACTCCAGCTACATATGTGCAGAGGATGGCCTTATCTGGCATCAATGGGAGGGGAGGCCCTTGGTCCTGTGGAGGCTTGATACCCCAGTGTAGGGGGATGCTACAGCAGTGAGGAAGGAATGAGTGAGTGGGAGGAGGAGCACCCTTATAGAGGCATAAAGGAGGGGGGGAGGGAGAGGAAGGATAGGGGGATTGTAGAAAGGTAACCAGGAAGGGGCATATCATTTGAAATGTAAACAAATAAAATGATTAATTAAGAAGAAATGAAATTGGAAACATTTCCATCACAAAATGTTCAAGTGAGTATATATCAGAGAATATGAGGAACCTTGGTCTAGGCAAGCTTCAGTCGTGGTGGCATTTCAAACCGTTATAAAGTGTGTTAGTCACTGGTTCATCGCTGTGAATCCAATGGAATTGGGTTTAATTGGGGGATTGCTTACAGTTTCAGAGGCCTAATCTATTATTATCATAGTGGGGAACATAGCCACAGAGAACATGGCAGCAGAGACCATGAAAGCAAGCAGGCACTGTGCTGGAGAAACAGTTGAGCACTCTATCAGGATTCACAGGCAGAGGGAGGAAAAGAAGGAGGGAATGGAGGTGGGGTGCTTAGCGTGGGCTTTGAAAACTTAAAGCCCACCCCAGTGACACATTTCCTCTAACAAGGTCACACCAGAAGGCCTTGTTCTTCAAATAGTGCCATTCCCCAGTGAATAAGTACTCAAATCTATGAGCCCATGAGGAGCCATTCTTACTCAAACTACCACACTGGTCGCATAGGACCAGAGCTATAAAATGCCAGAGGGGAACAACAGTTGCATTGGTAAATGCCAGAATCTGTTTCATCACCATCATGCAAGCTTGTTTTTGTTTATTTGTTTTGTTTTTCCAGAGACAGTGCTTCAGTTCTCAGGCTAGGAGTAATGGAATGAGAAATGAAGAAGTGTAAAAAATTGAATTTTCCTACCAGTCTGCAGTCCCTGAGGGTCTGTCTAGGGATCTTTTCTGTGAGGTAGGTTTCATGAGTGAACTCCAGTTCAGGAGTGCTCTAGTGTGCTGTGTATAACATCAATGCCTTATGGCTTAATAGGCTATACATCCCCACTGACCTTTAAGTTCTGTGAAGAGGTACCAGTCTGTCCAATATTGCACTCAGTGCCCTGAAAAGTTTGGTGTATGGGCAGGACTCAATAAATCTTTCTTGCATTTTTGGACTTAATGAGTATAGACTATCTACATTTATAACTTAAAGTATAGACTTAATTTTAATTCACTAAGAAGGGCTATAATTACTTTAATTAAATACAACTAGGGTAGCTACAGATGCAAGTTGTATTGATCGCTCTTCGAAAAAAAAAAGAACCTGTTTATCTACAGTTCTAAGTAGGTTCAAATTCTGTTTCAGCTTTAAAAAATACTTTTATTAATTTATTGAGAATTACACACATTGTGCTTTAAACATTTTTATCTTTGTAATGGTTATTTCTAGTTGTCAAACTTGACTATATCTGGAATGAACTACAATCCAGAATTGGAGGGCTAACCTGGTGATCCAGATCTTGAGACTGGAAGACACAAATTTCTGACCTGGATCTATACAAAGTTTAGGCCCAGGCAAAGTACATGCCTTTAATCCCAGGAGACTAAGGCAAGGAGATCTTTGAGTTCAAGGTCAGTCTGGGACAAACCAAGTCCCAGATCCAGGTGTGGTGGTACCCACCTTTATTCTGGGCCACACCTTCTGCTGGAGACCTACATAAGGACATTGGAAGAAGAAAGATTTGCTCTTCTTTGCCTGTTTGCATTTACTTTCCAGCACATCTGTTGGAATCTAACGACTACAGAATATCAGCTGAAACTAGCCTCATGGGACTGAGCAACTACTAGATTCTTGGGCTTCCATTTACAGCTGTGCATTGTTGGACTACAGACTGTAAATCATTACAACAAATTCCCTTAATATATAGAGACTATCCATAAGTTCTCTGACTCTAGAGAGCCCTGACTAATACAATCCTCTTCTCCAAATCCACCTATTATCATGCAGCCACCCAAATTTGTGACTTCA
Organism: Mastomys coucha; assembly: GCF_008632895.1. Classification (NCBI taxonomy): domain Eukaryota; kingdom Metazoa; phylum Chordata; class Mammalia; order Rodentia; family Muridae; genus Mastomys; species Mastomys coucha. Next base: position 41,074,063 of record NW_022196895.1, on the reverse strand, counting down.
TTTTTTTTATTTAAACATATCAAGTCCTATTAATGCGCTTGGGCATGTGGTCATCTACTGGAGCATGTTAGCCCTACAAAGGCTACACTGGTAAAGAAAACTAAGTCTCATTTGCACAGATGTTAACAGTTGCTAATAGCTATTCAACTAGAAATTGGACTTCATACCCACCTACTTCATCCAGGCTGGGGTTTCGTCACTTTGACCATGTTCATGTCTTTGGAACTCTTTCTCAATGTCAACTTCTTTTCTATTCAGGTGTGCAGCTGCCATGCCATGTCTAAAAAATAGTTTCCTTGTAGTCATCTGCCATGTCTAGCTCTTATACTATTTCTTCCTCCTGTCAGAAATAGTACCTGAGCCTTGAGAGAAGGGAGTATGATATAGATGTCCATTTAGGGCTAAGCATTCTATGTAATACACCTTGACCAGTTGACGGTATCTGTGTTAACAGTCATCTACTGGGCAAAAAGCTTCTCTGGTGAAGTTTAAGAGGTGTATTAATCTATTGGTGTAATGATAAATCATTAGGGGTTGGGTTGTGTTCACATAGTAGCATAATACAATGGATTTGTTCCTGGGACTTACAATCTGTCTAGCCACAAATTCTGAGCAATGATCATGGTGCCAGGAAGGTGTTTCATCATGTGGAATAGGCCCTAAAGCCAAACAGAAAGTGGCTTGTTGGTCCCATGTTATTCATGTCACTGTAGTGCAGATGAACATATCTTGCCAGTCAGGTGATTGTTATATCTCACAGGATTCAGGGATGGATAAGACCGATAATTAATTTTCTCCTCTTGTAGTATACATAGGACCTACTAGCACTATGAAAGGTAGCCAATAGGAATAGAGTGTCCATGTTCTGACTCAAGTGTTTTTATGTGTTTATCAATAGGGTCTTATTGTCAAGATCTGGAAGATAAATTCAGGTTAGATTATTTCTAAAAAGAAACCATACAATGAAAGAGCAAAGGCTATCACATAGAATGACCAACACAGCTTTGACTCTGACTCTCATTCCTCCTAAAAAACGTCTAAAGTAACACATAGCATAATCCATCTGCAAGCAAATTAAACACCACAGAACAAAATTCAGTAACATTTATAGTAAGACAAGAGGAATTAACCAGATCAAGGAGTAATATTCATAATGTTTGGCAACCATGAAACTATTGATTTGATATATGTTTGAGGTCAATGGCCCCCTTCACACTGTTAACCCTTCCAGTCCCTGAGCATGGAAGGCCTTTCTATCTTCTGATATCTTCTTACACACGTGCCTTAAAGAGGTTCTATTATTACATAAGTCTACGTTATTTTTTATTTCAAGACATTTATTTCTTTAAGACTATCAAGAATGGGACTGTGTCTCTGATTTCTTTCTACATGCTTGTTGTTTGTAGTTTGTATATAGGTTGCTGGTTTTTGTGTGTTGGTTTTTATCTTTACACTTTGCTGACTCTATCAGTTGAATGAAGTCATATACGTCCTCTAAAATCCTCTATAATCATTTACAAAAAGGACAATTTGACTTCTTCTTTTCCGGTTTATTTAATTTATCTCCCTCACTCATCTTATTGCTCTAGTTAAAGCTTCAAACACTATATTGAACAGGAAGGGCTGGAGTGGGTATCTTTTCTTTTTCCTAATTTTAGTGGAAATTTTTGAGTTTGTCTCCATGTAAGATGATGTTGGCTATAGGTTTGGTGTACATTGCCTTTATGGTACTGTTATATTTCTTCCATATCCCTAGATTCTCTAGAACTTTTGTTATAAGAGATCATTCAATTTTGTTAAAGGTAGTTTCTACATCTCTTGGATGATCATTTAGTTTCTGTCCTTAAGTCCATGCAGTGGATTACATTTTTTATTTAGAAGTGTCAGACTATTCCAGCATCTCTAGATGAAGATGACTTAATTATAATAAATAATCATTTTTATGTTTATGTTAATTCATTTTGCCAGCATCTTATTGTAATTTTTACATCTATGTTTACAACCTTCATATGTAATTCTTCATAGAAAAATTTAAAATAACTTAAAATTTTATTTAAAAATACAAAGAAGAAGAGAGAAGAGAAGAGAGAAGAGAGAGAGAGAGAGAGAGAGAGAGAGAGAGAATGAACCAAATCAATAAGAGAACTAGAAAACTGCCGGAAAACTTACCATCTGTGATTTTAAGTTGTACTGCAGAGCCATAGTAATTTAAGCAGCATGACACTGACATAAAAATACCTATCGATCAATGAAATATAACTGAAGACCCAGACATAACTCCCCACCACCTGACTTTTTACAAAAAGGCCAAAAATACACCCAGAAAAAAAGAATTTTCAACAAATAGTGTTATAAAATGTCAAACCTTAGCAGGCCTCCAGACCTTAGCACAACTGACACAATAATGGAAGAATCATTCAAGCCTTGGAACCCAGCATGGAGACAACACTTACCAAAATAAGAACAAAGACCTAATCCATCAAAGCCTATAGTTCTGGGAAAGTTCCTAAACGTATTAACCTTGATGTTTGACTTCTGTAGTTCAACTTCTAGCTAACTGTTCTTCCTGAGTTGTATCAACCCAGCATGTTGTTTTTGTGCTTAAAATCTCATAGCAAGTCTAGTTACCAGCCCACTCCTAAAGACTCTTCATTGGCATAAACCAATGTCCAGGTGGTCTTTTCTGATGGATACCGCACTACAGTTAGTGCTGGTGAAGGTGGATAGCTCCACATAGAAGAATGAAACTAAATCCTTACCCTGTATTCCTCACAAAACTCAACTCCAAATGGATCAAGGACCTCAGAATAATGCTGGGTAGCCTGAATCTGACAGAGAAAGAAGTCTTTAATGTATAGGTATATAAAAGAACTTTCTGAACAGAATTTTGGGGACATGGAAGACCAACAGTTGAGAGATAGTGCAGCACATGAAACAAAATTTTCTATACAACAAAGAACATCATCGTTCAAATGGAGGAGGTGGCCTACAGAAAGGGGAAAATCTTTATCAGCTATATATGCAACAGAGAATTAATATCTAGAATACACAAAAAATAAAAAAAACTATGAACATCAAGAAAACAAGCAACATAATTCAAAATGGGCATGGAACTAAATAGAATTCCTTGAAAAATAGTTGTAAATGGTTGACAAACATTTTCTTAAATGTTCAACATTTTTATCCATCAGATAAATACAAATTAAAAGTTCTTTGAGATTTCATCTTACTCTAGTCAGAATGACTAAGATTTAAAAAAAAAAAAAAACAATAACACCACATAATCATGGCATAGAATATGGTAAATTTTAATTGGTACTCAACTAGCACTTTCATCCCTACTGGCTACCATTCATAGTTCTTTTATTATTATTAATCATTTTATTTGTTTACATTTCAAATGTTATCCCCCCTTCCTGGTCTCTCCTCCACAAACACCCCACCCCGTTGTCCTCCCTTTTGCTCCCCGTTGTTCTACCCTAGCATTCCCCTTCTCTAGGGCATCAAGCTTCACAGGACCAAGTAGCTCCCCTCCCACTGATGGAGAAGTGCTCTTCTATATATATAGTGGGAGCCATGGACCAGCCCAAGTATACTCTTCGGTTGATGGTTTAGTCTCTGGGAGCTCTGAGGGGTCCTGTTAATTGATACTGTTGTTCTTCCATGGGGTGGTAATTCTCAATCAGCTCCTTCAGCCCTTTGCCCATCTCTTCTCTTGGGGTCCCCAGGGCTCAGTCCAATGGTTAGTTGTGAGCATCTGTATCTGTCTTAGTCAAGTGCTGGCAGAGCCTCTTAGAGGACAGTCATACCAGGTTCCTGTCTGGAAGTACCTCTTGGCATCAGCAGTAGTATTGGAAATGGAATGGATAGTGGGTCTCTGGATGGCTCTTCCCTTCAGCCTTTGTTCCATTTTTGTCCCTATATTTCCTTTAAACTGGGACAATTCTGGGTTAAAAACTTTTTAGATGAGTGTGTAGCCCCATCCCTCCACTAGGAGCCATGTCTATATACTGGAGGGGGTTCTTCAGGTTCTATCTCCCCACTGTTGTATATTTCAGCTAATGTCATCCCCATCATCCCTTGGGAGTCTCTAGCACTCCTGGTGCCAGGAACTTTCTAGTGGTTCCCCAAGTTCCCCACACCTCACTGGTACTTACTTCTATTCATTCTCCTGGCCCTCTGGACTTCTCTCCTGTCTCTTCCTATACCTGGTCTTTCCCTCTCTTTTTTTCCTTGCCCTCCCCTCTTCCACACATATCTCTCCCTCCCTCTGCCTTCCATGATTATTTTGTTCCCCCTTCTAAGTGGGTTTGAAGCATCCACACTTTTGCCTTCTTTCTTGTTAAGCTTCATATGTTCTTTGAGTTGTATCATGGGTATTCTAGACTAATACTCACTCAGCAGTGAGTATATACCATGTATGTCCTTTTGGGTCTATGTTACCTCACTCAGGATGATATTTTCTTGTTCTATCCATTTGTCTACAAAGTTTGTGAAGTCCTTGTTTTTAATAGCTGAGTAGTACTCCATTGAGTAAATGTAGCATATTTTCTGTATTCATTCCTCTGTTGAGGGACATCTGGATGTTTCTAGCTTCTGGCTATTATAAATAAAGTTGCTATGAACATAGTGGAGCATGTGTCCTTGTTATGTGTTGGAGCATCTTTTGAGTATATGTCCAGGCAACCTAAAGATCTTTACCTACCATTCATAGTTCTTAAAGTAACTATGCACACTGACAGGGAAAATGTAATCACCTATATAACCCATGCAGCTATAAACCCTGCAAGCTATAATAATGACCTGTTTGCAAAATATAAACATTGTTATTATAATGGCATAAATTCCTGGAGAGGAAGCATCTACTTACTGAATGGACTTAAGGCCTAATCTATATGCTGGAATCTATACCTTATACTGTTAGTTAGGCCAAGACCATGAAAGTAAATAGGTCATAGGCCCAACGGAAAAACCTACTACTATTGTTTTGATAAATGAATACAGAAATAAAATGACTCAATGATATATCACTATCCCATGGTAGAGTGTGTCACATACATCAGAGAGGCTTCGTCTTGTGGTAGATGGCAATTAATACAGACTCACAACTAGACAACATAGAAAGATTGAGAGATCTTAGAGTATGTAAAACAAACTGGGATGCCATTATCATACCTCTCCCCTCAAGGCTTAAAAATTGTATGAGGAAGTGGTACCAGAAACAAGCTCAGGCCAAACAGAATCTCAGCATGGAGAGGGAGCTAGGAACATAATCACACCCCTAACCATGAAGCCATTGCTAATTCTTAGCTCCCAGAAGAGCTAAAAGACAGTTTTCTCTAAGTGTATAATTCCTAGTAAAGTCAATCATAGTCTAGTAGAAGACCATCTCATATATCCAAGAATATTTGGGCAGGACAAATTGGTCTAGATGGGCTTTAACAAAGAAAAGGACACAAAGTCGGGCTGATAGAGATGGATGATGAATGGGGAAGATATCTGGGAGGGAAGTGAATATGACCAAAACATATATAAAGCTCTCAAAATACAAACAACAAAAAACATTTTGAAGAGATTTAAATTTTTACCTCTTAGTAGAGTTTGTGAGATGGGTAGTAGAAACCTTAGCCTCTGTTGCTCTCTGCATCACAGCTGCTCTGAGGGTCTCTTCCATCTTACCAGATCCCAGTTGTCCCCAAGCTATTCTAATAGGCTAATCCATCATCTTGGTATCCTTTGACCTTCTGCCATAGAAGAAGCTGCAAAAGGATGTGGCCTTTTGACACCAAGCAGGTATGAAAGAGGGTTGCCACACAGGAAACAGTTCTCTTTTTCTTATCCTCTTGGATATATTTGATCTCAAGCATTTTGTTCCAAGGCTGTCCTGAATCATCTCCACTTGGCTCCCAGGCTCCCCAGAGGTACTTTTACATCTATGAACGGGCACTGTGACAACAACAGTTCTGTGAGATAATGAGGGTTACATCTTCTTATTTTGCCATCTTGCTCATGTCATTATTACCATTTGCTAGTCTCTTAAAGTATAGAACATACACTGAGCAGATGGCCTGCTATCCCCTATTTTCTTGAGAGAAGAGAAAGTCGATATTTATACAAAGACTTGTACTCAAATGTTCATGCAGTCTTATCTGTAAGACTCCCAGACTGAAAATACCCTACATCCTCAAGAGAATAAACAAATTGTCACATATTTGCAATGCAAAAGTACTCGGCAATAAAAAATAACAATAATCTAAAGTGCCATAGAGCTGATTGATGGCTACCTGGAGCTGAGAGCTGAGGATGGGATCAAAGAAACTAGGGGGAAGTATTAAAAAAGATCAGGAAGAAACCTCTGATGCCTATATATATTATTCTAGTTAAGAGGCATATGTATATCAAACTTTGACAGATTTCACAATTAAATATGTGCAATTGTAAACTGTATCAATTAAACTTCAAATCAAAGGGAAGAAAAGCAGTATGTCTTCACTTCTTCACAGTCATATAGAAAGGCATAATACATCCCAAACAGTTTGACACTAAACTTATCACACTCTAACTAAAGGATGCCTTGACAATAAAAAGATCAAATAGTATTACATTCACTGCTGCATGGATAGAAAGGCAAATCAGTATTGGCTTTACAACATTTTATTCTCTTATCTAAAACATCTAGAGGTGGGCACTGCAGGGCCCTACATCAAGTTAAGGAGGGTGGCAGTAATCTAGGCTGTTGTAGCCTTGGTTCCATCATGCCTTTAGGACGTACCTTAAGAATAACCCAGTATGTAGCTACAGAGATGACTCAGCAGTGAAGAACAATGACTTGGGATTACTTCCCAACATCCACATGGTGGCTGACAACCATCTGAAACTCCAGTTCCGGGGCATGTGATACCTTCTCTGATGTCTCTATGGATCCCATTGATGCACATAGTACACATACATATGTACTGAATATATGAGTATTCAGGCAGAATATTCATGCATAAAGCATACATCTAACAAATTTTTAAACCAGATATCATCAAGTCATTCCAACTGCAAAAAAGAGAAAAAAAGTCTGATGAGCATGGTTCTCTGATTAAGTATATATATTAGAATTCACATAGGGCACTTTCAAAGATAGTCCATGGGCCCCAAATGAGTCACAGAGCCATAACTTTCACAGTAACTAGTTAGAGAATCATAGTTTTTAGGTTGCCATAAGACCAGCTAAATGTCTAAGGTGCAATATATAAGAAAATCCAATATACATATGCAATATTTAAGATAAAAGTTATGCCAAGAGCAAGTAGCAAGTTCAAGTCTAGATTGTAAAACATTTCAGACCTGAACAAATGAGCATTTGAACTTCGAAAATAAAGACAACATGGCTTATGAAATCCTGAACTCTTTGTCTTTAGAATGCAGAAGCAACAATGAAGAAGAGGTCATTTGCTGGCTATAGGGTGGAAATAATGGTTTTTTTTTTTTTTTTTAGAATGCTGATTTGTATACTCTCTGTGTGTGTGTGTACACATACATGTCCCGTGTGCATATATATATATGCATATATATACATATATACATATATATGTGTGTGTGTGTGTGCTTATGGAGGCTAGAAGTAAACACTGAATGTCTTCCTTTATTACTCTCTACTTATATTTGAAGCAGGGTTTCTTTCTAAACTTGAAACTCACCAATTAGGTTAGGTTAACTAGCTAGTCAGTCAGCCATAGGGTTCCTCCTGTCTCTGCCTCCTCAGCAATGGGATAACAAACAGATGTGCCACCAGGCCCTGTTTTCCACGTGGCAGGTCAGAATCTGATCTCAGGTCTTCAAGTATGCATGGCAAACACTTTATACAGAGCCATGTTCCCAAAAATGTTTTTCAGGAATAATTTAGCTTTTTATTATCTTTTATGGATACTTTCAGCATATAGAAGTTGTATACAATGAAGTCAATAATTCATTGTGCTTTGTAAGTCTGCCATATGATGATTAACTAACTGTGTGGCTCTTGATTCTAAAACTGACTCATGAATCATTCAAGATGCTTCTCAGACAGCACTAATTCTTATCCCATAGGGATGCAGACACCCCTAGGGTTTTTGGAAAGAAGTCTTCATAAACCTCAATAAGATTCCTTTGACATCCATCCTTTCTTCCATCATTCTAGAACCAAAGACAATGTATCGGTCCAGATAAGCGGCCTCAAAGAATTACAATTTTACATTCAGGAAATATGTTTAATTTCTTTACATTCATTTTCAGCTGTTCTGCTTTTGAGGGAACATGAGATAGGACCAGGTGATTGTGGGAATGATAAATTATTCTACACTGCAAGGCCTGATAAGACATCCCTATGACAAACAGAATAAAATAAAAGATGGGAGACACATTTCTCATCCTTCCAGCCTGGGTTGCTGTGGGGAAAGGGGCCTGTTTCTGGGGAGCCAGTAGCCAAGACTGGGAAGATCCAGAGTTATTAAGCTGCTCAACTTCTTCAACTCCCTAGATAACAATAGGAAGGAGAGGGGGTAAAATGTTCCTTTTCAACGATTTGATCCTTCCTAAATAGCACTATTTGTTTCTGAGTTTGATGAAGCAGTGGGTGTCTGTAGGGAATGACCAGGGACTTGAACAAGATGGAAAAGGCCTAGGTTACTTGGGTCTTTAATTTCTTCAATTTTCAATACACTAAGATGTTTTTAAAAAAAATGGAGTACCATTTCTGGAATGACTGAGTACTAAGTTAAAAGAGACACCTCTGGAAGTCGTTTTAACTGTTGGAAAAACTATATGAAACAATCATTAGTCTTAGAGGCTCTAGAAATTTCTTGAAAGACATACGGCAAACGGCAAAACATTTACTAAAGAAAAGAAATGACAGTTCGCTGAGAACAGGAAGCCATCATGAAACTGAAGTTATAACAGTCACCCTGTGCACACCCAAACCAGTCCCTTAAACTAGAAACTGTGCCCTTTGCCTGCAGCACAGTAGTTGCAGCAGCAGTAGTGGCTGGCTTCGCCTAGCCAGCAGGGCTCTTTGCTTGTGATTTGAGCTTACAAAGATACGGCTGGATGGTGTTCACTTCCAGCTCCTGGCAGCAGAAGCTCCACCCAGGCCAAGATGCTAAGGCCTTTCTTCTCTCTCTTTGTGGGGATGCTACTCCATCTGTGCATAGCACCTCTGGAACCCTAAGGTGCTGACCACCCCACCCCAGCTCTTTTGAAACATGGAACTTCCCTGTAGAGTGGGGGGCAGGGTGAGAAGGAGAGGCACTGTCTTGCCTTCTTCAGTACTTTCATAAGTTGGGATGGCACTCCAGAAAAGCAGAATCCTAGACCCATTTGGCTCGGGGATACAGTCTTTGCCAGGGGGAATAGAAAGCCATAAAAAAAAAAAATAGAAGCTTTTGCAACTCAGCAGCAACTGGTTTATCAGGAAGAGAATGAATAGTTTGCTTAAGGGAATTATCTGATGCAACAAAGATCTTCATAAAGAAAAATTACAGTAGCTCCCAAGTCAAAGAAAGTGCACTGACAAAGAGATCCAAGGAGAACCATCTTCAACCACTACTTGAGATTTAAGGCCCAATCCATGAGATGTCACCCATGTCGAACACTACTTGGATGACCAAGAACCCGAGCCTAGATAGGCCATGAACCTATGAAAGCCAAATACTAGTGGTGTTCTGCTAAAGAAACATGGCAATAAAATGATTCCTGCTGACATTCTGCTTTACTCGCAGATCAGGATCTTGCTCAGCCTTTATTAGAGAAGTTTCCTCCAGTAGTAGATGCAAACAAAACCAGGGAGCCACAGCTGAACAATGTGCAGAGAGTGAGAGACCTTGGAACACTCAGTCCTAAATGGGATGTCTTCATCAAATTGCCCCTCAGGGTTAGGGAGGTTTTGAGGAAGAGAAGGCAGTAAGATTGTAAGAGCCAATAGGAATGGGAAAAGAAGGAAACAATGTCTTCTAGACACAGATTGAGGCACATATGAGCTCATAGAGACAGAGGCAGCATGCTCAGACCTTGCACAGGTCTAAGCCAGATGGGTTCCAGCTCTGAGAGGGAAATTGGATACAAGCCCCCCATCCCTAGCCAGAAGCTATCCCAAACTGATAACTACCGACAAAAGCAAAACTTCGTTTTCTCCAATGGAGTCTCACTGGGTATGTAAACCACACTTGAAACACACACACACTTCCAGTCCCTATACCCAGAAGCCAATGGCTAACACAAAATGAGCCCAATGGTATTTTTTGAGGGCTTTTGTCTCAGTACTTTGATTTCTTTTTAACCAGAGCTCATTTGATTATGTATTATGTCTTTTAATTTTGTGTTTCTATAGCATTTCTGTATAAACAAATGTGTTATGTCTCTGCTTCCGTGTTTCTTGTGCTTTTTCTTTGGCTTTTTTTAAAATCTATTTTTGTTTGTTTTGTCCTATTCTGTTTTGTTATTATTGTGTTCTGTTTCATTTGTATGTTTGATTTATTTCAGTTGTCTGTTTTCTAATGTAAGAGAGGCGGGGGGTGGGGAGAGATTTGGTTCATGGAGAGATGGGAAGAGAAAGCCTGGGAAGAGCTGGGCTAGAAGAAACTGTGATCAAAAATATCATATGAAAAATATCTATTTTCAATAAAAGAGGAAGAGAAGGGAAAAGTGGAAATATCACAAGGAGAAGGAAGAGAAAGAAGATTAGAGGAGGGGAGGGCAGGAGTAGTCCTCTTAGGGTCTGACTATGGATATCAGAAAGACCTTGGACCTTTACTGGTGTATCTGTGCTACAAATGCACAGTTACTAAACAGTAGCAACAGATGTAGGAGGAAGGTTATCCTGGAAAGCAACATTAAGCCACAAATAGATCCATCAACACTAGGAAGAAATTTTGCTTCACAGGGTCCTTAAGCACAAATTCTCACCAAATCATGATGAATTTGTTACCTTGGTTTAAAGATGACTTAGAAAAACAGGCTAAAGAATAATATCCCAGTTTTTGCTGGTGATCAAGGCAAAACTGTGTCCCTGAGAGAGGAACTACAGAAGGAATCTTCAAACCACTAGCTTGAGGTTAAATGCAAAACAAAATTAATAGAAATTGTCTGAATTATATAGCAACAAACCATATACCACTGAACATTTGTCAAATAAAAGCTTACTTATTATGAGGAATGAAACAAAAGTTTGACTAGTCATAAGCCATGAATAATGAATAATTCATCAGAATAGTTGCTGGATATCTGAACAGATTTTAGAGTCCATGCACCATGAAGAAAGTAGACCTAGGCAAGTCATAAACAACTAAGAAACAGTTACAGTGTCCAGAAATATTATAGTGTTATCTAAGATGTCCATTTGTGAAAGGGATGAATTGGAAATAATGCAAGGCTGAAGACAGATGCCAACTGGTTACATTTTTGATGAGGCAAGAAAACTTAATGACCTGAACAAAGATGAGTGAAAAAAGGGAAATTTATTCTCACTTAAAAGAAGTAACAATAACCAATGTATGTTGGAATGGATAGAAAACAAAGAAAAAAAGGTGAAACTAAGAATAACTTCCAGATATCTGCAAGATTGATTTGCCTGCTATACTTTCATTTTAGGGATAAGAAATAATTATCAAACATAGAACTATGTTAATTAGTTTTGTCAACTTCATACAAGCCAGGGTCGTCTGAGAAGAGGGAACCTCAAATGAGGAAACACTCCTATCAGAATGGCCTATAGGCAAGCCTATGGAACTTTTAGTAGTAGTAGTAGTAGTAGTAGTAGTAGTAGTAGTAGTAGTAGTAGTAATAGTAGTAGTAATGACTGATGTAGGATTACCTAGCTAACTGGGAGCAGTGCCATCCCTCGACAGGTGGTCTTAAGGCATATAAGAAACCAACAAGGTTACAAACCAGTAAGTAGCATTTCTCTGTAGCCATTGCATCAGTTCCTGCCTGGAAATCCTTCCCTGGTTTCCTTTGATGATAGACTGTAAACCCATTCTTCTCCAAGTTTCTTTTGACCATGATGTTTTATCACAGTAAAAGAAAACCTAAGACAAGAATAAAATGGGTTTGGCAAGCTTCCCAGACCTTCCAGTGAAAATAGATGAATAAAAAAATTCAATATTTTATACTTGGTAGTTGGCTAGGTATATCTATTAATGAAAGCCAAATGACTGGATCACATATGAATATCCATAAGAGATGAAAAATATCAGATTTGAATCTCAACCAACTAAAGACAAATTAAAAACAGAGGGGAATCCATTTAGTTGAAAGTGGTACACTCTGTCTTGACCCAGAGGGCTTTCTTACCGTACAAGAAGGGAGCAGGCAGAGACGGGTGGGTGACTGCTGTTCCAACTCTGCTATTATTTGGCTTCACTCAAAATGACTTGTTATTGATCTCTAAGCCTCCTTTACCTTGTGTGAGAATGGAAGATGATGAAGTGATGCCTCTTCCACTTTTGTTAAGCTGTGTGATTCTAATGTTCAAATGTTGCCTGCCATCCATGACCCCTGCACCCTCAAATATGGAACACCTCATCTAGCTTTTGTGCATTATGATAATTTCTGAACCTAAACTATGCTTCCCAGTAATACCAACCTCTTCTTCATCTAACATCATTCATAGTACTTCCACTGTCACACACAGAAATCCCCACTGGAACTGGCCTAAACAGGTGGATTTGTGAGCTCATAGTAACTAAAATATGCCTGGACACTTCACCTGTCTTGAATGGATTCAGTGGTGCTGTTTTCAGTTTTCCTCTTGTCTCTCTGTCTGTAGCTCTGTGCATCAGCTCTGTCCTTACCTGTGGATCCATCCTAATAGTCTCTGTACTTCCCTGCATTGTATCAACTGCATAAGTAGCAATTAGCAGGGAGCATGACATCAATGTCCTAGAATTGAATGAAAACAATGTCAGAGGTTCAAGCAAATTCAACGTCTATGTGTGGTCCAGCAACATGTTTCAGCGTGGAGAATCTGGGGAGTTGGAAGACTATCTAGGACCAATCAGGGAGTCTCTAGAGTACGGGACTGGTCCCATTCAATCTCCACTAGCATTGCCTAGTAGATGGAGGAGTGTATACTAAAAGATAATCTGGCAAATGAAAATAGGTTTCTCAATTTGACAATGCTTGCATCTCTATCAGTTTGCCAGTCATTTCCTTCTCTCAGATAGCACTTCAGCAGTCACAAAGAGAATTATGGCTCTCTCTCTTCCTGCATGCACTTTTATGATTTACTGAATATTCTAGACTCAGTTTTTACTTCTCACATAAAAGTCTTCAATTTTTCCAGGACTGTCTAGCTTTACTATTGCTTAATAAACCTTTATTAGATTAAATATTGGTAGTATATTTTAGGTAACTAATAAATGAAGCCTTTCCCCCTCTAATGATTCATAGTAAGCAGAAATATTATATAGTTTTTATAGTGAAGTACAAGATATAAAGAGAATAAATCAGACCTTTGAACAGTATTTCTTGACATTTAAAATATATCCTAAACAGCCTATTATTTCACATTAGTTTTTATGATTCTTTTAGTGACTTTACACTTCCTCTTTTTCAGAAGCACTGAATTCACAGAAATAGGACGTAAACGCAAATAACTTATCCATCACGTATTTTGGGAGTGGCTAAAGACTGCCCTTCCTAAGAAAGGGGGGAAGGAAATAAGTTTTTGGTTAATCATCTTTGTTTTGGGTTTAATGACCTATAAATGTTGAATCTGAAAAAGAAAGATAAATGTATTTAAGAGAAAGAATGAAGATTTGAGGAGAATTCTGGGTGATTTCGAGAAGACTCCCAAGAATCTTACAACCTCAGTTTCTTCAAAACATAGATTTGTTTCTGAAATGTGTTTTCATTTCTTCAGATCACTCATTATTGCTCGCTGGTCTTATTCAATTAAATGTTTATATGGAAAAAAGAAACCAACAACATGTTTTTGCCAGGTGTAGCTTGTCCTTGATGGTACACAGCTTGAACTCATGAAAACTATACTCAGGTGCCCTGTCTTAACCCTCAGAGTATAAATTGTCTGGGGCTCTGAATAAAGTTAGCTATTACATAAGACTTTAGTCTGTTTCATCTATCAGCTCCACTGTCCCAGTTCCCACCACCAGGTAGAGTGAGAAAACTGTGGGCCTGTGTACCAGAGGCTTTCAGGAAGATCTCTGGCCCCGCCCGGTGCGAGAATTCTGGTGAAGGGAAGTGAGCATAGGCAGGGAGGGGAAGTGGCTTCTGATGCTACTGCTGCTACAATTGGCACTGAATCGGATCGGGCTGGGCTGAGGAAAGGCAGACTTGCCAGTGAGGAGTGCTGTGCAGCTTCAGGCCACAGTTTTGGGAGAGTAGACCTCTTCCCCAAGTGTTAACAGCTCAGAACAAAAGGCTTAGAAGACGGAGTACTTCACGCACACCTTTAATTCCCTGGATAGGATTTTATACAGTTTGGAGGTTATTCAGGGTTTGACAGCAGGTATTTCTCATTGGTTTGGGCTGATAGCTTGGGGAATCTTTATTTGCATGTAAGAAGGCTTGGTGCTACTAATATCATACACCTTTCCTACAGAGGGCTGTGGGGGGCTGTGACTGCAACAGGAGCCAGGGGCCCAGGAGGCGTGGTGGAACACCTTCCATTCCATGCAGGAGGAAATTACTACCCACCGGGTCTCCGGGGTTGCAGATCTTGTTTGACCAGGACCAGGTTTCCTGCATAGACTATAGCCCCACAGTAAACAACAGTCTATCATTGAAAGGAGGCCATCTTTAGGAACAGGGTAGGAACCCAGAGACAGGCACTACAGCAGAGATCACAGAGGGGTGTTGCTTACTGGCTTGCTCCTTATGGCTTGCTTAGCTCGCTATCTTATACAACCCAAGACTACCTGTCCCGGTGTACTACAAAGCCTGTGTGCCGAGCCCACTCACATCAATATTTAATCAAGAAAATACATTGTCAATTTGTCTACAAAAAATCTGATGGAGGCATTTTTCTCAACTGAGGGTTCTATTCCTAGATAACTCTATTTTGTGTCCAGCTGATTTAAAAAAAAAAAAGGTACTCAGTAAGCATGTGATGTATTTTCTGTGTAACTTGATAATGCAACTAATATCTAAGTAGTTACTTTTGTATACATGTATGTTTGAGCTACAAAATGGCTCACTCACATATTTGTGTTTAAACTGTATTATACACCAAAAAAGATAATGATAGCATCCATACTAATAATTTAAAATTTAAACTCAGTTGCTAAGAGCAACGTTAACAGAAAATGAAATGGCTTATAATTCTCTTTTGCAGTATTTATTCTTTAATATCCTAAAACAAAAGCTATTTCCTTGCAGTTATAAGAGTAAAAATAGTTTATCCCCAAGACAAGTGTTATCATTAACTAAGGTAGGAGCTATAATCCTGCAAGTATCTCCATGTTAAAGAATACCTACAAACATCTCTCTCATTGGACTTAAGACCTACTCAATAAGGGAGAAATCATGCCTGGTATTGGAAACCCAGCCAACTACCCAGGGCCAGTGAAATCGTGAAAATTGAAAGAAAACCCACAATGATCACTTAACTAATGCCCAGCTACACTCTAAATATTTGTACTAATGCCCACAGATAAAAGTAGTCCTTAGCCCTCATTAAGGACATTTCCTTCTGCAACACAAGACCATTACAGAAAGCCACAGCCCATCAAAATGCAGAGCGACGGAAACCAGACCATATGGATACATCTACAGAACATCCATTAACTGAGAAATGCTGAGAGTGGAAGAAATAGTCTTCCCAGGGAAGAACACACGGATTAGTGCTGTTATCCAATACAAAATGGCCAGCCCTGAAAACATATACGTACACAAATGTGTATGCAATAACATTTAATGAAGAAAAAAAAGCTATGGATTTAAAAGAGAGCAAGGAGGAATATATGGGAAGGGTTGGAGGGAGAAAAAAGAAGGGAGAAATAATGTAATTATAATCTCAATAAACAAAAGAAAAAGCTTTTTAAAAAGAGTGCTTTCCAGAGACACCTTCTGGCATCCATCTAATTGCAAGAACAGGCAATTACTAGTGGCAACCACAGATATAACTGTGTGACAATAACAATTAAAGAAAAATCATTAAAAAAAATTAAAGTCTTCTACTTATTTATGTTCTGTGTTATGTGCTGGGGATTTAAACTTCTATACTTTTAAAATATAAATATTACAGATTTTTTTATGTTGCTTATGGCTATTAATAAAATTCAAAATAATTTGATTAACCTCATCTCTCCCATCATGTCCTAGTTAACTATTCGCAGAAACCAAATATTAGTGGCGTTTTCATTCCTTGTCTTTTTCCATGAAAATACCAGGATATATAAATTTTTTTTAATTTGACAATCCTATAAAAGTGAGATCAAGCTTTTCTTGTTTACTGAAGTTTTCTTGGCAAGTACAAAATGAAACAAAGCCTTAAGGCAATTGAATGAGAAACATATTAATATTTCTGTAACTTCATTACAAGGTCTCAAAGTGGTTTCTATCTAGGGAATAAACACTCCCAATACAACACATTAAGTATTTGCAAATTGAATTCCTCAGCCACCATCTGTGAAGGCAGAAAGCTGAGGTCCAAAGAACACACAAGCAAAGACTAAATCATGAAACCTATGTGAGTGATGACCAAGGAATACAAGCTCAAGGGCAACTCCTCCCTCAATAAAGCTGGGCTCCAGCTTGATGGATGTGGATGAGGGTAGGTGCTGTTCAGTGACTGATGACCAGATTCTGGCCAAGTTTCTTCCCTAGTTGCTGCAGGCAATATCTGACTATGCATTTCCAAAACCAACTCTCCTGTCCCATTTATTCAAAGGCACTTGAATTCTTTTGTTCAAAACAAAGACTTATATTGAAGATATGGACCCACATGGGGTGAGTTCCTCCCTCTCTTGAAGATGTTCTAAGGGCCAATACCTAGGCCCCCTTCCTAAACACTCAATTTAATTGCTCTGTAGCAAGGACCGAGGGGTTTGGGCACATTGTCAAAGTCATAAATTCTTGATTTTGAGAATTGTCTATGACACATAATAGATTCTGCACTTTCTCAGCCCAGAATTTAAAATGCTGTGTCTACTCCTTCTTGATTGCATAATCAACCACCCTTTTTAAGCTTCCAGCCTTAATTTTTATTTTTATTTTATGTGTGTGGATGTTTCTCTACCTGTATTCCTATGTACCACACGCCTACAGTGCCATCAGAGGTCAGAAGAGGACATTTAACCTCTTAAAATTAAAGTTACAGATAAGTGTGAGTTGCCATGCTGATGCTGGGAGCCCAGCCCAGGTCCCCTGCAAGAGCGGCAAGTGCTGTTAACCACTGACCCATCTTTCCCGGCCCTCTTTCAGTACCTCCTTAGTTGATTTGGGGTATTGATAGTAGCCATGTCTCGTCATTTTCTTCATCTTGTCTTGGGGAAGGTCTCCAATCGAATAGCAGTTCATACTCATCTCTCACTAAAGGGCAAGGCTCCCATGATGGCGTGGCTCTTGCACTGTTGACTTCTCCATCTCTCCTGGATCAACCACTCCATATAAACATCCTATTACATTTTCCATGTCTAAAAAATGACAAGCATTCCTTGAAAGACTGCAGAATTTTGTTTTTCTCTTTGTTACAGTGAATCCTTATACCACCACCACCACCACAACCACCATGACCAAGGCATTGAAATTCTCATTGTCTCCAGAGAAGTTCTGCTTGGTACAATGATGTCTCTGGTGATCTACTAATCTACCCATACCAGCATTCTTGAGGCAACCAATCAAGAACCTCTCAGAACCTTTTCCAATATAGTCTTCCTGCCCAGCATTCACACAGAGCACCAGAAAATGAAAAAGGGGCTCGTATTAACAGTCTGCTGCAGATGCCATTGTCCCGGCTCTTCCTCTATACTTACCCACCTCCTTTTTTCTATCATTTCTCCATAAACATCTCTACTTACCATGATTTCAGAGTGATGATTTCAGCATCCAGCTAATTAATTTCAAGTAAATTGCATTTAATGTCACGCAAGGCAATGTGCTATCTATCTATCTGTGTATCTATCTATCTATCTATCTATCTATCTATCTATCTATCTACATCTTTCTCTGGATTTGCAATCTAACCATCAAACCCAGTCTTGCTCTTGAAATAGTAAAATAAATCAGCACTTTTTGTTTCCTGGCTTAATTTTTAAAACCTGGAGTGAGAGGGTTTTTCTCAACAGAAACAAATCGATTTCTCCACATTTCCATTTCAGTCATGGGCCTTGGCTGCTGATGGATACACACATAATTCACCAAAACACTTCTTTGTGGGTAAACATTTTAAACTGCCTGCCAGTCCCAACCTCAAGTTTTTCTGCTTTAGACGGAGCTTCTGTCATTTTCCTAAATGTTTTACTTCAAGCCTGAACATTGCCCAAAGCATGACAGTTTGAAAGGTTACTGTAGAAATTCTAGAGAATGTCAGCCTGTCACACCCTTCCAACCCCACCATGCACACTGGTTATTCAGCCTAAAGTTTTCTATTGTCATTTTTTGAGGGATAGAATATATTATAGACAGAAAAAGTCAGAGGTATACCCTGCTACTACAGAGGAATCTTGCTGACAGCAGTGACTGTAGGCCATCCAAATGTCACCCAGCAGCAAGAATATAAACAGAACTTCAGGACAGCAATTCAGCAACCTCTACTTCAGTGACATCCTTCTTTTTTGAGATTATTGGCTTAACATTCAGGTGAAAATGAGCCCCATAAGATAAGAATTCTGCAAGTCTAGTCATGGCCTTGTATTTAATTTGCTTTCATTTGAATTTCTAAAAAGTCTTAATTAGAACCATGGAACTTTCCCTGGTATAGCTTTTGGGGCAAAGAACTGTAATTTACCACATGCCTCTGAAATGTCTACTAGCGGGGTGATTTCTCCAAATATAGAAGACAGACAGACATTCCATATAAAACACTGGGGGAAAAGGCCTCTGCTCTCCAGGCTTCTTATTCAGGAGAGTTAATCAATCTTAATTTCTAACCAGCAGTCATAAGATGAACATTCACCCTGTGTCTACCATCAAATGCTTTGAATTGGCTTTGAATCGGAAGCAGCCAGGGACATCTTTATTCCACCATCAGCATCTGCAGGGGAAAGGAGAAAATAGAGCTGATTTCTCTCCTCCAGTGTTTTATAACATATAAGTATACACTGGGGAATGAGAGAGGAAAGAAAGAAAAATTAGTAAGGTAGGCCATCTACATGGAAGCGCTGGTCCATGAGTTTATATAATTCTTCTAATACATTTTATTATTTTCACTTAAAAATTCTACAAAATGCATACATGGCCTTGAGTCTTAGGAAAGCTTTGGGGTTGTCATGGGAGGGTCTCCAGTTCCCTCCAGTCTCAATCCTGGCAGTAGCTTCAATTCTTGTGCTCCAGTAAATGAAGAATTCAGACCGAAAACAGCAATAGATCAAGTAGTCAATAGTTAATTAGAGCGAGTGAGAATACACTTAGAAAGTGTGGGCCGCTGAACACAGCAACAGCATCTGACCTGGCTGTCTCTTCTCCCCCTTCCCCGTGCCTCCTTCAGAGTGAACATTTCTCAGAAAAGGGATGCTGCTTTCTCAGAAGCCCATTCACCCAAGATTTAATAAGTTATAAATAGATATATAAGATTAAACAATATGTATAAGGGTCTAATTACCCACCAAATTAAAATGTTTACTAGGAGAAAGGTAGCAGTGCTCTATATGAGCTCCCTTTGAAAGAACGTTTTCATCCAACCTAGCTAGCATCAACCACTGCCACCCATTATTCTTTGCATTTTGTTTGGAGACCCCTGGATGGTCTATCTGGAGATGACCGCTGCCACTGTGTTTATATCTTGATCATCAGATGACCACCCATCATTATCAATATCAATATGAACCTAAATACCTTTAATTCTTGCACTCAATGTCAGGAAGATGTCAGGAAAGTGCCCAGGGAAACTCCCCAACTTACAGAGAGGAGGCAAATTAAGTGTGATCTAAAACCTTAATCTGCCTATTCCTCAGTTAACGAGATTTGGGATTTAGCTCCCAAATCTAAAATACTCCTTTAACCTTCTCCATCCTTATCAGAGCACACAAAGGCAATTTAAAGCATGGCACCTGAATACACAAGACAATCTTAGCCCTCAGGGATCACTTCCACTGCAAGTCTTAATATTCCCCAGCTGGCTTCTACTCAGTGCTAAGCGCAAAAATGATAATTGCACTTGATAGCTCTCATCTCAAATGAAAGAGAGATGACTTAAAAACTTATCCCATTTATTTATTTTCTGTGTGTGCACATTTGTATGTTTGGAGAGTCTATGCATCAGTTCTCTCTAGCCACATGGGACATGGGGATCACAGTCAGATCACAGGACTTAGTCACAAGCACCTTTAGCCACTCAGCCATCTTGTCAACCCAGATATACAACTTTTAATTTCACAGATATATGTTCCATAGCATGAAAGACACAAAAGGTCAGGATACATCCCCTCATGTCAAAATGCTATTGAGAAAAACTTACAGAGTTAAAATGATAAGACAATCAATAAGTATTTAGCTCAGAATCCCTAAGTAAAATTCACACAAGGTGATTGTAGTGCAACTGAGGGAGATGGAGAAAATGGGATCTGAGCTGCATCTTAGGTACTTTCAGTGGTTTCATGCTTTCTTTTTTTTTCTGGGTGAGTTTTCTGATCTTCCCGTTTTATCAACATCCCTAAAAATAAGTGTTATTACCTTCTTCCCCAAAATAAAATCAACTATCCTGCTTACTGCTTATGAACATGTAATATCAGCCTAAAGTGGGAACATGGAGCATAGAAGGAGACCTGAGAGAGCCTTGCACAGAGGCTTCAAAATAGCATATGAGGAAAAAAAAAAAAAAACAGTTGGCAAAGTTGAAGATTGGTCCCACATTCTTGGCCAAGTCTGGCTAAATCCACCCATTAGTGCAAACTGAGGCACTGTGGAGGATCCTAAGGTGGCCTGGGGTTCATTGTAATACCAAACACAATTCTAGGTGGAGATTTAAGATGATAATGAGGACAGCAATGAATGTATGAAAGTTGTGTGTAGGATTACACACAGTAGAGTAGTCTGCACTATGCAAGTGACCCCAAAATCCTGCTCTGTCCCAGCTAGCTCTCCCTCCCTCAGAAGTGTGCTATCTATTATTAAATGGGCCTTGCTTCTCCTGCAACTGTGTCTCTGCTTACTTCCCTGAACCAGAACTCCTTACTCCTGACACCAATGTCTACTAGTATGAGACACTGGATATGAAATGGGTTTTCTTATTCATCCCAGTGTGTATGAAAATGCCTCCTTAGGTTCTGGCAAGCATCCAAAGAGAGACAGCAAAAATATAAAGGAAAAGTTGTGCCTTCTGAGAAAGGACTGAGGGTGGGATTGGAGTCAGGATTCAGAAAAGTAGACAGTCCCAACCAATGTCACAGTGGCTTGTAGGAACTATTCTGGGGAGGGAATTCTGGGAAGGAAAAGTACAATGTTTCATTAAAGGGATAATTTTTCCTCTTACATGTTTAGCATGGTTTTGAGGTAAGTCTGCCTTCCTAGGGATGGTGCCATCTTCCTACATGATGGTAATCTCTTGGCCCGGTGCCTCACTGAGAAGCGTAAAGACCAGAAGGAAGCATGTGATAGGATGTGACTTTCCCTGCCCTTGGGGAGCATCAACCAATAACGGCCAAGGAGGACAGAGAGAGCAGAAATGACAATGGATCTGGTGGAAGCTCAGTGACTGCATCCAGACCAGCTGCAGGAAGAACAATTTCACTTGGGGTGATTCAAGGCTTATATGGTTTGGGGGGACAGGGGTTAGAAACATGGGCTACTGGCTGAAGTACTGGAATGCTTCATTAGCATGGGAAAGCATTTCAGGAATCAGGTGCTATCAGAAGAAAGGAAGTTGAAACTGTAATCTAACTAAGGCCTTGAGACATTCTGAAGATAGAGTCACTCTGGCACATACACACACACACACACACACACACACACACTCCACGCTCGAGAGCAAAAGGACGTCCTCTATACTGTGCTGAATCCCACAAGGTTACCCAGACAATGGTAGACTTCGATCTTAATTAGTGGAGTTTTCCCATGTAGTATGGTTTATCTTGCAAATAACCTCAAAGCATAAACAAATAAAAAGTATCAAGATGTGGCTGAGGCACCAAGGAGCTGAAAGGAGCCAGTGCTGTTAGGGAAGACTAGAACAGGGAAGAAGAGGGGCTGGGGCTTGCCTGATATTGCTTGCTTCCCTGAATTTGGCCTTTTTTCCCCCTTCTATACACAGACTACAGACCATTTTGTTTCAATTTAGTTTCATGTCCATTGACCTACCCTAGATATATGATCTCAGTGGTTACTCATCCATTTTAACACAGTAAGTTGAATGCACTGCGGGCTAAAAACAAAAAAAAAAGTGTATCTGTGTTGAGGTTGAGGGTTTAGCAGGTTAAGAACTCCTGCTACCTGGATTCAGTTCCCAGAAACCACATGGGACAGCTCACAGCTGCCTGTAACCTTAGATCTAGGGACTCAATGCTCTCTTTGAATTCTATAGGCACACACACATGCATACACACACACACACACTTCAAGATAAAATAAAAAATTTAAATATGAGAGTTTGATATCTCTTTACTGTGTAAAGGTACCTGAAAAACCCATAAGTCCCTTCTGTGAAATGTAACACTTCCCTTTCTGTCTAACGGAGTTAGAACCAACCCTTATTCTTTCCCTTTCTCAACTCAAGTATGAGAGTCCCCTAATTCAGAAAATCTTGCTGATTCTCTTCTGAACTTAACAAGTTTCTGGGCCTGAACTTTGGTGATTTATACACTGACAACTTATTAAATGTTCTATAGCATTTCGGTTCTCTCAACCAGAGCCCTCTGTAGACTCATCCCTATGCAAATTTAATTGGCTGTTAAACTTAAAGTAACAAGCATGAAGTGGTAGAAAGGTCACTTGATGAAGGCCAGGTTCCTTCAAAATGTTCCTGAAAAAAAGAAACCACACATACTTAAATTATCACTGCCTTTCTCCAAGCTCATCAAATTAGGAAAGATCTTTCCATGTTACCAAAATGCTACCAAAGTATTGGGTGATCTTCAGTGTGAAGACGCAGGCAGTTTAGGAGAGAATATTCTGTTTTGCTTGTTGTATAAAAATGGAAAGCTTCTCATAACCATAGTATAAGAGGAAGGCCATTTTGGCCAAATACCAAAGACTGTTGTCATACCTTTTGTCCATCTGAATACCATAAACCCAACTCTTCTACTGGGTTTATAAGATAAACCCCATGAGTTTTCAGGTTGTATACTAATTGGCTTCCATCAGAGCCAGCACAGCTTGCCTGATCCCAGTTTTCTGTCTGTGTGTCTGTCATCTCTTCATTCTCTAGTAACCCCAGTCATGTTTCCAGGGCCACGCCATGCAGGGTGTAGCAATCATGCCTATTGTTTTTCAGGAAAGTTAAAAGTTAAGAATAAGGAAGAAAGTAAAAGACATTTCTTTCCTGGATGCAATGAATTCTTTTCCCCACCCAACCTTTGAAGATCATCCCATAAAATCAAAAGGAGCTCTAGTCAAGAGAGCTGGAGAGATGGCTTGATGGTTAAAATCACTTTCTGCTCCTGCAGAGGATTTGAGTTCAGGTCCTAGCATCCACAAGGTAGCTCATAGATAATCTATGACCCCAGTTCCATAGACTTCCAAACTGTAACTCCCCTCCATCACATTCCACACAGCAATGAACCCTATGTCCACCCTCCCACATGTTACATAATTAAGACTAGCAATCCAGAAAAGTGACTTTTTAGAGGGCCCCATTCTTACCCCTCTCCATCCACACATCTTCCTTCCCTTGAAGACAAATGTCAAGGTGCCTACCCGATAGCTTCAGTGCCTACCAACAGCTTCAGTCTCCCCCTTTTCTACCAAGTTTGGAGGTAGAGGGAACCTTAAATTACAATTCCAGTACTCCTTCTCTCAATTTTAGGTCTTGTTCAGGACTCTCCTCTCTCTAGGTGTCTGAAGACCATCACTCTGTAAAACCTTCATGGAAGAATGCTTGATGTAAAGTGTGGGCAGAACTGAGGCCTGTGGGCTCAATAAAGTGCTCATCTGCTTTCTCAGGAGGCTGTTTCAGTCATCAGACCTAGAAAAGTAAGGAGGACCAACCAAAGCCTGAAGAGGGTGTGAAGTTTTGCCTTTAGCTACAATGTCATCAGGAAGTTACAAAGGTAATACCATGGAAGGGAGTGGTGGTGGTGGCAATTTGTTACTTTGAGCATGACAGAGTTACTTTGAGCATGATAGAGAAGGTAAAGAGAATCCCCAATTTTGCCACACTGTATCAATATTTTCAGAAGATAACTAATAAAGCAGGAGTGAGTAGACTAACAATCCCTTGGACCTTGGAAGGAATCTTTGGCTCATTAAAGAAGAGAAGGAAGAGGTGCTCTTGAAGTAGGAATAAGCTAGCCCAGAAGAGAAGTTGCCTCCCTTTCTTTCCCAAAGCCCCACCCCAGTGCCCAGCAACAGAACCTTCATGGAGAAAATCATGGTATTTGGCAAATATCCACACATGAGTGAACAACAACAAGCTGAGATGTTCCATCAGCTCTCATAAATAACAAGCAAAATCTAGAACAATGGCCTTCCCACCAACCAAAAGCCAGCTTGTTTTCTACTGTACAATGTCTCAAGTTAACCCAGGATAGCAGGGTAGAGAGGTGGATGCATGAGACAGCTTAAAAGCTTTTAATGTTAGTTTCCTTTATAATGAAGCAAATGTAGCCAGTCTCCTGGCCATGTATCTACTAAAGAGTAACAGACTCTGTGTGTTTTGTCTTTCCCAGATGTTTTGTAAAAGCACCTGGATGCCTCCTGGACTCCTAAAACTCTCCTCTGAAAACAATTTGGCATCTACCAACAGTCAGATTGTAGTACATCACACTTCATTCAAGTACAAAGTAAATGAAATATTCAGAGCTACTGGAAACTTGCAGTGGTCTAAACGAAGTAAGGGAGAGGGGGAGAGAAAGACAGAGAGAGAGACAGAGAGAGACAAAGTACTGACCTAACTCTGTAAAGCCAAGTTTGACATTCATATTTTTGTAGGGCTTAATAACCAAGTCCTTCTGCTGACAGATGAGATTTCTTGAGAGGTTTATTCTTAAGTCAGAATCCATGAATAATCTATTTAAGTAAGTATTCTCATTTACAAAGTAGCTTCTACTTTTACATCCATTGAAAATGTAACAATCAGCAAGTCTGACTTACTTCTCTATGCATCTATCTTTCTAAATGTCCCCAAGTTAAAATGCCTCAGTAGCTCTAACTGCATATTGGATCAAATTAAAATTCATTAGCACAACATTCAAAGCTTTTTAATATTTAAACCAAGCTAGCTATTTCAAGTCTGGCATTTGCCAACCCTTCCTTTACTATTATCTTAAAAACACCCTCAATAATGCTGTTCCCTGGGCAGGCTTTGCCACATGAGTCCTCCATATCTCTGCACAGCTCTCTGTAGCCTTCACTCTGCTTCTTTAACATTCTAATTAACCTCTCCCCAAAACCTGTCTCCCACCATGACCTAGACAAGTTATCACTAAACCACTATTATAGAAACTTTATTTTTAAAGTGGATGGGCTTTTGCTTCACAAAATAAAATCAGATGCATTTACATACACACACCTTTTACAATATACAGAACACAGCAGGATGGGGGAAAGATTATAAAATCTCAGGATAGATGACAGTTTCAACTTCATAACTTGATTTTAATAAAAACTTGGTTTGTTTATTCTTATTTTTTCTATTTTTCGTGTGTGTGTAGGGGGGTAAACAAGGGTAAACATTTAGGATGCACTTTTTTAAACTCTAGGTACAACTTACTGTAGTGTTGGCAACTTGTGCAGGGATGCCTTTCCATCCAATTTCGATGGATCTCTCATCAGTACTTTTCCCTTCTTTTTTTCTGAAAAGTTTAGTATAAGGGTATTATTGTTGTTGTTGTTTTCTTTATGACAAATATTTGGCACATACTATGTGCTCCTTAAATGTCTATTAAATTAACTGTAATACAAATGGTTCTGTGTGTGGAAGTCAAGCTAATGCAGATTTGTCTCAGCTTGAGTTTGGTCTTTGCAGTAAAAACAAGTAGTATGGCTGTGTATTCTGTACCCATGCAAGTTTCTGCAGCTCAGGAACCATGTTAAGATCCTCCCTACCCATGGTTCTACCAGCAACAGAATAGGGTTGCAGCTTCTCTCCTCTGAGTTATATTCACCCCTCCTTTCAAAGTATACTCCTCCATTGAAAGTATACACTGCATCATGTGCAGCCTGCATCAGATTTTATAATCCCAGAATATCATCTTCCTTTTGGAGTACAGATATAAATATTAGACAGCACATTTTAAATGAGAAACAATATACCTGAACTTATGTTAAATTATATCAAAAAGGAACGTATTCATTCATATCCCTAAAAGCTGACTCAGGTAAAGCGGGATCCTATGGTGTAGTGGTGGCACTGTCAACCTCTCCTCTTCTTTTCTTACTACTCAGTCTTCCTCATGCTTCCCTGCCTCTATGTCCTGCACACATTAGGGCTTGAAAAATATAGCTACCAGGAGCCCTAAAGACAACTGGCTTTTCCTTCCTCCTCCTACAAGGAAAAGAAGAAAACAATAGTCCTCACATTGCTAAAGATTGATTGCCATCATATTATTTAAGATACCTGCTCATTCATGAACTAATGTCAACACAGTAAAATCCCATGACTGTTCATAGTCTTGTCTTCTTGTTCTAAAGCTATGGGTAGAGGCAGTGTTCAGAAAATACTTAAGTTCAAGGGTAGAAAACTAGAGTTCTCAGAAAAAAAGCAAAGAGAAATCATTATCAGCAATAGCCATCCTCTGTAGCATACATAGGTGATGAACTCCGGAAGCAGTGCAACTTTGAAACCCTAGGAATTTCACAAATAACACTTATCTGTATTTAAAAATCTCCTCCTTAACCTGAAAAAAAAATATGCTTTAAAAAATTGTTACCCCACTCCCACAAAAGGCAGCAACATTATTCTTCTTAAACAAAGTGGGATTTAAAGATCTCTTCTAGAAAAAGATGGATGATGACGAAGGAGCCTCTCAGGGGCTGACTCAGAACGCAATGATGAATCACAGGCTTGTTGGCTGAACTGTCCGCAGCACTAGAGGGCATCATCTTTCTTCCAGTCTCTAAAGGGGTCAGGAGACTCTCTGTGGCAGTGAGATATGAATGGAAGAGAGTTGTTTGATCCTGATACAGAAGCAATAATTCACTGCCCCACCCCTGGCAAGCTTTCCAAAGAACCTCATTTGAGGCATGAAGACCAACGCTTCTAGTAAAACTGGACAGAATCTGAGAAAATGTTTTAGTAGAGGCCTGATTGAACCTGAAGAATTCAGACTAGCTGTCCATTTAGACTAAAACCACTTGGTAGATAAGTCAAGTGGACTGTCACGATCCAAGAAATGAGTTAAGTTTATAACCTCAAATGGGGAGTAAAACTCACATTTTCTGTTTCATAAGTTTTGGTTAGGTTATTAACTCCATGCCAGCCAGGCTTAGAGGTAACCAAAAACCCTAGCTATTTAGGAGACTAAGGTAGGAGGGTGACAAGTTCCAGGCACACCTGGACTACAGAGAAGGCTCAAGGGCTAATGTTAGATCACAGTAAGACCCTGAATCAAAGTAAGACATCAAAGGGATCATGGGAAGAAACTGCAGATATAGTTCAGATAGAGGGCTACCTAGTCAACTGGAATCTTTAGGTTCAGTGTCCAGTAAAACACACACACACACACACACACACACACTTCACATGACTTGCTTTGAAACAGTACCGAGCAAGCCCGATACAACATCTATCTAAACTATGCCTGACTGTTATGTCTTGCCTTTTTTAACTACTGGAATAATTTTATCTACCACATGAAAACCCTCAGATAGCTTCATGAAGAATACAAGAGTGGATAGACACATGTTCTACCAACCCAGTTAGTTGCCAGTTCTAAGCAAGGACAAATATCCATCTGAGCCTAACCATTATCAATACAGAGCAGAAAGGAACTATTGCAAGTTGAGTTCACCTATATTTATTTTTATTTTTTTCTTTTTAAAATTTTTTGTCTTTTATTGAAAATAGCTTTTTGTCTTATATAATATATCCTGATTACAGTTTCCCCTTCTCAACTCTCCTCCCATCCAGAACAACTTTCTGCCTCTATTAGAAAACAACCAGGTTTCTAGCGATAATAATAAAATATACTATAATAAGATAAAACAAAAACTAATGCACGTGAGTAAGACAAAACAAAGAGAAGTAAGAGAAGTATTCCAACCAATACACCTGTACAACGACTCTCATAGAGTATCAAAAATGGTAGAAGATTTTACAACAAATTAATTCTAGTCCTTTAATTTTATTCAGAATGAAGGCATATCCAATGCAATGCTCAGTTCAGTGGACAAAAATGTATAAAGGAGTTGGATAGACAGGAAATATGTCCCTCCTGAAGACACTGAGGACTGAATTTGATGACCATGAGAACTGCAAAGAATGTCCATTAAAAGTCTTACTTCTCAATACCTCTATAATGCAATTAAGTTTCAAAGGGAATTTAGGAGGGAACATTTAATTGAGGAGCAGTCACTAAAACAAATCTTCTGATTATGCTTTCATGACACACTGAAAGTAGTCAAAAGTCTTAGCACCAGATAGTTGAGTGGAATTGTCCTAGGCTTGGGGATAGAGACCTGAGTGCTTGTTAATGGTGTTAGACTGTTTTCCATGATGAAAGAATTTAGAGATGAAAACTGGTGATGACTACAAAATATGACAGTATTGAACGGCAGGAACTGCATTCTTAAAATGGTTAAAATGCAAATTCATTTGTATTTTAATACAATTTAAAACATGGGCCAACTTCCCTTATCCTGCTGGTTGCAACTGCTGGATCTCATGCCATTTTCAATTCCTTGAACTTCAGCTCATCTTCAGGGATGACTATCCACTGGGTATTTTATGTGCTATGGCCCATGAAATTATAGAATGTGGTTATTTCAGCCCCCATTTAAACTTGGAGAGTAGGGGCTTTCAGTGGTTTTCAAGTTTAAACTGTTAAAGCTTAAATGCATGGAAGATGTGAAGTTCCATTCTAACTCCATTCCATGGTAATTACCTAACATAGACAGTCTTAGTATTCTCCTCTCCCTACAATTACCCTTGCTATAAATTCTTAATCTATCCTAAGCACTAAACCTGAATCCATTTCCTTGAATAATCAGCCTCCTTCCTGTTATTCGCTCAATCCTCTCTCCTCCTCTTCCTCTGGCCCCTTCCTCCTCCTCTCTCTTCCTCCTTTTCTTCTTCCTCCTCCTCCTCATCTTCCTCCTCCTCTTCCATCTTAAGCTTTCTCATTTCTTACATTTTTAATGACTCTTTTATCTGACTTTGACAGTTGCTATATTTTTATACCTTGCTATTCTGATTCTTGGGACTCTGCCTTGTAATGACTTACTGAAATTCCATTTTAGAATTTAAGGTAAAGCTATTATCTTATGATTTCAGACAGGAGCACAGAAATGGAAAGGGTTTCAGGTTCTACTTGCAAGGTTTATTTAAGAACATAAGGCTAACTTTTCTTAAGCTTAATAAAATAAAAGTGGCCTTAAGAATAATATGACTAAAACTGTATCATAAGAATTAAGAAAAACAATGATGACCACTGATATACTGAATAAGAAAGGTAATGGGGTAGAGAAGTTCAATAAAACTAAAGACAGTCATTGCTCAAAAAAGACGCCTAGGGAAGTTTCCCATAAGTGGGGGCCTTTTTTCTTTATAAAAATATCAATTAAAATATAATTATATCATTTCACCCTTCTTTTTCCTTCTAATATATCCCATCTGCCTTCTCACTCCCTCTTAAGTTCATGGCCTCTTTTCTTTATTACCGTTACACACATTCTTATGTGCACAACATACATATATTGCATAATATGCATCATGTGCACTCACATACATAAATATATAAATACAACATGTGGAGTCTGTTTAGCATTGTTTGTATGCATATGACTTCAGGGATGACCATTTGATTCTGAATAATCAATCAGGGTAGTTCATTCCCAGAAAAGAACAATTATCCCTCTCAGCAGTCATTATGTGCCAATAGCTCTTTGTCTAGAGGTGAAGCTTGGTGATACTCCCAGACCCCTGCAGGCTTTTTATTTTTCAAAATCTACTTTAATAAGTGTTCTTAAATGCTTTAACCTCCACTTGTAGCCCATCTACCCCCCACCAGAGGTAGTGGGAAGGAAAGGTTAATAGGGCAAAGGAGGATGTGGACCTGTTTAGAAATAGTTCTTTGGAGGAGATTCCAATCTTTATTGTCAAGATATCAGTAGTTCAGTTCACATGAATCAGCAGTGCTAGCTCAATCTACTCACAAACACCATTCACAAATCAGCAAGACAGTTCAGTCCAGAAGAAGCTGCAAGGCTGTGCCAATCAGCCCAAGTCTGTAGACATGGCAAGAAGCCACCTGCACACCACCAGAAGTTCTTTGGTGCATTTCTCTCTACAAAGTCGCGACAAGTAGTAATCAGTGAAGAAGGCAAGGTAAACCAATGCTATAGCACCGTCAGAGAAACTCTCAGCAAAGCCCAATGAAGATCAGCAACGAGTGGCAAGGAGAACCAATGCTGCCCTGTTGTCCACTGTCTGTTGCATTGTATTTATACACTTTCCAAGCATCATGTGCTCTCTCATGTATCTGGTCTAGCAAAATATCACACTCCCTTTATCCAGGCAGCTTCCAGTAAAACACCACATGTCTGCTCTCAGCAAAATATCCTCCCATGTGTCTACCTTAGCAAAACATCCTCTCATAAGACAGTTTCCAGAAACCATCGCATGACACAACTGAGTCTCCAAAGAAACCAGAAATTTCCACTTCACACCCCATTTCATGATGGCATGTCTATTGGTGTTGTCATCATTCAGGTCTTCTTTTGGCAGTCATATAGTGGAGGTATCATGGGTATAGCCTCCCTGTCATTTCTAGGAGACACAAGCTCACTGTTGACTTCCCAATCCTCTGGCTCTTGCAGTGTTTCCACTCTTCTTCTGCCATGGTCCCTGAGCCTCGGGTGTTCAGAGTTACGTTGCGGATGTCCCCACTGGTGTTAGGCACTCCATGGTCAGTTGTTCTCTGCACTTTGACCCAATCACTTGTGTCTTCTATCACACACTCATACATTCAGATCCTCTTCTTTCTACCTGTCAAAACATGGTCTTCCTGAACCCAGTGTTACACCAGTAGTGTAAAGATCCAAGGAGTCTTTCTAAACTGTAAATCTGACATGAGCTTATTGTCTAGCGTTTATGATCTTTTATCTCTTGGCCTTTATCCAGCCCCTTCCTTTGCACCATCCCTCCTGCTGGCAGAGTGAACAGCAGGTTCCCTTGATTGTCCCTAAAGCCCAGCTAGCCCTCGGTTTATTAGACTAGGTGATTTTTAAGTTGTCAAGTGTCATCTGTCCTCATGCTACCCTATTGGTGACTGGCTTCCCATAAGCTACTTTCAGTAAAGCTGTGGAGTTATCAGAGTGGATCTTGAATAGGAATTTACTACAGACTTAAAATCCTGGCTTCCCCTGGATGTTCACAGCCCTGTTCTGCCCTCTATAACTTGAGGAAAAATGAGTATCATTTCTCTCTTGATTAGCACACAGAATGTCTCCAAATCCAAGTGCAAATTGGTGGCCTTGGAAGAGACAACATGCAATTAGAACATTCAATTATATAGCTGCAGTTTTGCATATTCCAGGCGAGCAATTTAAAATGTCAAATAGCGAGCAGTTTCTTTGTACTCCATAAAAGACTCCTCCTGAGTCCCCCAGACAACTCATTTGCAGAATTGCTAGTAAATCAACATAATTTGTTTTCCCCAAGATTTTGTTCTGCCAGGGAAACCACCTTCAAGAATGCTGAAGCTGTTCCAATTATATCAAATTATTGCATCTCACAATAAGAAACTTCCCTATAATTGGTTGTGCAAATGAGAGAAAGTAACACATATATAATTTAGACAGAGAGGATTATCCTTGAGAGGCAGCCTGACTGTTGCTCCCAAGTTAGTTTAATTTCATCTGTGTTCCCCTTGCTTGGTAAAATCCCTGGATTTGACAATTCAGCAGATATTAGGTTTCCCAGGGGCACACATTTTGCTTGACTGAATTCAAATACTTAATATATAGAACATGTCAAATATTTGCAGAACTTGAGTGGGAAGATACCACGCTTGTGATTGCAAAATAGGAAATGCTTAGTCTTGGATTTTCAGGAAGCAGTTTTCAAGCAGATGTGGATTCAAATCAATAACACTTCATTTCACACACCTGGCACTACCAAAGAAAATTTGATCAGAGCCCAAGGCAAAAGTCTCAGCTTTGTGCTGTTGGTGTACAAATTTGGATATATGCTTAGTCCAAGAATCCTACAGAATCTGCCATTATGCAAAGGAAAATGAACTGAAAGCAAGAAACCTGGCCAAACACATACCTTTCTGATGACTCTTTGATCTCTTAATTCATTCCCCATATGACCCACTCCCTGAAACATAGTATGAGGGTGGAGCTCTATGCAGTAATATACTCATTAGAGTACTTTGAATACATTTTATGAATAATGTTTGGTCCCACATGTTTGCTCTGGATTGGTGGCAGGAACATAGGTGTAAGAAAGGTGAGAGCTCACAGCTGAATCCAGTTTTAAGCTATGAGTCTGTATGAATCTTTTCTCCATTATGTATGAATGGGTATGGAGGAGAGTTAAACATTTATCTCATGCATAAGTTATTAAAACTTAGCCTATTACCCAAAATCCTTATGGCAACCCCAGGCAAGGGTATGTGAGAAACCGAGACAATCACTAGGCCCCTTCTCCTGCGCCTTTATTATTTTTTCTGTAGAAATACTCCTACCACAGTGCTGCTTTCTTCTTTCCAGTATGATGATCCAGTCTCACCAGGATGAGGAGGAGCCAATGTGCTTAAATTTCATATGCTACATAGTGCAGAAGCCAAGAGGACAGCATGTAGACTCAGACAAGTCTGGGTTCAAATCCTGCATCCATCCTTCAGATGTAATTTTTGGCCAGTGAATTGCTTTCTTTAAAACTCAGTTTCTCCATCTGTAAAGTGAAGATGATTGCATCTTTCTATAGAGAATTGATGGAGGACTAAATGTGGTGGTCATAGTATGCCTGCTCCTCAGCAAATGTCTAACAGACAACAGTGATGATTACAACTTAGTCCCTCAGCCTGTGAATGGCTCAAGTTTAGATTTTTACAAAATAGTTTAAAGCCCTCTGTCTTTAGAACTCGAGCCATGTTTTCCCCCATTGCTGCCTAACATCCCGCCATAGGCTGTCTGATCTCCTCATTCTAATGCCACGCTGCTTTTTGCATTTCACCTTTACTACTTATCATCTGACTTTGTCTCCATGGGAAACCCATGCCTCCAATGTACTCGACTAGATCTCTGTCTGACCTTGAATATCTGTTATCAGAGCTCCTTTGTATTCATTCTCCCATCCAGTGACTGCAGCCAGCAGCTGTGAATGAGGTTTCTCCCTTGTCATTCAAACTAGGAGTTAAGAATGCAAAAACAGTGTAACCTGGGTTTAAATAGGAACTGAAAAATAAATCAAAGGAACATTGGGGATACATTAGCAGGACATCTGGTGTATGTGGCACCTAGAGAGTTAAGTCTCCTCCCTTTGGGCCCTCCCCAACTCCTCTAGAAAATCTTTGTACAAAAATACTTTAGTCTGCACATTCTTCTCTGCCGAGCATTGCCATATGGTAGACTTGCGGTACCACAGTATTAACATGAAGGGGATTTTTTTGTTGGGGTTGTTTAACCTCTGAAAGCTCAGACTCATACATATTTTCTTGGGAACCAATTTTCCACTTGTAAAAAGTGGTAGAAAGTGATTTAAGGAAAAGAAAGCACAAATACTTTGACACCTAAATCTGCTTAGTAATTTGTTTGGGGATCTTTGGAGATTGAAGACTAATATGTCGTATCAAAATTATAAGGGCCTTCTGAGGGCCAGGATTTTATATATCAAAACCACAAGACAAAATGGCGCAGTGTGCTCTGACTCTGCAAAGGAAAGCAGATGCAGTTCACACGGGTGGGGGGAGGTGGAGAAAGAAAGGCTCTACAGTGGGTCGGTGACTTGTTTCTTGCTTCAACACAAAGTGGACTGAAATGAGTTGGAGACCTAGACCCAGTAGAGTGCCAGGAGGAAGGGGACTTTTGTTTTCGAATAGCAGTGGCCAGAGTAAGCAGAGGGCCCGTGAACTGCACCTAGATAGACTACCAGCATGAAGCCTGAGCACTTGGGTTTGTTCTCTGTTTCTGCTGTGTAGCCCACCTGTCTCAGAAACCAATGAAGTCTGTTTTCTAAATATATTTTTTGGTCAAGATGGAGGAAGGATTGTGGGAGGGGTGACCAGGAGGTAGGCAGTGAGTGGAATGTAAAGTGAATAAGTAAAAAAAAAAATTAAGTAAAAATAAATAAATAAATAAATAAGAATACTTTCAAAATAAAAAAGAATTTATCAAGATACTTAACATATCCATGGCATTGATATACTATTCACAACAGATAGGAAATTGAATCAGTTTTTCATCAACACACAGATGGGTAAAGAAAATATACACACACACTGTAGACACTATTCAAACATAAAGAAACATGAAATTTTGACATTTGCAAGAAATGAATAAAACTGGGAACTAGTTGAAAGAAGGCAATTAAGACTCAAAATAACAAACTCACCATATTTACTACCATATGCAAATTCTATACTTTAATTATTGTATTTGTATGTATGTGTACTGCTATCACAAAACTGGAAAAGAGACTATAAGATGAAAAAATAGATCTTAATAGTAATAGGATACATGTGATATGAACATAGAAGGAAGATTATTGGGAAGGAAGGGATCTACAGGAAGTGAGCAAGGGATGAGGGAGAAAACTGGGGTTTAGGGAAAGTTCAAGAAAAATACAAGACTCAATAGCAGGGAAACAATGTTGCTGGAAACCAAGCCAACTAACTAGGCAACTGAATTCATGGGTCTTAGAGGAAACCCACAACTTACACTTTATTAAACCATTATAATCACCAATTACATTCTAAATATCTGTCACTATACCCACAGATAAGTGTAGTCCTCAGCCCTCATCAAGGGAATTCCTTTGCCACTGAAGACCATTAAAATAAAATAAAATAAAATAAAAATGTGAAGGTGTAGAGCCCAGTCCCAATGGATACACCTACAACATGGCTCTATCCCCTAAGGCTTGAAGAACACTGCTAAAGAGGAGGTGGAAATATTTTAAGAGCCAGAGGATCAGGGATGTTGCTTTGTGTGCAACTGGATGTCCTAGTAAGGCAAGAAGCTACACCCATAAATTCTCATCACCTAAGCATAAGCTGAGCAGGGAGGGACAACAGCAATGTACACACTAAAGTATATGGGGGAAAGACCACTAGGACTCAACCTTACACAAGGAACTACAGGCAACTAAGTAGTTGCCTAAGTAATGGAGAGTGGGAGAAATAGTCTTCCCCAGAGAACACACCAACAGGTTATTCAACACCAGCTGGCTAGCCTTAAAACATCCAAAACATTATATAGAGTAAGCAGGTTAGGGGGTGTGTGTGTGTGTGTGTGTGTGTGTGTGTGTGTGTGTATGCGTGCGCACGCATGCTATGTGTAATAACAATTAATGAACAAGTAGGTCATGATATTGAAAGAGGACAAGGGGGGTATAGAAGTGTTTGGAGGAAGAAAAGGAAAGAGAGTAAGGATGTAATTATAGTCTCAAAAATAAAACAACTATCTCTTGCAGAAATTCTAACCCGGTTCTCATAGTGATCCTCCATGAAGATGAAAAGCCATCAGTCAGCATTCTCTCAGCACTTCTTTACTGTCACAGAAACAGCATCATTAAGCTCCCATGCTTATCTTCCTATCCAGGCTGTGCATAATTAATTTTGCCCCACAGGGCTATCCCTCTAGCTCATCCCTTTGATAATATCTACTAGCCTAGTCTCTCTTGTGTTCTGCACATTGTAATTTTAAACAGAACTGCAATCTAGAAGCAACGAATTTGGGACCAATTAAAAGGATATTAAGAACATAAAATGGTTTGCATATCATGATTATGATACAACATTTTCTAAAAAACCTCTAAAAAGCACAATTTACCAATATTCAGCATAGAATTCTACAGCTGTATATGAGTCTGTTATGTACAGAGACAGTTGAAATTTCCCATTCTATTAAACACTGTTCTGAAATAGAAAAAGCTTCCTGAAATACGTGCTGTTGTTGTTAAGTGTTATAGCTAGAACTGCTCCTAGAATCCAATGGGATGCAGAGAAAGTTAATTCCTGTGCTGACAACATAGCTACTCTGCCAAGCTACTCTGGCTCTGATGATACCTCTTAGAATATTTACCAGCCTGATCTAAGGACACTTGACATTGCCTGACTTTATCCTTGTAGCCTCCTGCCTGTCCAACAGGGAGGCTTCCCTTTGCTTCCTCCACTGTTCCCTCTTCGTACTTTCTCCCCAGTCAATTCTTTGTTCTCACCCGTTGGTCCATCCCTCCTTCAACTCTTGCAACATTAACCATTAGGTTTCTCAGAGCACTGGTGAGCCATCCTACCTCCCACTGGTGTCTACGGTTTGGATGACTAACTATAAATCAAGAAGCACCCATCTCCCAATTACGAATCTAACAAATGGCTCCTGCTCCACATGCTTTCAAGCTGAACATGTGACAACTCATCACAACTAACACATGCTTGATATGTTCTAGCCTTCTCTTTTTTGTTTGTTTGTAATTTTTTTAAAACTATTATTGCATTATGATGCAAAAAGTTACATGATTTCAATTTATCTGAATTTGTTAACATTTAAAAACAT